>NC_072481.1:102497636-102817582 GCF_027574615.1 Eptesicus fuscus | reverse complement strand
TAGGTTAGGGTTAGGGTTAGGGTTAGGGTTAGGGTTAGGGATTAGGGCTAGGGCTAGGGTTAGGTTTATTGTTAGGGTTAGGGCTAGGGTTAGGGTTAGGGCTAAGGCTTAGGTCTATGTTTAGGGTTAGGGTTAGGGTTAGTTTTAGGATAAGTGTTCTGGCTAGCTAGCGTTCAGGTTCAGGTTAGGGCTAGTTTTAGGGTTAGGGTTAGAAGATTAGGGACAGGGTTGGGGTCTCGGTGTATTTACAGTGGGTATTCACAATGAATGAGCTTTAATCACTGGACAAATTGGAGTGTAGCACTGAGAATTTACAACTCCAGTCTAGGGAAATTTTTGAAATGTGCTTCACACAGTAGGCATACATATTCCAATAGACTGAATATCTGAACCGCACAATTTTGTCACTTGGAAAACTTGTTCAAACAGCTGAGAACCGAATGTGAAACTGTTTACATTTCTTTTTCACGTAAAAAAGGAGTTGGCGTTTTTGAGAAAAGCAGTTGTAGAAACACTGACAAATTCATTTTCATAGAGCTATAGAATAGTATCAAAGTATTGAGAACACTATGAAATCAAAATGTTAGTTAGGCTAGGCTTCCAAGTAGAGTTTACTGTGCCTTTGAAAGGCCCGTATGACACCCGTGTTAAAATGAAAACTCTCAGAGCTCAAAACAACAGAGCAGAGGGATGTGTCAGTGTGTCTCTATTACTCTGCAATACGTTTTAGAACCCGAACATCTCTACTGAGTTTTGAAACACTGAGAATTTGTATTCAAAGCGCTGTGAAAGGTAGGATAGACTTTCAAGTGGTAATAATGGATAAAGTGCTGATATATTTGTTAAAAACTCTGTTTATCCAAATTGGAATTCACAATGAAGGAGCATGAGACACTGGAAGAAAATGACTCCAACTCGGGAAATTCGTGATAATAACACAGGTTCATGCCTAAGAAAATGCTTCAAGCACTATGAATATGTGAATAAAGGTCCTTAATATCTGTAACACATTGTTTCCTGAGTAGGAAATCGTGTTCAAAGAACATGGAACCGAGTTGGACACTGGTTACATTTATAATTCAGGGACAATGAGTTGGCGTTTTTAAAAGAATCCTGGTGAGGCAATTAAACCGGAAGTGATGACGTCACCAAGGGGGAGGGGCCAAGTTGGCAGGCTTAATTGATCCCACGTGGTAATGATTAGGCGGGGGGACCTGCTGTGAGTAATGACGTCAACGAGGTTAGTTCTGGTGTTAGGGTTAGAGAATTGTGGTTCGGGCTAGGGTTAGGGTTAGGATAAGGGTTCCGGCTAGCTGGGTTCAGGTTCAGGTTAGGGCTAGGGTTAGGGTTAGGGTTAGGGCTAGGGTTAGGGTTAGGGTTAGGGCTAGGGCTAGGGCTAGGGTTAGGGTTAGGGTCAGGGCTAGGGTTAGGGTTAGGGTTAGTGTTAGGGTTAAGTTTAGGTCTAGGGTTAGGGTTAGGGTTAGGGTTAGGGTTACGGCTAGGGCTAGGGTTAGGGTTAGGGTTAGGGTTAGGTCTACGGCTAGGGTTAGGGTTAGGGCTAGGGTTAGGGTTAGGGCTACTGCTAGGGTTAGGGTTAGGGTTAGGGTTAGGTCTAGGGCTAGGGTTAGGGTTAGGGTTAGGGTTAGGGCAAGGGCTAGGTTTAGGGTTAGGGCTAGGGTAATGTTTAGGGTTAGTGTTTGGGCTAAGCCTAGGTCTATGTTTAGGGTAACGGTTAAGGTTAGGGTTAGTTTTAGGATAAGTGTTCTGGCTAGCTAGGATTCAGGTTCAGGTTAGGGCTAGATTTAGGGTTAGGGCTAGAAGATTAGGGAAAGGATTGGGGTCTCGGTGTATTAACAGTGGGTTTTCACAATGAATGAGCTTTAATCACTGGACAAATTGTAGTGTAGCACTGAGAATTTACAACTCCAGTCTAGGGAAATTTTAGCAATGTGATTCACACACTAGGCATACATATTCCAATAGTCTCAATATCTGAACAGCACAATTTTGTCACTGGGAAATCTTGTTCAAACAGCTGAGAACCGAGTTTGACACTGTATACATTTATTTTTCACGTCAAAAGGAGTTGGCGTTTTCGGGAAAAGGAGTTGGTGAAACACTGAAACATTCATTTTCCTAGAGCTATACAATAGTATGGAAGTACTGAGAACACTATGAAATCAAAATGTTAGTTTGGCTAGGGTTCCAAGTAGAGTTCAGTGTGCCTTTACAAGGCCCGTATGACACCCGTGTTAGAATGAAAACTCTCAGAGCTCAAAACAACAGAGCAGGGGTTGTGTCAGTGTGTCCCTATTACTCTGCGAATATATTTTTGAACCCGAACATCTCTCCTGGTTTTGAAATACTGAGAATTTGTATTCAAAGAGCTGTGAAAGGTAGGAGAAACTTTCAAGTGGTAATAATGAATAAAGTGCTGGTATATTTGTTAAAAACTCTGTTTAACCAAATTGGAATTCACAATGAAGGAGCTTGAGACACTGGAAGAATATGACTCCAACTTGGGAAATTCGCAATAATAACACAGGTTCATGTCTAAGAAAATGCTTCAAGCACTATGAATATGTGAATAAAGGTCCTTATATCTGTAACTCATTGTTTCCTGAGCAGGAAATCGTGTTCAAGGAACATGGAACAGAGTTGGACACTGGTTACATTTACCATTCAGGGACAATGAGTATGCGTTTTGAAAAGAATCCTGGTGAGGCTATTAAACCGGAAGTGATGACGTCACCAAGGGGGGAGGGGCCAAGTTGGCAGGCTTAATTGATCCCATGTGGTAATGATTAGGCGGGGGGACCTGCTGTGAGTAATGACGTCAACGAGGTTAGTTCTGGGGTTAGGGTTAGAGAATTGTGGTTTGGGCTAGTGTTAGGGATTGGATAAGGGTTCTGGCTATCTAGGGTTCAGGTTCAGGTTAGGGCTAGTGTTAGGGTTAGCGTTAGGGCTTGGGCTAGGGTTAGGGTTAGGGTTAGGGTTAGGGCTAGGGCTAGGGCTAGGGTTAGGGTTAAGGTTAGGGCTAGGGCTAGGGCTAGGGTTAGGGTTAGGGTTAGGGTAAAGGTTAGGGCTAGGGCTAGGGTTAGGATTAGGGTTAGGGTTAGGGTTAGGGTTAGGGTAAGGTCTAGGGCTAGGGTTAGGGTTAGGGCTAGGGTTAGGGTTTGGGCTAATCCTAGGTCTAGGTTTAGGGTTAGGGTTTGGGTTAGGGTTAGGGTTAGGGTTACGGTTATGGCTAGGCCTAGGGTTAAGGCTAAGGCTTAGGATTAGGGTTAGGTTTAGGGTTTGGGCTAAGCATAGGTCTAGGTTTAGGGTTAGGGTTAGGGTTAGGGTTACGGTTAGGGTTATGGCTAGGCCAAGGGTTAAGGCTAAGGCTTAGGATTAGGGTTAGGGTTAGAGTTTGGGCTATGCATAGGTCTAGGTTTAAGGTTAGGCTTAGGGTTAGGGTTAGTGTTATGGCTAGGCCTAAGGTTAAGGCTAAGGCTTAGGGTTAGGGTTAGGGTTAGGGTTAGGGTTAGGGTTAGGGTTAGGGTTAGTTTTAGGATAAGTGTTCGGGCTAGCTAGGATTCAGGTTGAGGTTAGGGCTAGATTTAGGGTTAGCGTTAGAAGATTAGGGACAGTGTGGGGTCATGGTGTATTAACAGTGGGTATTCACAATGAATGAGCTTTAATCAGTGGACAAATTGTAGTGTAGCACTGAGAATTTACAACTACAGACTAGGGAAATTTTAGAAATGTGCTTCACACACCAGGCATACATATTCCATTAGACTGAATATCTGAACAGCACAATTTTGTCACTTGGAAAACTTGTTCAAACAGTTGAGAACCGAATGTGAAACTGTTTACATTTATTTTTCACGTAAAAAAGGAATTGGCATTTTTGAGAAAAGCAGTTGTAGAAACACTGAAAAATTCATTTTCCTAGAGCTATAGAATAGTATGAAAGTATTGAGAACACTGTGAAATCAAAATGTTAGTTAGGCTAGGCTTCCAAGTAGAGTTTACTGTGCCTTTGAAAGGCCCGTATGACACCCGTGTTAAAATGAAAACTGTCAGAGCTCAAAACAACAGAGCAGAGGGATGTGTCAGTGTGTCTCTATTATTCTGCGAATACGTTTTAGAACCCGAACATCTCTACTGAGTTTTGAAACACTGAGATTTTGTATTCAAAGCGCTGTGAAAGGTAGGATATACTTTCAAGTGGTAATAATGGATAAAGTGCTGATATATTTGTTATAAACTCTGTTTAACCAAATTGGAATTCACAATGAAGGAGAGTGAGACACTGGAAGAAAATGACTCCAACTCAGGAAATACGCAATAATAACACAGGTTCATGCCTAAGAAAATGCTTCAAGCACTATGAATATGTGAATAAAGGGCTTTAATATCTGTAAAACATTGTTTCCTGAGCCGGAAATCGTGTTCAAAGAACATGGATCAGAGTTGGACACTGGTTACATTTATAATTCAGGGACAATGAGTGTGCGTGTTTAAAAGAATCCTGGTGAGGCTATTAAACCGGAAGTGATGACGTCACCAAGGGGGAGGGGCAAAGTGGGCAGGCTTAATTGATCCCAGGTGGTAATGATTAGGCCAGGAAACTTGCTGTGAGTGATGACGTCAACGAGGTTAGTTATGGTGTTAGAGTTAGAGAATTGGGGTTCGGGCTACGGTTAGGATTAGGATAAGGGTTCCGGCTAGCTAGGGTTCAGGTTCAGGTTAGGGCTACGTTTAGGGTTAGAGTTAGAAGATTAGGGACACGGTTGGGGTCTCGGTGTATTAACAGTGGGTATTCACAATGAATGAGCTTTAATCACTGGACAAATTGTAGTGTAGCAGTGAGAATTTACAACTCCAGACTAGGGAAATTTTAGCAATGTGATTCACACACTAGGCACACGTATTCCAATAGACTGAATATCTGAACAGCACAATGTTGTCACTGGGAAAACTTGTTCAAACAGCTGAGAACCGAATGTGAAACGGTTTACATTTATTTTTCCCGTGAAAAGGAGTTGGCGTTTTTGAGAAAAGCAGATAGAGAAACACTGAAAAATTCATTTTCCTAAAGTTATGGAATAGTATGAAAGTATTGAGAACAGTATGAAATCAAAATGTTAGTTAGGCTAGCGTTCCAAGTAGAGTTTAGTGTGCCTATAATAGACCCGTATGACACCCGTGTTATAATGAAAACTCTCACAGCGCAAAACAACAGAGCAGGGGGTGTGTCAGTGTGTCCCTATTACTCTGCGAATATATTTTTGAACCCGAACATCTCTCCTGAGTTTTGAAATACTGAGAATTTGTATTCAAACAGCTGTGAAAGGTAGGAGAGACTTTCAAGTGGTAATAAAGAATAAAGTGCTGGTATATTTGTTAAAAACTCTGTTTAACCAAATTGGAATTCACAATGAAGGAGAGTGAGACACTGGAAGAATATGACTCCAACTCGGGAAATATGCAATAATAACCCAGGTTCATGTCTAAGAAAGTGCTTCAAGCACTATGAATATGTGAATAAAGGGCCTTAATATCTGTAAAACATTGTTTCCTGAGCAGGAAATAGTGTTCAAAGAGCATGGAACCGAGTTGGACACTGGTTACATTTATAATTCAGGGACAATGAGTATGCGTTTTGAAAAGAATCCTGGTGAGGCTATTAAACCGGAAGTGATGACGTCACCAAGGGGGAGGGGCCAAGTTGGCAGGCTTAATTGATCCCAGGTGGTAATGATTAGGTGGGGGGACCTGCTGTGAGTAATGACATCAACGAGGTTAGTTCTGGGGTTAGGGTTAGAGAATTGTGGTTCGGGCTAGGGTTAGGGATTGTATAAGGGTTCTGGCTAGCTAGGGTTCAGGTTCAGGTTAGGGCTAGTGTTAGGGTTAGGGTTAGGGCTAGGGCTAGGGTTAGGGTTAGGGTTAGGGTTAGGGCTAGGGCTAGGTCTAGGTTTAGGGTTAGGGTTAGTGTTAGGGTTAGGGTTAGGGTAAAGGTTAGGGCTATGGCTAGGGTTAGGGTTAGGGTTAGGGTTAGGGTTAGGGTTAGGGTAAGTTCTAGGGCTAGGGTTAGTGTTAGGGCTAGGGTTAGGGTTATGGTTAGGGTTTGGGCTAAGCCTAGGTCTAGGTTTAGGTTTAGGGTTAGTGTTAGGGTTAGGGTTAGGGTTATAGCTAGGCCTAGGGTTAAGGCTAAGGCTTAGGATTAGGGTTAGGGTTAGGGTTTGGGCTAAGCCTAGGTCTAGGTTTAGGGTTAGGGTTAGGGTTAGGGTTAGGGTTACGGTTAGGGTTAGGGTTATGGCTAGACCTAGGTTTAAGGCTAAGGCTTAGGGTTAGGGTGAGGTTTAGGGTTAGGGTTAGGGTTAGGGTAAGGTCTAGGACTAGGGTTAGGGTTAGGGCTAGGGTTAGGGTTAGGGTTAGGGTTTGGGCTAAGCCTAGGTCTGGGTTTAGGGTTAGGGTTAGGGACAGGGTTAGTTTTAGGATAAGTGTTCTGGCTAGCTAGGATTCAGGTTCAGGATAGGGCTAGGTTTAGGGTTAGGGTTAGAAGATTAGGGACAGGTTTGGGGTCACGGTGTATTAACAGTGGGTATTCACAATGAATGAGCTTTAATCACTGGAAAATTGTAGTGTAGCACTGAGAATTTACAACTCCAGACTAGGGAAATTTTAGCAATGTGATTCACACACTAGGCACACATATTCCAATAGACTGAATATCTGAACAGCACAATATTGTCACAGGGAAAACTTGTTTAAACAGCTGAGAACCGAATGTGAAACTGTTTACATTTATTTTTCCCGTCAAAAGGAGTTGGCGTTTTTGAGAAAAGCAGATGGAGAAACACTGAAAAATTCATTTTCCTAAAGTTATGGAATAGTATGAAAGTATTGAGAACACTATGAAATCAAAATGTTAGTTAGGCTAGGGTTCCAAGTAGAGTTTAGTGTGCCTTTAAAAGGCCCGTATGACACCCGTGTTATAATGAAAACTCTCAGAGCTCAAAACAACAGAGCAGGGGGTGTGTCAGTGTGTCCCTATTACACTGCGAATATATTTTAGAACCCGAACATCTCTCCTGAGTTTTGAAATACTGAGAATTTGTATTCAAAGAGCTGTAAAAGGTAGGAGAGACTTTCAAGTGGTAATAATGGATAAAGTGCTGGTATATTCGTTAAAAACTCGGTTTAACCAAATTGGAATTCACAATGAAGGAGCGTGAGACACTGGAAGAATATGACTCCAACTCGGGAAATACGCAATAATAACCCAGGTTTATGTCTAAGAAAGTGCTTCAAGCACTATGAATATGTGAATAAAGGGCCTTAATATCTGTAACACATTGTTTTTTGAGCAGGAAATCGTGTTCAAAGAACATGGAACCGAGTTGGACACTGGTTACATTTATAATTCAGGGACAATGAGTTGGCCTTTTTAAAAGAATCCTGGTGAGGCTATTAAACCGGAAGTGATGACGTCAGCAAGGGGGAGGGGCCAAGTTGGCAGGCTTAATTGATCCCAGGTGGTAATGATTAGGCGGGGGGACCTGCTGTGAGTAATGACGTCAACGAGGTTAGTTCTGGTGTTCGGGTTAGAGAATTGTGGTTCGGGATCGGGTTAGGGTTAGGATAACGGCTCTGGCTAGCTAGGGTTCAGGTTCATGTTAAGGCTAGGCTTAGGGTTAGGGTTAGGGTTAGGGTTAGGTTTAGGGTTATCGTTAGGGTTAGGGCTAGGGCTAGGGCTAGGGTTAGGGTTAGGGTTAGTTTTAGGATAAGTGTTCTGGATAGCTAGGATTTAGGTTCAGGTTAGGGCTAGGTTTAGGGTTAGGGTTAGAAGATTAGGGACAGGTTTGGGGTCACGGTGTATTAACAGTGGGTATTCACAATGAATGTGCTTTAATCACTGCACAAATTGTAGTGTATCACTGAGAATTTACAACTCCAGTCTAGGGAAATTTTAGAAATGTGCTTCACACACTAGGCATACATATTCCATTAGACTGAATATGTGAACAGCACAATTTTGTCACTTGAAAAACTTGTTCAAACAGTTGAGAACCGAATGTGAAACTGTTTACATTTATTTTTCACGTAAAAAAGGAATTGGCTTTTTTGAGAAAAGCAGTTGTAGAAACACTGAAATATTCATTTACTAGAGCTATAGAATACTATGAAAGTATTGAGAACAATATGAAATCAAAATGTTAGTTAGGCCAGGCTTCCAAGTAGAGTTTACTGTGCCTTTAAAAGTCCCATATGACACTCGTGTTAAAATGAAAACTCTCAGAGCTCAAAACAACAGAGCAGAGGGATGTGTCAGTGTGTCTCTATTATTCTGCGAATACGTTTTAGAACCCTAACATGTCTACTGAGTTTTGAAACACTGAGAATTTGTATTCATAGCGCTGTGAAAGGTAGGATAGACTTTCAAGTGGTAATAATGGAAAAAGTGCTGATATATTTGTTAAAAACTCTGTTTAACCAAATTGGAATTCACAATGAAGGAGCTTGATACACTGGACGAAAATCACTCCAACTCGGGAAATTCGCTATAATAACACAGGTTCATGCCTAAGAAAATGCTTCAAGCACTATGAATATGTGAATAAAGATCCTTATATCTGTAACTCATTGTTTCCTGAGCAGGAAATCGTGTTCAAAGAACATGGAACAGAGTTGGACACTGGTTACATTTACCATTCAGGGGCAATGAGTTGGCGTTTTTAAAAGAATCCTGGTGAGGCAATTAAACCGGAAGTCATGACATCACCAAGGGGGAGGGGCCAACTGGCAAGCTTAATTGATCCCAGGTGATAATGATTAGGCCCGGGGACCTGCTGTGAGTGTTGACGTCAACGAGGTTAGTTATGGTGTTAGGGTTAGAGAATTGGGGTTTGGGCTACGGTTAGGGTTAGGATAAGGGCTCTGGCTAGCTAGGGTTCAGGTTCAGGTTAGTGCTAGGTTTAGGGTTAGGGTTAGAAGATTAGGGACAAGGTTGGAATCTCGGTGTATTAACAGTGGGTATTCACAATGAATGAGCTTTAATCACTGGACAAATTGTAGTGTAGCACTGAGAATCTACAACTCCAGACTAGGGAAAATTTAGGAATGTGATTCACACACTAGGCATACATATTCCAATAGACTGAATATCTAAACAGCACAATATTGTCACTGGGAAAACTTGTTCAAACAACTGAGAACCGAATGTGAAACTGTTTACATTTATTTATCCCGTCATAAGCAGTTGGAGTTTTAGAGAATAGCAGTTGGTGAAACACTGAAAAATTAATTTTCCTCGAGCTATAGAACAGTATGAGAGTATTGAGAACACCTTGAAATCAAAATATTAGTTAGCCTAGGGTTCCAAGTAGAGTTAATGTCCCTTTAAAAGGCCCGTATGACACCCGTGTGAAAATGAAAACTCTTAGAGCTCAAAAGAACAGAGCAGGGGGATGTGTCAGTGTGTCTCTATTGCTCTGCGAATTAATTTTAGAACCCGAATATCTCTACTGAATTTTGAAAAACTGAGAATTTGTATTCAATGCGGTGTGAAAGGTAGGATAGACTTTCAAGTGGTAATAATGGATAAGGTGCTGGTATATTTCTTAAAATCTCTGTTTAACCAAATTGGAATTCACAATGAAGGAGCTTGAGACACTGGAAGAAAATAACTCCACCTCTGGAAATTCGCAATAATAACCCAGGTTCATGTCTAAGAAAGTGCTTCTAGCACTATGAATATGTGAATGAAGGGCCTTAATATCTGTAACACATTGTTTCCTGAGCAGGAAATGGTGTTCAAAGAACATAGAACCGAGTTAGACCCTGGTTACATTTATAATTCAGGGACAATGAGTTTGCCTTTTAAAAAGATTCCTGTTGAGACTATTAAACCTGAAGTGATGATGTCAGGGGAAGGGGCCAAGTGGGCAGGCTTAATTGATCCCAGCTTGTAATGATTAGGCCAGCGGACCTGCTGGGAGTGATGACATCATCGAGGTTAGTTCTGGTGTTAGGGTTAGAGAATTGGGGTTCGGGCTAGGGTTAGGGTTATGATAAGGGTTCCGGCTAGCTAGGGTTCAGGATCAGGTTAGGGCTAGGTTTAGGGTTAGGGTTAGAGGATTAGGGACAGGGTTGGGGTCACGGTGTATTAACAGTGGGTATTCACAATGAATGAGCTTTAATCACTGGACAAATTGGAGTGTAGCACTGAGAATTTACAACTCCAGACTAGGGAAATATTTAGAAATGTGCTTCACACACTAGGAATACATATTCCGTTAGACTGAATATCTGAACAGCACAATTTTGTCACTGGGAAAACTTGTTCAAACAGCTGAGAAACGAATGTGAAACTGTTTACATTGATTTATCCCGTCAAAAGGAGTTGGAGTATTAGAGAAAAGCAGATGGCGAAACACTGAAAAATTCATTTACCTAGAGCTATAGAATAGTATGAGAGTATTGAGAACACTATGCAATAGACATATTAGTTACGCTAGGGTTCCAAGTTGAGTTAAGTGTGCCTTTAAAAGGCCCGTATGACACCCGTGTGAAAATGAAAACTCTCAGAGCTCAAAAGAACAGAGCAGTGGGATGTGTCAGTGTGTCTCTATTGCTCTGCGAATAAGTTTTAGAACCCGAACATCGCTACTGAATTTTGAGAAACTGAGAATTTGTATTCAAAGCACTGTCAAAGGTAGGATAGACTTTCAAGTGATAATAATGGATAACGTGCTGGTATATTTGTTAAAAACTCTGTTTAACCAAATTGGAATTCACAATGAAGGAGCATGAGACACTGGAAGAAAATGACTCCAACTCGGGAAATTCACAATAATAACCCAGGGTCATGTCTAAGAAAGTGCTTCAAGCACTATGAATATGTGAATGAAGGGCCTTAGTATCTGTAACACATTGTTTCCTGACCAGGAAATCGTGTTCATAGAACATAGAAACGAGTTGGACACTGGTTACATTTATAATTCAGGGACAATGAGTTGGCGTTTTTAAAAGATTCCTGGTGAGGCTATTAAACCGGAAGTGATTACATCACCAAGGGGGAGGGGCCAAGTGGGCAGGCTTAATTGATCCCAGGTGGTAATGATTAGGCCAGCGGACCTGCTGGGAGTGATGACATCATTGAGGTTAGTTCTGGTGTTAGGGTTAGAGAATTGGGGTTCGGGCTAGGGTTAGGGTTAGGATAAGGGTTCCGGCTAGCTAGGGTTCAGGTTCAGGTTAGGACTAGGTTTAGGGTTAGGGTTAGAAGATTAGGGACAGGGTTGGGGTTACGGTGTATTAACAGTGGGTATTCACAATGAATGAGCTTTAATCACTAGACAAATTTGAGTGTAGCACTGAGAATTTACAACTCCACACTAGGGAAATATTTAGAAATGTGCTTCACACACTAGGAATACATATTCCAATAGACTGAATATCTGAGCTAATACCGATTTAATAGCCTCACCAGGAATCTTTTAAAATCGCCAACTCATTGTCCCTGAATTATAAATGTAACCAGGGTCCAACTCGGTTCTATGTTCTTTGAACACGATTTCCTGGTCAGGAAACAATGTCTTACAGATATTAAGGCCCTTCATTCACAAATTCATAGTGCTTGAAGCACTTTCTTAGACATGAACCTGGGTTATTATTGCGAATTTCCCGTGTTGGAGTCTTTTTCTTCCAGTGTCTCAAGCTCCTTCATTGTGAATTCAAATTTGGTTAAATATCTGAATATCTGAATAGCACAATTTTGTCACTGGGAAATCTTCAACAGCTGAGAACCGAGTGTGACACTCTTTACATTAATATTTCCCGACAAAAGGAGTTGGCCTTTTCGGGAAAAGGAGTTGGTGAAACACTGAAACATTCATTTTACTAGAGCTATAGAATAGTGTGAAAGTACTGAGAACACTATGAAATCAAAATGTTAGTTAGGCTAGGGTTCCAAGTAGAGTTCAGTGTGCCTTTAAAAGGTCCGTATGATACCCGTGTTAAAATGAATGTGTCTCAAGCTCCTTTATTGTGAATTCTGATTTGGTTAAACAACGTTTTTAACAAATATACCAGCACGTTATCCATTATTACCACTTGAAAGTCTATCCTACCTTTCACAGCGCTTTGAATACAAATTCTCAGTATTTCAAAACTCTGTAGAGATGTTCGGGTTCTAAAACGTATTCGCAGAGTAATAGAGACACTCTGACACATCCCCCTGCTCTGTTGTTTTGAGCTCTGAGAGTTTTGATTTTAACACGGGTGTCATACGGGCCTTTTAAAGGCACACTGAACTCTACTTGGAACCCTAGCCTAACTAACATTTTGATTTCATAGTGTTCTCAGTACTTTCACACTATTCTATAGCTCTAGGAAAATGAATGTTTCAGTGTTTCACCAACCCCTTTTCCCGAAAAGGCCAACTCCTTTTGTCGGGAAATATTAATGTAAAGAGTGTCACACTCGGTTCTCAGCTGTTGAAGATTTCCCAGTGACGAAATTGTGCTATTCAGATATTCAGTCTATTGGAATATGTATTCCAAGTTTGTGAAGCACATTTCTAAATATTTCCGTAGTCTGGCGTGGTAAATTCTCAGTGCTACATTCCATTTTGTCCAGTGATTGAAGCTCATTCATTGTTAATACCCAAAGTTACTACACCGTGACCATAACCCTGTCCCTAACCCTCTAACCCTAATCCTAAACCTAGCCCTAACCTCATCCTGAACCCTACCTTGCCCGAACCCTTATCCTAAACCTAACGCAAGCCAGAACCCCAATTTTCCAACCCTAACACCAGAACAAACCTTGATAACGTCATCACTCCCATCTGGTCCCCTGGACAAATCATTATCACCTGGGATCAATTGAGCCTGCCCACGTGGCCCCTCCCCCTTGGTGACGTCATCACTTCCGGTTTAATGGCCGAACCAGGCTTCTTTCAAAAACTCCAACTCATTGTCCCTGAATTATACATGTAACAAGTATCCAACTCGGTTCTATGTCCTTGGAACACGATTTCCTTGTCAGAAAACAATGTGGTACAGATATTGAGGTCCTTTCTTCACGTATTTCTAGTGTTTGAAGCAAGTTCTTAGATATTAACCTAGGTTATCATTGTGAATATCCCGAGTTGGAGTCTCTCTCTTCCAGTGTCTCAAGCTCGTTCATTGTGAATTCCAATTTGTGAAACAGCGCTTTTTACAAATATACCAGCACGTTAACCATTATTACCACTTGAAAGTGTATCCTACCTTTCACAGCGATTTGGATACAAATTCTCAGTATTTCAAAATTCAGTAGAGATGTTAAAATTCTAATAAGTATTCCAAGAGTTCTAGAGACACTCTGACACATCCCCCTGGTCTGTTGTTTAGAGCTCTGAGAGTTTTTATTTTAACACGGGTGTCATACCGGCTTTTTAAAGGCACATTAAAACACTACTTGCAACACGAGATTAACTAACATTTTGATTTCATAGTGTTCTCAATACTTTCATAATATTCTATAGCCCTAGGAAAATGAATGTATCAGTGTTTCACCAACTCCTTTTCCCGAAAAGGCCAACTCCTTTTGATGGGAAATATTAATGTAAACAGTGACACACTCGGTTCTCAGCTGTTGAAGATTTCCCAGGGACAAAATTGTGCTATTCAGATATTCAGTCTATTGGAATATTTATTCCTGGTGTTAGAAGCACATTTCTAAATATTTCCCTAGTCTGGCGTGGTAAATTCTCAGTGCTGCACTCCATTTTGTCCAGTGGTTGAAGCTCATTCATTGTGAATACCCAAAGTTACTACACCGTGACCATTACCCTGTCCCTAGCCCTCTAACCCTAACCCTAAACCTAGCCCTAACCTCATCCTGAACCCTACCTTATCCGAACCCTTATCCTAAACCTAACCGAAGCCAGAACCCCAATTTTCGAACCCTAACACCAGAACAAACCTTGATAACGTCATCACTCCCAGCTGGTCCCCTGGACAAATCATTATCACCTGGGATCAATTGAGCCTGCCCACGTGGCCCCTCCCCCTTGGTGACGTCATCGCTTCCAGTTTAATGGCCGAACCAGGCTTCTTTCAAAAATGCCAACTCATTTTCCCTGAATTATACATGTAACCAGTATCCAACTCGGTTCTATGTCCTTGGAACACGATTTCCTTGTCAGGTAACAATGTGTTACAGATACTAAGGTCCTTTCTTCACGTATTCCTAGTGTTTGAAGCACGTTCTTAGATATTAAACTAGGTTATCATTGTGAATTTCCCGAGTTGGAGTCTCTCTCTTCCAGTGTCTCAAGCTCCTTCATTGTGAATTCCAATTTGTGAAACAGCGCTTTTTACAAATATACCAGCACTTTATCCATTATTACCACTTCAAAGTGTATCCTAACTTTCACAACGATTTGGATACAAATTCTCAGTATTTCAAAATTCAGTAGAAATGTTCGGGTTCTAATATGTATTCCAAGAGTTCTAGAGACACTCTGACACATCCCCCTGGTCTGTTGTTTAGAGCTCTGAGAGTTTTCATTTTAACACGGGTGTCATACGGGCTTTTTAAAGGCACATTAAAACACTACTTGCAACACGAGATTAACTGACATTTTGATTTCATAGTGTTCTCAATACTTTCATACTATTCTATAGCCCTAGGAAAATGAATGTATCAGTGTTTCACCACCTCCTTTTCCCGAAAAGGCCAACTCCTTTTGACGGGAAATATTAATGTAAACAGTGACACACTCGGTTCTCAGCTGTTGAAGATTTCCCAGGGACAAAATTGTGCTATTCAGATATTCAGTCTATTGGAATATTTATTCCTAGTGTGTGAAGCACATTTCTAAATATTTCCCTAGTCTGGCGTGGTAAATTCTCAGTGCTACACTCCATTTTGTCCAGTGATTGAAGCTCATTCATTGGGAATACCCAAAGTTACTACACCGTGACCATAACCCTGTCCCTAACCCTCTAACCCTAACCATAAACCTAGCCCTAACCTCATCCTGATCCCTACCTTGCCCGAACCCTTATCCTAAACCTAACCAAAGCCAGAACCCCAATTTTCGAACCCTAACACCAGAACAAAGCCTGATAACGTCATCACTCCCAGCTGGTCCCCTGGACAAATCATTATCACCTGGGATCAATTGAGCCTCCCCACGTGGCCCCTCCCCCTTGGTGACGTCATCACTTCCGGTTTAATGGCCGAACCAGGCTTCTTTCAAAAATGCCAACTCATTGTCCCTGATTTATACATGTAACCAGTATCCAACTCGGTTCTATGTCCTTGGAACACGATTTACTTGTCAGAAAACAATGTGGTACAGATATTGAGGTCCTTTCTTCACGTATTCCTAGTGTTTGAAGCACGTTCTTAGATATTAACCTAGGTTATCATTGTGAATATCCCGAGTTGGAGTCTCTCTCTTCCAGTGTCTCAAGCTCGTTCATTGTGAATTCCAATTTGTGAAACAGTGCTTTTTACAAATATACCAGCACTTTAACCATTATTACCACTTGAAAGTGTATCCTACCTTTCACAGCGATTTGGATACAAATTCTCCGTTTTTCAAAATTCAGTAGAGATGTTAAAATTCTAATAAGTATTCCAAGAGTTCTAGAGACACTCTGACACATCCCCCTGGTCTGTTGTTTAGAGCTCTGAGAGTTTTCATTTTAACACGGGTGTCATACCGGCTTTTTAAAGGCACATTAAAACACTACTTGCAACACGAAATTAACTAACATTTTGATTTCATAGTGCTCTCAATACTTTCATACTATTCTATAGCCCTAGGAAAATGAATGTATCAGTGTTTCACCACCTCCTTTTCCCGAAAAGGCCAACTCCTTTTGATGGGAAATATTAATGTAAACAGTGTCACACTCGGTTCTCAGCTGTTGAAGATTTCCCAGGGACAAAATTGTGCTATTCAGATATTCAGTCTATTGGAATATTTATTCCTAGTGTGTGAAGCACATTTCTAAATATTTCCCTAGTCTGGCGTGGTAAATTCTCAGTGCTGCACTCCATTTTGTCCAGTGGTTGAAGCTCATTCATTGTGAATACCCAAAGTTACTACACCGTGACCATAACCCTGTCCCTAACCCTCTAACCCTAACCCTAAACCTAGCCCTAACCTCATCCTGAATCCTACCTTGCCCGAACCCTTATCCTAAACCTAACGCAAGCCAGAACCCCAATTTTCGAACCCTAACACCAGAACAAACCTTGATAACGTCACCACTCCCTGCTGGTCCCCTGGCCAAATCATTATCACCTGGGATCAATTGAGCCTGCCCACGTGGCCCCTCCCCCTTGGTGACATCATCGCTTCCGGTTTAATGGCCGAACCAGGCTTCTTTCAAAAATGCCAACTCATTTTCCCTGAATTATACATGTAACCAGTATCCAACTCGGTTCTATGTCCTTGGAACACGATTTCCTTGTCAGGAAACAATGTGTTACAGATATTAAGGTCCTTTCTTCACGTATTCCTAGTGTTTGAAGCACGTTCTTAGATATTAAACTAGGTTATCATTGTGGATGTCATCACTTCCAGTTTAATGGCCGAAGGAGGCTTCTTTGAAAAACGCCAACTCGCACAGGGGCTGGGTCTCCTCCTGGAGCTGCGGGCTCACCTGGTGCCTCGCCATCTTGCAAGGAAAGGAGGATTTTATTGGAAACCTGACTTTCCGTGACAACTGCAAACACTGAACATCTGCGAGCACCAGAACACCGGTCCCCTATCACCGCAAACATTCAGATTCAAAGGAACTCTTCACTGCACCACGGAAAGGTCAGATTTCGCCTGAAAGAAAGTGTGGTTTCTAATACCCGCGGTGGGTGAGGGAAGCGCTGGGTGAGGGAAGCACGGCAGCCGCAGGACCTGCAGGAACCGGGAGGTCTGTGCATAGAAAAATCGGAGTCAGTTGGAGCTGCCGTGATCCGTGAATGTGGAAGGGGGTCCTCTGAGCTGCTAACAGAAGTAACCTCTTAAAAGCTACTCATTTTAATCTGACGAGGAGGATCAGACTAAGAATTTTCAAAGGAGTGCAGGTTCCTTAGTCTGGCGCACAGACCCACTGTCCGCACTCTTGGGCTCTTTCCGACTCTGATTGCTAAGCCCAATACATAGAAAAACCCAGGTGGAAACCCTGAAAGACTGCAGGGGGAAGTTGTTTTTCCGGAACCTGGAGAGCAGAGCTTGGTGTATCCATTGGAGAGGCAGCTCTGAGGCGCACACCTCCACAAACCGGTAGTGAGTGCCATAGAGGGGGGAAAGAAAAAAAAGCTAGAGAGGCCCGGAAGTCAATTCAGAAACCCTGCCACCCAGGGGCTGAAACGCTAATTGTCTCCGGTGTAATCAAAAATAAATACGAGAAATTAAGACAGGGCCGGCTTAAAAAGCAGGACTGGCTTACAACACTGAGAAGCAGTGGAACGAAGCTGAACTGAAATACCTCCCAGACTTGGAAACAGGCGTACGAAACAGAATAATAGAGGAAGTGAATGACAGCTGCTACTGCACATTTTAGTCTTCCTATTTTTTAATTTTTAATTCTTTTTTCAATTTTTTTTAATTTTTTTTATTCTAATTTTTTTATTTTCATTTTTTGCATCTTTTACTTAAGAAACTAAATTTTTTTCCTCCCTCGATTTTCACCTTTTTAATTATTACATTTTTATTTTCAATCACCATTATTATTACTATTATTTTACTTTTTTTTTTAAATGTCATTTGATTTTCCCTTTCTTGTATTGTGGGATTAGTGTCCTACATTCTATTTGCATTTTTCCCTTACCCTATCTCAACGCTAACATTTTGCCATCACTCTCCTCCTAACCTTTCCCCTTTTGGTCTCCGGTTTATCTTAACCCTTTCTGGCTATAGATTTTCCCTACTTTTTCAGTTTACCCTCTGCTAAAATTTCATCCTACTTATATATCCAATTCCCAAACCCTTGCTCCAAATCCATACATACCTCTCTCTACGCGACCTTAAAATAATTATTTTTCTCGCTGGCCTTTTGTTGTTGTTTGCTTGAATGTTGATTAGATTGAATTTTTATGTTTTTTTATGAGATTGTTTTGATTATTCTTTTTGTTTGTTTGGTTGGTTCTTTTGTTTGCTTTGTTTTTGTTTGTTTTTTACTTTTGTTTTCCCTTGCCTCACTTGATATTAGTTGGTGTTGCAGTTTGTATTAATCTCCAGGCTCGTGTTACTGGAATTTGCCGGGAATAGTGGTTGTTCTAGTGGAGTCTACTCCCCATATATATAGTTTGTTCCCCTTTTCTCTCTTAGTATCGTTCTTGTCTCTCTTACTTTTTTTTCTTTTCTTCTTTTTTTTCTGCTCTTTTCCCAAGTTCAGATTCACACTCTTTTTTTTTGTTCTTTCTTTTTACTCTCCCTCTTCCACTCCTATTCCCAAATTTGTCTTTCTCTGGTGCTTACCTTTATGGGAGGTTATTAATATTGTGAATACAATTCTGTTCAGTGCCTTGTGTGTTGTGCCTGGTTGTGTTGTATTTTGTACCTTTAAATCAACGCCAGAGAGAGAGAACTATATAACCAGACATCCGGAGAAGAGAGACCATGGGGAGACAAAGAAATAGCCCCCATAGGAAAGAGAAGCAGGCATCACCAGAAAAGGAAGTAAACGAATTAGAGGCAAACAACCTATCAGAGAAAGAATTCAGAGAAATGATCATAGGGTGGCTGAAAAGGATGGAAGACAAATTCGACAATATGAGTAAGAACCAAGAGGAAATGAAGAAGAACCAAGAAGAAATGAAAAATGACATCGCTGCTGTAAAGAACTCAATAGAAAGCATCAAGAGTAGACTAGACGAAGCAGAGGACCGCATAAGTGACCTAGAAGACAAGATGGAAAAAAATACCCAATTACAACTGCTTCTAGAAACAAAAATTAGAAAGATTGAGGAGAGCCTAAGGGAACTTCGGGACAACACAAAACAAAACAACATCAGGATAATAGGGGTACCAGAAGGAAAGGAAACGGAGCAAGGAATAGAAAACCTGTTTGAAGAAATAATAACAGAAAACTTCCCTGATATAGGGAAGAAAAAACCCACACAAATCCAAGAAGCTCACAGAGTTCCAAGCAAAATGAACCCCAAAAGACCGACGCCAAGGCACATTATAATTAAGTTGGCAAACACCAACGACAAAGTAAGAATCTTAAAAGAGGCCAGAGAGAGACAGACAGTTACATACAAAGGAACCCCCATCAGACTAGCAACTGATTTCTCAACAGAAACTCATCAGGCCAGAAGAGAATGGAATGAAATATACAAAGTCATGCAAAGGAAGGGTCTAAATCCAAGAATACTGTACCCAGCAAGGCTATCAATCAAAATTGAAGGTGAAATCAGGAGTTTCACAGACAAAAAAGGACTAAGGGAGTTTATCACCACCAAACCAGCAATGAAAGAAATGCTAAAGGGTCTGCTGTAAAAAAAAAGAAAGAAAGAAGAAAGAAAGAAAGAAAGAAAGAAAGAAAGAAATAGGAAGCAAAGAAGGAACACAGGGGTATAGAATAAAAATGGCGACAAATAAGTGCCTATCAATAATAACTTTAAATGTAAATGGATTGAATGCCGCAATCAAAAGATACAGGGTAACAGATTGGATAAGAAAACAAAACCCAGATATCTGCTGTCTACAGGAAACCCACCTCAAAAAAAAGGATGCATACAGACTAAGAGTAAAGGGATGGAAAAGGTTTTCCAGGCGAATGGAAATGAAAAAAAAGTTGGGGTAGCAATACTTATATCTGACAAATTAGATCTCAAAGTGAAGGACATAAAAAGAGATAATGAAGGCCACTTCATAATACTAAAGGGAGAAATCCAACAAGAAGAAATAACTCTGGTAAACATATATGCACCCAATACAGGAGCACCAAGATACATTAAAAAACTCCTGGAAGATATCAAAGGAGAGATTGACAGCAATACAATCATAGTAGGAGACTTCAATACCCCACTATCACCATTGGACAAATCCTCTAAACAAAAAATCAGCAAAGAAACATCAATCCTAAATGACTCACTAGACCAGATGGAATTCATCGACATCTTCAGAACATTTCACCCCAAAGCCACAGAATATACATTCTTCTCAAGTGCACATGGGTCATTTTCAAAGATAGACCATATGTTAGGACATAGGCAAAGTCTCTCCAAATTCAAGAAGATAGAAATCATATCAAGTATCTTCTCAGATCACAGTGGCATAAAACTGGAAATCAACTACAATAAAAACAACCCAAAGAAATCAAACACATGGAGACTAAACAGCATGCTGTTAAACCATGACTGGGTTACCAAAGACATCAAGGAAGAAATAAAAAACATCATGGCAACAAATGACAATGAAAACACAACAATCCAAAATCTATGGGACACAGCGAAAGCAGTTCTGAGAGGGAAGTTCATAGCTCTACAAGCCTACTGCAAAAAACAAGAAAAAATGGTAATAAATTACCTAACCCAACAACTCAAAGAGTTAGAGAGAGAGCAACAAGAAAAGCCCAGTGTAAGCAGAAGGAAAGAAATAATAAAGATCAGAGCGGAGATAAACGACATAGAGACCAAAGAAACAATACAAAAGATCAACAAAACCAAGAGCTGGTTCTTTGAAAGGATAAACAAGATTGATGAACCTCTAGCCAGGCTCACCAAGAAGCAAAGAGAGAGGACCCAAATAAACAAAATCAGAAATGAAAGAGGTAAAATAACAGACCCTGATGAAATACAAAGGATTGTTACAAAATATTACGAACAACTCTATTCCAACAAACTGGACAACTTGGAGGAAATGGACATATTCCTGGACAAATACAACCTTCCAAAACTCAATCAGGAAGAATCTAAACAGCTCAACAGGCCAGTAACTATGGAAGAAATTGAAGCAGTCATCAAAAAGCTTCTGGCAAACAAAAGCCCGGGGCCAGACGGCTTCACAGGAGAGTTTTACCAAACTTTCAAGGAAGAACTAAAACCTATCCTCCTCAGACTATTCCAAAAAATTCAAGAGGAAGGAACACTTCCAGGCTCCTTCTATGAAGCCAACATCACCCTCATACCAAAACCAGATAAAGACAACACAATGAAAGAGAATTACAGGCCAATATCCCTCATGAACATAGATGCCAAAATCCTCAACAAAATCCTAGCGAATCGGCTCCAGCAATACATCAGAAAGATCATACATCATGACCAAGTAGGATTTATCCCAGGAATGCAAGGATGGTACAATATCCACAAATCAATAAATGTGATACATCACATAAACAAATTGAGAGATAAAAATCACATAGTCATATCAATAGATGCAGAAAAAGCATTTGACAAAATCCAACACCCTTTCTTGATAAAAACTCTCAACAAGGTGGGAATAGAAGGATCATACCTCAACATAATAAAAGCTATATATGATAAACCCACAGGAAACATCATACTCAATGGACAAAACTAAAACCATTTCCCCTAAGAACAGGAACAAGACAGGGATGCCCACTCTCACCACTCCTGTTTGACATAGTACTGGAAGTATTAGCTATCGCAATTAGGCAAGAAGAAGAAATAAGAGGCATCCAAATTGGAAAAGAAGAAGTGAAGCTGTCCTTATTTGCAGATGACATGATATTGTACATAAAAAACCCAAAAGATTCCATCAAAAAACTAATAGACCTAATAAATGAATTCGGCAATGTAGCGGGATACAAAATTAACGCCAAGAAATATATGGCATTTCTATACACCAATAGTGAACTAACAGAAAGAGAGACTAAAAAAGCAATCCCATTTACCATCGCACCAAAAAAATTAAGATACCTAGGAATAAACTTAACTAAGGAGGTAAAAGACCTTTACGCGGAAAACTACAGGACACTGAAAAAAGAGATAGAGGAAGACGTAAACAGATGGAAGAACATACCATGTTCATGGATTGGTAGAATCAACATCATTAAAATGTCCATACTACCCAAAGCAATCTATAGATTCAATGCACTCCCCATCAAAATACCAACAGCATATTTCACAGACCTAGAAAGAACTCTCCAAAAATTCATCTGGAATAAAAAAAGACCCCGAATAGCCACAGCAATCCTGAGAAAGAAGAATAAAGTAGGTGGGATTTCAATACCAGATTTCAAGCTGTATTACAAAGCCACTGTTCTCAAAACAGCCTGGTACTGGCACAAGAACAGACATATTGATCAATGGAACAGAATAGAGAATCCAGATATCTACCCAAACCACTATGCTCAATTAATATTTGACAAAGGAGGCATGAACATACAATGGAGTCAGGACAGTCTCTTCAATAAATGATGTTGGGAAAATTGGACAGATACATGCAAAAAAATGAAACTAGATCACCAACTTACACCATACACAAAAATAAACTAAAAATGGATACAGGACTTAAACATAAGACGGGAAACCATAAAAATAATAGAGGAATCCACAGGCAACAAAATCTCAGACATATGCCAAAAGAACTTCTTCACTGACACTGCCCCTAGGGCAATGGAAGCTAAAGAGAAAATTAACAAATGGGACTACATCAAAATAAAAAGCTTTTTTACAGCAAAAGAAACAATCAACAAAACAACAAGAAAGCCCACTGCATGGGAGAACATATTTGCAAATGCCATCACTGATAAAGGTTTAATCTCCAACATCTACTGGCAGCTTATGCAACTTAATAAAGGAAGATAAATGATCCAATAAAAAAATGGGCAACAGACCTAAACAGAATATTTTCAAAAGAAGACAGAAGGAAGGCCAAGAGACACATGAAAACATGCTCAAAGTCACTTATTATCCGAGAGATGCAAATCAAAACAACAATGAGATACCATCTCACACCTGTCAGAATGGCTATCATCAACAAATCAACAAACGACAAGTGTTGGCGAGGATGCGGAGAAAAAGGAACTCTTGTGCACTGCTGGCGGGAATGCAGACTGGTGCAGCCACTGTGGAGAACAGTATGGAGTTTCCTCAAAAAACTGAAAATGGAACTCCCATTTGACCCAGTAATCCCACTCCTGGGAATATATCCGAAGAAACTAGAAACACCAATCAGAAAGGATATATGCACCACTATGTTCATAGCAGCACAATTTACAATAGCTAAGATTTGGAAACAGCCTAGGTGCCCATCAGCAGATGACTGGATCGGAAAACTGTGGTACATCTACACAATGGAATACTATGCAGCCATAAAAAAGAAGGAGTTCTCATCATTTGCAGCAACCTGGATAAAATTGAAGAACATTATGCTAAGTGAAATAAGCCAGTCAATGAAAGAAAAATACCACATGATCTGACTCATTTATGGATAGTAAAGAACATTATAAAGTGATGAACAAAAAGATAGATACAGAGACAGTAAAGCATCAAACAGACTTTCAAATTACAGGGGGAAAGTTAGGGAGAGGTGGGGGAGATATGAAATCAAACGAAGGACTTGTATACATGCATATAAGCATAAACAATGGACGCAAAACTCTGGGGGGTGAGGGAATGTATGGGGGTGGGGTGGGGGGGTAATGGTAAGATATGTACACATATAATACCTCAATAAAAAAATGTAAAAAAATAAATAAATAAAGACTTATATATGGAAAACAAAAAAAATAAAATAAATAAAATAAATAAAAGTTTAAAAAAAAAAAAAAGAAAAACGCCAACTCATTGTCCCTACATTATAAATGTAACCAGTATCCAACTCGGTTCTATGTCCTTGGAACACGATTTCCTTGTCAGGAAACAAGGTGTTACAGATAGTAAGGCCCTTTCTTCACGTATTCCTAGTGTTTGAAGCACGTTCTTAGATATTAACCTAGGTTATCATTGTGAATTTCCCGATTTGGAGTCTCGCTCTTCCAGTGTCTCAAGCTCCTTCATTGTGAATTCCAATTTGTGAAACAGCGCTTTTTACAAATATACCAGCACTTTAACCATTATTACCACTTGAAAGTATATCCTACCTTTCAGAGCGATTTGGATACAAATTCTAAGTATTTCAAAATTCAGTAGAAATGTTAAGGTTCTAATACGTATTCCAAGACTTCTAGAGACACTCTGACACATGCCCCTGGTCTGTTGTTTAGAGCTCTGAGAGTTTTTATTTTAACACGGGTGTTATACTGGCTTTTTAAAGGCACATCAAAACACTACTTGGAACACGAGCCTAACTAACATTTTGATTTCATAGTGTTCTCAATACTTTCATACTATTCCATCGCCCTGGGAAAATGAATATATCAGTGTTTCACCAACTCCTTTTCCCGAAAACGCCAACTCCATTTGACGGAAAAATAAATGTAGACAGTGTCACACTCTGTTCTCAGCTGTTTTAACAAGATTTCCCAGTGACAAAATTGTGCTGTTGAGATATTCAGTCTATTGGAATATGTATTCCTAGTGTGTGAAGCACATTTCTAAATATTTCCCTAGTCTGGCATTGTAAATTCTCAGTGCTACACTCCAATTTGTCCAGTAATTGAAGCTCATTCATTGTGAATACCCAAAGTTACTACACCATGACCATAATCCTGTCCCTAACCCTCTAACCCTAACCCTAAACCTAGCCCTAACCTCAGCCTGAACCCTACCTTGCCCGAACCCTTATCCTAAACCTAACACAAGCCAGAACCCCAATTTTCGAACCCTAACCCCAGAACAAACCTTGATAATGTCATCACTCCCAGCTGGTCCCCTGGCCAAATCATTATCACCTGGGATCAATTAAGCCTGCCCACGTGGCCCCTCCCCCTCTGTGACGTCATCACTTCCGGTTTAATGGCCAAACCAGGCTTCTTTCAAAAACGCCAACTCATTGTCCCGGAATTATACATGTAACCAGTATCAAACTCGCTTCTATGTTTTGGAACATGATTTCCTTTTCAGGAAACAATGTGTTACAGATATTAAGGCCCTTTCTTCACGTATTCCTAGTGTTTGAAGCACGTTCTTAGATATTAACCTAGGTTATCATTGTGAATTTCCCGAATTGGAGTCTCTCTCTTCCAGTGTCTCAAGCTCCTTCATTATGAATTCCAATTTGTGAAACAGCGCTTTTTAAAAATATACCAGCACTTTAAAAATTATTTCCAATTGAAAGTGTATCCTACCTTTCACAGCGATTTGGATACAAACTCTAAGTATTTCAAAATTCAGTAGAGATGTTCGGGTTCTAATACGTATTCCAAGAGTTCTAGAGACACTCTGACACATCCCCCTGGTCTGTTGTTTAGAGCTCTGAGAGTTTTTATTTTAACACGGGTGTCATACCGGCTTTTTAAAGGCACATTAAAACACTACTTGCAACACGAGCCTAACTAACATGTAGATTTCATAGTGTTCTCAATACTTTCATACTATTCTATAGCCCTAGGGAAATCAATTTATCAGTGTTTCACCAACTCCTTTTCCCAAAAAGGCCAAGTCCATTTGACGGGAAAAATAAATGTAAACAGTGTCACACTCGGTTCTCAGCTTTTGAAGAAGATTTCCTACTGACAAAATTGTGCTGTTCAGATATTCAGTCTATTGGAATATTTATTGCTAGTGTATGAAGCACATTTCTAAATATTTTCCTAGTCTGGCGTTGTAAATTCTCAGTGCTACACTCCATTTTGTCCAGTGATTGAAGCTCATTCATTGTGAATACCCAAAGTTACTACACCTTGACCATAACCCTGTCCCTAACCCTCTAACCTTTACCCTAAACCTAGCCCTAACCTCAGCCTGAAGGCTACCTTGCCCGAACCCTTATCCTAAATCTAACCCAAGCCAGAACCCCAATTTTCGAACCCTAACACCAGAACAAACCTTGATAACGTCATCACTCCCAGCTAGTCCCCTGGCCAAATCATTATCGCCTGGGATCAATTGAGCCTGCCCAAGTGGCCTCTCCCCCTTGGTGATGTCATCACTTCCGGTTTAATGGCCAAACCAGGCTTCTTTCAAAAACGCCAACTCATTGTCCCTGAATTATAAATGTAACCAGTATCCAACTCGGTTCTATGTCCTTGGAACACGATTTCCTTGTTAGGAAACAATGTGTTACAGATATTAAGGCCCTTTCTTCACGTATTCCTAGTGTTTGAAGCACGTTCTTAGATATTAACCTAGGTTATGATTGTGTATTTCCCGAGTTGGAGTCTCTCTCATCCAGTGTCTCAAGCTCCTTCATTGTGAATTCCAATTTAAGAAACAGCGATTTTTAAAAATATACCAGCACTTTAACCATTATTCCCCCTTGAAAGTGTATCCTACATATCACAGCGATTTGGATACACATTCTCAGTATTTCAAAATTCAGTAGAAATGTTCGGGTTCTAATACGTATTGCAAGAGTTCTAGAGACACTCGGACACATCCCCCTGGTCTGTTGTTTAGAGCTCTGAGAGTTTTTATTTTAACACGGGTGTCTTACCGGCATTTTAAAGGCACATTAAAACACTACTTGCAACACGAGCCTAACTAACATTTTTATTTCATAGTGTTCTCAATACTTTCATACTATTCTATAGCCCTAGGAAAATCAATTTATCAGTGTTTCACCAACTACTTTTCCCGAAACGGCCAACTCCTTTTGACGGGAAAAATAAATGTAAACAGTGTCACACTCGGTTCTCAGCTGTTTGAAGAAGATTTCCCAGTGACAAAATTGTTCTGTTCAGATATTGAGACTATTGGAATATGTATTCCTAGTGTGTGAAGCACAGTTCTAAATATTTCCCTATTCTGGCGTTGTAAATTCTCACTGCTACACTCCATTTTGTCCAGTGATTGAAGCTCATTCATTATGAATACCCAAAGTTACTACACCGTGACCGTAATCCTGTCCCTAACCCTCTAACACTAACCCTAAACCTAGCTCTAACCTCAGTCTGAACCCTACCTTGCCCGAACCCTTATCCTAAACCTAACCCAAGCCAGAACCCCAATTTTCAAACCCTAACTCCAGAACAAACCTTGATAAAGTCATCACTCCAAGCTGGTCCCCTGGACAAATCATTATCACCTGGGATCAATTAAGCCTGCCCACGTGGCCCCTCCCCCTCTGTGACATCATCACTTCCGGTTTAATGGACGAACCAGGCTTCTTTCAAAAACGCCAACTCATCGTCCTTGAATTATAAATGTAACCAGTATCCAACTCGGTTCTATGTGCTTTGAACACGATTTCGTCGTCAGGAAACAATGAGTTACAGATATTAAGGCCCTTTCTTCACGTATTCCTAGTGTTTGAAGCACGTTCTTAGATATTAACCTAGGTTATCATTGTGAATTTCCCGAGTTGGAGTCTCTCTCTTCCAGTGTCTCAAGCTCCTTCATTGTGAATTCCAAATTGTGAAACAGCGCTTTTTACAAATATACCAGCACTTTAACCATTATTACCGCTTGAAAGTGTATCCAACCTTTCACAGCGATTTGGATACACATTCTCAGTATTTCACAATTCAGTAGAGATGTTCGGGTTCTAATACGTATTCCAAGAGTTCTAGAGACACTCTGACACATCCCCCTGGTCTGTTGTTTAGAGCTCTGAGAGTTTTTATTTTAACACGGGTGTCATACCGGCTTTTTAAAGGCACATTAAAACACTACTTGCAAGACAAGCCTAACTAACATTTTTATTTCATAGTGTTCTCTATACTTTCATACTATTCTATAGCCCTAGGAAAATCAATTTATCAGTGTTTCACCAACTACTTTTCCCGAAAAGGCCAACTACTTTTGACGGGAAAAATAAATGTAAACAGTGTCACACTAGGTTCTCAGCTGTTTGAACAAGATTTCCCAGTGAAAAATTGTGCTGTTCAGATATTCAGTCTATTGGAATATGTATTCCTAGTGTGTGAAGCACATTTCTAAATATTTCCCTATTCTGGCGTTGTAAATTCTCAGTGCTACACTCCATTTTGTCCAGTGATTGAAGCTCATTCATTGTGAATACCCAAAGTTACTACACCGTGACCGTAATCCTGTCCCTAACCCTCTAACACTAACCCTAAACTTAGCTCTAACCTCAGCCTGAACCCTACCTTGCCCGAACCCTTATCCTAAACCTAACGCAAGCCAGAACCCCAATTTTCGAACCCCAACACCAGAACAAACCTTGATAACGTCATCACTCCCATCTGTTCCCTTGGCCAAATCATTATCGCCTGGGATCAATTGAGACTTCCCACGTGGCCCCTTCCACCTTGGTGACGTCATCACTTCCAGTTTAATGGCCAAATCAGGCTTCTTTCAAAAACGCCAACTCATTGTCCCTGAATTATAAATGTTACCAGTATCCCACTCGGTTCTATGTCCTTTGAACACGATTTCCTCGTCAGGAAACAATGAGTTACAGATATTAAGGCCCTTTCTTCACGTATTCCTAGTGTTTGAAGCACGTTCTTAGATATTAACCTAGGTTATCATTGTGAATTTCCCGAATTGGAGTCTCTCTCTTCCAGTGTCTCAAGCTCCTTCATTATGAATTCCAATTTGTGAAACAGCGCTTTTTACAAATATACCAGCACTTTAACCATTATTACCACTTGAAAGTGTATGCTACCTTTCACAGCAATTTGGATACACATTCTCAGCATTTCAAAATTCAATAGTGATGTTCGGGTTCTAATACGTATTCCAAGAGTTCTAGAGACACTCTGACACATACCCCTGGTCTGTTGTTTAGAGCTCTGAGAGTTTTTATTTTACCACGGGTGTCATACCGGCTTTTTAAAGGCACATTAAAACACTACTTGCAACACGAGCCTAACTAACATGTAGATTTCATAGTGTTCTCAATACTTTCATACTATTCTATAGCCCTAGGAAAATGAATGTATCAGTGTTTCACCAACTCCTTTTCCCGAAAAGGCCAACTCCTTTTGACCGGAAAAATAAATGTAAACAGTGTCACACTCTGTTCTCAGCTGTTTGAAGAAGATTTCCCAGTGACAAAATTGTGCTGTTCAAATATTCAGTCTATTGGAATATTTATTACTAGTGTGTGAATCACATTTCGAAATACTTCCCTAGTCTGGCGTTTTAAATTCTCAGTGCTACACTCCATTTTTTCCAGTGATTGAAGCTCATTCATTGGGAATACCCAAAGTTACAACACCGTGACAGTAATCCTGTCCCTAACCCTATAACATTAACCCTAAACCTTGCTCTAACCTCAGCGTGAACCCTACCTTGCCCGAACCCTTACCCTAAACCTAACACAAGCCAGAACCCCAATTTTGAACCCTAACACCAGAACAAACCTTGATAACGTCATCACTCCCAGCTGGTCCCCTGGACAAATCATTATCACATGGGATCAATTAAGCCTGCCCACGTGGCCCCTCCCCCTTGGTGACATCATCACGTCCTGTTTAATGGCCGAACCAGGCTTCTTTCAAAAACGCCAACTCATTGTCCTTGAATTATAAATGTAACCAGTATCCAACTCGGTTCTATGTCCTTTGAACACGATTTCCTCATCAGGAAACAATGAGTTACAGATATTAAGGCCCTTTCTTCACGTATTCCTAGTGTTTGAAGCACGTTCTTAGATATTAACCTAGGTTATCATTGTGAATTTCCCGAGTTGGAGTCTCTCTCTTCCAGTGTCTCAAGCTCCTTCATTGTGAATTCCAAATTGTGAAACAGCGCTTTTTACAAATATACCAGCACTTTAACCATTATTACCATTTGAAAGTGTATCCTACCTTTCACAGCGATTTGGATACACATTCTCAGTATTTCACAATTCAGTAGAGATGTTCGGGTTCTAATACGTATTCCAAGAGTTCTAGAGACACTCTGACACATCCCCCTGGTCTGTTGTTTAGAGCTCTGAGAGTTTTCATTTTAACACGGGTGTCATATCGGCTTTTTAAAGGCACATTAAAACACTACTTGCAACACGAGCTTAACTGACATTTTGATTTCATAGTGTTCTCAATACTTTCATACTATTCTATAGCCCTAGGAAAATCAATTTATCAGTGTTTCACCAACTACTTTTCCCAAAAAGGCCAATTCCTTTTGACGGGAAAAATAAATGTAAACAGTGTCACACTAGGTTCTCAGCTGTTTGAACAAGATTTCCCAGTGAAAAATTGTGCTGTTCAGATATTCGGTCTATTGGAATATGTATTCCTAGTGTGTGAAGCACATTTCTAAATATTTCCCTATTCTGGCGTTGTAAATTCTCAGTGCTACACTCCATTTTGTCCAGTGATTGAAGCTCATTCATTGTGAATACCCAAAGTTACTACACCATGACCATAATCCTGTCCCTAACCCTCTAACACTAACCCTAAACTTAGCTCTAACCTCAGCCTGAACCCTACCTTGCCCGAACCCTTATCCTAAACCTAACCCAAGCCAGAACCCCAATTTTCGAACCCTAACACCAGAACAAACCTTGATAACGTCATCACTCCCATCTGTTCCCTTGGCCAAATCATTATCGCCTGGGATCAATTGAGACTTCCCACGTGGCCACTTCCACCTTGGTGACGTCATCACTTCCAGTTTAATGGCCAAATCAGGCTTCTTTCAAAAACGCCAACTCATTGTCCCTGAATTATAAATGTTACCAGTATCCCACTCGGTTCTATGTCCTTTGAACACGATTTCCTCGTCAGGAAACAATGAGTTACAGATATTAAGGCCCTTTCTTCACGTATTCCTAGTGTTTGAAGCACGTTCTTAGATATTAACCTAGGTTTATCATTGTGAATTTCCCAAATTGGAGTCTCTCTCTTCCAGTGTCTCAAGCTCCTTCATTATGAATTCCAATTTGTGAAACAGCGTTTTTTACAAATATACCAGCACTTTAACCATTATTACCACTTGAAAGTGTATCCTACCTTTCACAGCAATTTGGATACACATTCTCAGCATTTCAAAATTCAATAGTGATGTTCGGGTTCTAATACGTATTCCAAGAGTTCTAGAGACACTCTGACACATACCCCTGGTCTGTTGTTTAGAGCTCTGAGAGTTTTTATTTTACCACGGGTGTCATACCGGCTTTTTAAAGGCACATTAAAACACTACTTGCAACACGAGCCTAACTAACATGTTGATTTCATAGTGTTCTCAATACTTTCATACTATTCTATAGCCCTAGGAAAATGAATTTATCAGTGTTTCACCAACTCCTTTTCCCGAAAAGGCCAACTCCTTTTGACCGGAAAAATAAATGTAAACAGTGTCACACTCGGTTCTCAGCTGTTTGAAGAAGATTTCCCAGTGACAAAATTGTGCTGTTCATATATTCAGTCTATTGGAATATTTATTACTAGTGTGTGAATCACATTTCGAAATACTTCCCTAGTCTGGCGTTTTAAATTCTCAGTGCTACACTCCATTTTTTCCAGTGATTGAAGCTCATTCATTGGGAATACCCAAAGTTACTACACCGTGACAGTAATCCTGTCCCTAACCCTATAACATTAACCCTAAACCTTGCTCTAACCTCAGCGTGAACCCTACCTTGCCCGAACCCTTACCCTAAACCTAACACAAGCCAGAACCCCAATTTTGAACCCTAACACCAGAACAAACCTTGATAACGTCATCACTCCCAGCTGGTCCCCTGGACAAATCATTATCACATGGGATCAATTAAGCCTGCCCACGTGGCCCCTCCCCCTTGGTGACATCATCACGTCCTGTTTAATGGCCGAACCAGGCTTCTTTCAAAAACGCCAACTCGGCGCGCAGCTGGACCCACACGCGGCCAGCAGGGCCAAGGCCACCAAGGAGAGACACGCCCAGACACTGCCGCGGCCAAGAGGAGCCTAAGAAGACACGACGACTGAATGACGTGTATCCTGGGCCAGGAACAAGACATTAGACACTTAAGGAGAAACCAAGATGGCGGCATAGGTTAAACACCTAACCTGCAGCCGGGCACAACAATTTCAAAAATACAACTAGAGGTCAGAACGGACATCGTCCAGAACCACAGGAAAGTTGGTGGACTGAAATGCCCACAGCTGGGGGGAAGGAGAAGGCCACGGGGACAGTCGGGGAAGCCGTAAAAGCCTGAGGTATGGAGAAACGGGCGGAGACACGAGCACACGCGCCTGCGGGGAGGATGGAACCGGAGAGGAGGGGGCGGCTGATGACCTGGCCGGAGTTCACTGGCAGGAAGGAGATAAAGGCTCCGGAGTGCGCTGAGCGCCGGCTCCGATTGCACTGAACCCCATTCCCGGCGAAACCCTGGGAAACTCACTCACTTTCGCAACTCCGCCGCCCCCGCAGGCCGCCCGGCCCGGGACGCTGGGGACGCCGCCGCAGCGGCGGCGCCCGGAGCCCGGCGGCCTCCCAGCAACCGTCACGCCGCGCAGCCCCCGCGCGCCTGGTGCCGCGGGCCGCGCGCCCCGCACACTGGACGGAGGCCCGGGCGCCCTCTCCGTGCACCTCCCGGCGGAGCTAGACTTCAGTAGAGTTGACTGAATTCAAGGGATTAAGAAGTATAAATTGGGGGGACGCCGCGGCGGCCACGTCCGGAACGCGGCGATGGCGGTGCCTGGAGCTCGGCGGCCGCCCAGCGCCCGTCCCAGCCGCGCGGCCCTCGCGCGCCTGGTTCCGCGGGACGTGCGCACCGCGCACCGGACGGAGGCCCAGGCGCCCTTTCCGTGCACCTCCCGGCGGCGCTAGACTTCAGTAGAGTTGACTGAAATGAAGGGATTAAGAAGCACAAATTGAGAAGTTTGAAAAAGATGGCGGCGGAGGTTAAAGGCTGTTCTGTTGCCTCGCACCCAGCGAAATCGGAGGGGATGAGGTGTGGAGGCGCGTGGGTCTGGCTGGTGGCGGGGGAAAGGGGCTTTTGTTCCAAACCTAAGGGAGATTAGCTCTCCATCACCCTGAAACCCATCTTCTGGCGAACCCCGGGAGACCCAGATGCCTGCGGGGAGAGGCGGGACTTTTGCGGAGGTGCGCCCAGCAATCAGTGTTTGCTGCGCTGGAGTGCGGAACGAGGGGACTTAGATACGTGGAAGGCAGAAGGACCAGACTCACAGCCATCGCGGCTCGCCGCACCATGGCCTGTTGGCGCCCTGAGACCCCGCCCCGCCCTGGGACCCGCCCTGCACGTTTTGAAGACCCGCCCCGCAAGTCTTGCAGGCACACCTGCGCCCCAAGCGACGGCTTATGCATGTGGGTGGCCTGCCCTCTGGCAGCGGACCAGATGATCTGCTGTTCTAGTCGGACTGCTCCAGGGCCACTCAGACAGGAGGAAGAAACTACAGTTTTTGCTGTAATCCTTGCTGAGTGCCTAAGGCAGTAGCTGATCTACACCCCATTGGAGACCCAGAAACGAGGGCATCTAGTGGTCTGTGGGAGATGACACCAGATTTCAACCACGTGCATAAGGGACACATTCAACGGGAATATTCAGTGAGCGCCAAAGCTTTGCTGCACCAAGACCCGGCCCATAAACGTGTCTCCTGCACAGCAACTCTTCCTTTATAGACAAAGAGAGCCCCCCCAGTGACACCAACAACAATCAAGACTTAACTATACAAAGGAGGACCAAGATGGAGGCATAGGGCGGAAGCCTGATTGTTTCCTACCACAACAACATTGAGACTACGACAAGAGAGCAGAGCAGACACCATCCAAGACCACCATAGGGCTGGCTGAGTAGATGCTCTACAACTAGAATAAAAGAGGGGTATGTGGGATGATGCTGATGCCGGTGACCCAAAGACCACACTTTAAGAACTACGGCTCAGGCGACACAAAAGAACTATGGCTCAGGCGATACAACAGCGGCCTGTAACGTGCTCGGCGCAGTTCCCCCGGCGGTATCTGGCTGAGGGGACGGCTCCACTGGCAGCCAAGCACGGACAGACGAGCCCCTATGAGACATGGGGTGGGAGACTCCGCGCTTGCTGACCTCCGAGTCCGTCAAGAATCTCAACGCCCCGGAAGCGGCCAGGTGCGCATGCTCGGCGACCGGCCACCGATGCAGACCCAAGGGCCGACGCAGCGACGCCAGACTGGCCCACCGCCATGCACCAGGTGCACCGGAGCTTCGCCGAGCCGCCGCCCGACGAGTTCTGCAGCAGCCATACTGGAGCTCTGGAAGGATGGCCAGGGGAATTGCTGAGGGGGGATTGACCAGCAGGAATTGGGATCGGGAAGACGGGGCCCCGCTGAGACCCGGGTGCGGGCGGGGTTGCGCGCCTCTGGGCTCGGGTGTGGTCACAAGCCTCTGGGTATAAGTGAGGTCTCAAGTCCCTGGGTCTAGGTGAGGCCACATGCCCCTGGGTCCAGGTGAGGCCGGACTCCGGGTCCGGGTGAGGCCAAGTGCCCCTGGACCCGGATGACGCTGGATCCCGTGCCCGGGCGAGGCCAAGCGCCCCTGGGTCTGGGAGAGCCCACACACCCCTGGGTCCAGGCGAGACCATGCGTCCCTGGATCCGGGTGAGGCCTTGTGCACCTAGGCCTGGGTGAGCCCAAGTGGCCCTGGGTCTGGGAGAGGCCAAGCGTCCCTGGGTCCGGGTGAGACCATGTGTCCCTGGATCCGGGTGAGGCCTCATGCACCTAGGCCCGGGTGAGCCCAAGTGGCCCTGGGTCTGGGAGAGGCCAAGTGTCCCTGGGTCCGGGTGAGACCATGTGTCCCTGGATCCGGGTGAGGCCTTGTGCACCTAGGCCCGGGTGAGCCCAAGTGGCCCTGGGTCTGGGAGAGGCCAAGCGTCCCTGGGTCCGGGTGAGACCATGTGTCCCTGGATCCGGGTGAGGCCTCGTGCACCTAGGCCCGGGTGAGCCCAAGTGGCCCTGGGTCTGGGAGAGGCCAAGCGTCCCTGGGTCCGGGTGAGACCATGCGTCCCTGGATCCGGGTGAGGCCTCGTGCACCTAGGCCCTGGTGAGCCCAAGTGGCCCTGGGTCTGGGAGAGGCCAAGCGTCCCTGGGTCCGGGTGAGACCATGTGTCCCTGGATCCGGTTGAGGCCTCGTGCACCTAGGCCCTGGTGAGCCCAAGTGGCCCTGGGTCTGGGAGAGGCCAAGCATCCCTGGGTCCGGGTGAGACCATGTGTCCCAGGATCCGGGTGAGGCCTCGTGCACCTAGGTCCGGGTGAGCCCAAGTGGCCCTGGGTCCGGGAGAGGCCAAGCATCCCTGGGTCCGGGTGAGACCATGTGTCCCTGGATCCGGGTGAGGCCTCGTGCACCTCGGCCCGGGTGAGCCCAAGTGGCCCTGGGTCGGGGAGAGGCCAAGCGTCCCTGGGTCCGGGTGAGACCATGTGTCCCTGGATCTGGGTGAGGCCTCGTGCACCTAGGCCCAGGTGAGCCCAAGTGGCCCTGGGTCTGGGAGAGGCCAAGCATCACTGGGTCCGGGTGAGACCATGTGTCCCAGGATCCGGGTGAGGCCTCGTGCACCTAGGCCCGGGTGAGCCCAAGTGGCCCTGGGTCTGGGAGAGGCCAAGCGTCCCTGGGTCCGGGTGAGACCATGTGTCCCCGGATCCGGGTGAGGCCTCGTGCACCTAGGTCCGGGTGAGCCCAAGTGGCCCTGGGTCTGGGAGAGGCCAAGCGTCCCTGGGTCCGGGTGAGACCATGTGTCCCTGGATCCGGGTGAGGCCTCGTGCACCTAGGCCCGGGTGAGCCCAAGTGGCCCTGGGTCTGGGAGAGGCCAAGCGTCCCTGGGTCCGGGTGAGACCATGCGTCCCTGGATCCGGATGAGGCCTCGTGCACCTAGGCCCGGGTGAGCCCAAGTGGCCCTGGGTCTGGGAGAGGCCAAGCGTCCCTGGGTCTGGGTGAGACCATGTGTCCCTGGATCCGGGTGAGGCCTCGTGCACCTAGGCCCGGATGAGCCCAAGTGGCCCTGGGTCGGGGAGAGGCCAAGCATCCCTGGGTCCGTGTGAGACCATGTGTCCCTGGATCCGGGTGAGGCCTCGTGCACCTAGGCCCGGGTGAGCCCAAGTGGCCCTGGGTCTGGGAGAGGTCAAGTATCCCTGGGTCCGGGTGAGACCATGTGTCCCTGGATCCGGGTGAGGCCTCGTGCACCTAGGCCCGGGAGAGCCCAAGTGGCCCTGGGTCTGGGAGTGGCCAAACGTTCCTGGGTCTGGGTGAGACCATGTGTCCCTGGATCCGGGTGAGGCCTCGTGCACCTAGGCCCGGGTGAGCCCAAGTGGCCCTGGGTCGGGGAGAGGCCAAGCGTTCCTGGGTCCGGGTGAGACCATGTGTCCCTGGATCCGGGTGAGGCCTCGTGCACCTAGGCCCGGGTGAGCCCAAGTGGCCCTGGGTCTGGGAGAGGCCAAGTATCCCTGGGTCCGGGTGAGACCATGTGTCCCAGGATCCGGGTGAGGCCTCGTGCACCTAGGCCCGGGTGAGCCCAAGTGGCCCTGGGTCTGGGAGAGGCCAAGCGACCCTGGGTCCGGGTGAGACCATGCGTCCCTGGATCCGGAAGAGGCCTCGTGCACCTAGGCCCGGGTGAGCCCAAGTGGCCCTGGGTCTGGGAGAGGCCAAGCGTCCTTGGGTCCGGGTGAGACCATGTGTCCCTGGATCCGGGTGAGGCCTCGTGCACCTAGGCCCGGGTGAGGCCACGTGCCCCTGGGTCTGGGAGAGGCTAAGCGTCCCTGGGTCCGGGTGAGACCATGTGTCCCTGGATCTGGGTGAGGCCTCGTGCACCTAGGCCCGGGTGAGCCCAAGTGGCCCTGGGTCTGGGAGTGGCCAAACGTACCTGGGTCTGGGTGAGACCATATGTCCCTGGATCCGGGTGAGGCCTCGTGAACCTAGGCCCGGGTGAGGCCACGTGCCCCTGGGTCTGGGAGAGGCCAAGCGCCCCTGGGTCCGGGTGAGACCATGCGTCCCTGGATCCGGATGAGGCCTCGTGCACCTAGGCCCGGGTGAGCCCAAGTGGCCCTGGGTCTGGGAGAGGCCAAGCGTCCCTGGGTCCGGGAGAGACCATGTGTCCCTGGATCCAGGTGAGGCCTTGTGCAACTAAGCCCGGGTGAGGCCACGTGCCCCTGGGTCTGGGAGAGGCCAAGCGTCCCTGGGTACGGGTGAAGCCAGATCCTGGGTCCGGGTGAGGCCGTGCGCCCCTGGATCCATCCGGGTGAGGCTGGGTCCCAGGCCCGGGTGAGACCACGTGCCCCTTGGGTATGGGTGAGGCCACGTGCCCCTTAGTCTAGGTGACGCCGTGCCCCTGGGTTCGGCCGAGACCAAACCAGAGGGAGTCGGACCTCCGTTACCACCATTTGTCCACCATCCAGAGCTGAGGGGTCAGTGCTGACATGTACACATAAGGAACTACTGGACATCGAAATTGGGTCTCAAAAGAACTGTTGGTCCAGGGGGAAGCTCGCTACAGATTGATTCATTTGCCTGTCAGCATAAATATTATTGTTCGTCTCACATTCAGTTCTTATTAGTATATATCTAGTGACATATGATCTCGTTCATCTAGAGGAAATGATGAACAACATAGACTGAGGAACAAGAACAGAACCAGAAGCAAGGAGGCATCGATCGGACTATCGGGCCTCAGAGGGAGGATAGGGGAGGGTAGGGGGAGAGTGGGGGGAGGGGGGAGTTCAACCAAAGGACCTGTATGCATGCATATAAGCCTATCCAACGGTTAAGTTCAACAGGGGACTGGGGCATGCGTGGGGAGAGGGGTGGGATGGGAATGGGGGGATGAGGACAAATATGTGACACCTTAATCAATAAAGAAATTAAAAAAAAAAAAAAACAAAAAAAAAAAAAAAAACAAAAACGCCAACTCATTGTCCTTGAATTATAAATGTAACCAGTATCCAACTCGGTTCTATGTCCTTTGAACACGATTTCCTCATCAGGAAACAATGAGTTACAGATATTAAGGCCCTTTCTTCACGTATTCCTAGTGTTTGAAGCACGTTCTTAGATATTAACCTAGGTTATCATTGTGAATTTCCCGAGTTGGAGTCTCTCTCTTCCAGTGTCTCAAGCTCCTTCATTGTGAATTCCAAATTGTGAAACAGCGCTTTTTACAAATATACCAGCACTTTAACCATTATTACCATTTGAAAGTGTATCCTACCTTTCACAGCGATTTGGATACACATTCTCAGTATTTCACAATTCAGTAGAGATGTTCGGGTTCTAATACGTATTCCAAGAGTTCTAGAGACACTCTGACACATCCCCCTGGTCTGTTGTTTAGAGCTCTGAGAGTTTTTATTTTAACACGGGTGTCATACCGGCTTTTTAAAGGCACATTAAAACACTACTTGCAACACGAGCCTAACTAACATTTTTATTTCATAGTGTTCTCAATACTTTCATACTATTCTATAGCCCTAGGAAAATCAATTTATCAGTGTTTCACCAACTACTTTTCCCAAAAAGGCCAATTCCTTTTGCCGGGAAAAATAAATGTAAACAGTGTCACACTAGGTTCTCAGCTGTTTGAACAAGATTTCCCAGTGAAAAATTGTGCTGTTCAGATATTCAGTCTATTGGAATATGTATTCCTAGTGTGTGAAGCACATTTCTAAATATTTCCCTATTCTGGCGTTGTAAATTCTCAGTGCTACACTCCATTTTGTCCAGTGATTGAAGCTCATTCATTGTGAATACCCAAAGTTACTACACCATGACCATAATCCTGTCCCTAACCCTCTAACACTAACCCTAAACTTAGCTCTAACCTCAGCCTGAACCCTACCTTGCCCGAACCCTTATCCTAAACCTAACCCAAGCCAGAACCCCAATTTTCGAACGCTAACACCAGAACAAACCTTGATAACGTCATCACTCCCATCTGTTCCCTTGGCCAAATCATTATCGCCTGGGATCAATTGAGACTTCCCACGTGGCCCCTTCCACCTTGGTGACGTCATCACTTCCAGTTTAATGGCCAAATCAGGCTTCTTTCAAAAACGCCAACTCATTGTCCCTGAATTATAAATGTTACCAGTATCCAGCTCGGTTCTATGTCCTTTGAACACGATTTCCTCGTCAGGAAACAATGAGTTACAGATATTAAGGCCCTTTCTTCACGTATTCCTAGTGTTTGAAGCACGTTCTTACATATTATCCTAGGTTATGATTGTGAATTTCCCGATTTGGAGTCTCTCTCTTCCAGTGTCTCAAGCTCCTTCATTGTGAATTCCAATTTGTGAAACAGCGCTTTTTACAAAGATACCAGCACTTTAACCATTATTACCACTTGAAAGTGTATCCTAACTTTCACAGAGATTTGGATACACATTCTCAGTATTTCAAAATTCATTAGAGATGTTCGGGTTCTAATACGTATTCCAGGAGTTCTAGAGACACTCTGACACATCCCCCTGGTCTGTTGTTTAGAGCTCTGAGAGTTTTTATTTTAACACGGGTGTCATACCGGCTTTTAAAGGCCCATTAAAACACAACTTGGAACCCGATCCTAACTAACATTTTGATTTCATAGTGTTCTCAATACTTTCATACTATTCTATAGCCCTAGGAAAATGAATTTATCAGTGTTTCACCAACTCCTTTTCCCGAAAAGGCCAACTCCTTTTGACCGGAAAAATAAATGTAAACAGTGTCACACTCGGTTCTCAGCTGTATGAACAAGATTTCCCCGTGCCAAAATTGTGCTGTTCAGATATTCAGTCTGTTGGAATATGTATGCCTAGTGTGTGAAGCTCATTTCTAAATATTTCTCTAGTCTGGCGTTGTAAATTCTCAGTGCTACACTTTAATTTGTCCAGTGATTGAAGCTCATTCATTGTGAATACCCAACGTTTCCACACCGTGACCTTAACCCTGTCCCTAGCCCTGTAACCCTAACCCTAACTCTAGCCTTAACCTGAGCCTGAACCCTACCTAGCCCGAACCCTTATACTAACCCTAACCATAGCCAGAACCCCAATACAATAATCCTAACAGCAGAACTAACCTCAATGAAGTCATCACTCACAGCTGGGCCCTTGGCCAAATCATTATCTACTGGGATCAATTCAGCCTGCCCACGTGGCCCCTCCCCCTTAGTGACGTGATCACTTCCGGTTTAGTGGCCTAACCAGGCTTATTTCAAAAACGCCAACTCATTGTCCCTGAATTATAATTGTAACCGGTATCCAACTCGGTTCTATGTTCTTGGAACACGATTTCCTTGTCAGGAAACAATGTGTTACAGGTATTAAGGCCCTTTATTCACGTATTACTAGTGTTTGAAGCACTTTCTTAGATATTAACCTAGGTTATCATTGTGAATTTCCCAAATTGGAGTCTCTCTCTTCCAGTGTCTCAAGCTCCTTGATTGTGAATTCCAATTTGGTGAAACAGCGTTTTTTACAAATATACCAGCACTTTAAGCATTATTACCACTTGAAAGTCTATCCTACCTTTCACAGCGGTTTAGATACAAATTTTCAGTATTTCAAAATTCAGTAGTGATGTTCGTGTTCTAAAACGTATTCAAAGGATTCTAGAGATACTCTCACACATCCCCTGGTCTGTTGTTTTGAGCTCCGAGAGTTTTCATTTTAACACTCGTGTCATACCGACTTTTTAAAGGTACATTAAAACACTACTTGGAACCCTAGCCTAACTAACATTTTGATTTCATAGTGCTCTCAATACTTTCATACAATTCTATAGCTCTAGGAAAATGGATTTTTCAGTGTTTCACCAACTTCTTTCAGTGGATGGAGCATCGGCCTGCAGAATCAAGGGTCCCAGGTTCGATTCCGGTCAAGGGCATGTACCTTGGTTGCGGGCACATCCCCAGTAGGGGGTGTGGAAGAGGCAACTGATCGATGTTTCTCTCTCATCGATGTTTCTAACTCTCTATCCCTCTCTCTTCCTCTCTGTAAAAAATCAATAAAATATATTAAAAAAAAAAAAACACTACTTGGAACCCTAGCCTAACTAACATTTTGATTTCATAGTGCTCTCATTACTTTCATATGATTCTATAGCTCTAGATAATTCAATTTTTCAGTGTTTCACCAACTCCTTTTCCTGAAAACGCCAACTCCTTTTGACGGGAAAAATAAATGTAAACAGTGCAACACTCGGTTCTCAGCTGATTGAACAAGATTTCCCAGTGACCAAATTGTGCTGTTAAGATATTCAGCCTATTGGAATATGTATTTCTATTATGTGAAGCACATTTCGAATTATTTCCCTAGTCTGGAGTTGTAAATTCTCAGTGCTACACTTTAATTTGTCCAGTGATTAAAGCTCATTCATTGTGAATACCCAACGTGACTACACCGTGACCTTAACTCTGTCCCTAACCCTCTAACCCTAACCTGAACCCTAGCCCTAAACTGAGCTTGAAGCCTACCTAGACGAACCCTTATACTAACCCTAACCCTAGCCAGAACCCCAATTCTCTAACCCTAACAGCAAAACTAACCTCAGTGATGCCATCACTCCCAGTTGGGCCCCTGGCCAAATCATTATCTCCTTGGATCAATTGAGCTTGCCCACGTGGCCCCACCCCCTTAGTGACATCATCACTTCCGGTTTAATTGCCTAACCAGGCTTCTTTCACAAAGGCTAACTCATTGTCCTTGAATTATAAATGTAACCAGTATCCAACTCGGTTCTATGCTCTTTGAACACGATTTCCTTGTCAGGAAACAATGTGTTACAGATATCAAGGCCCTTTATTCACGTATTCCTAGTGTTTGATGCAGTTTCTGAGATATTAACCTGGGTTATCATTGTGAATTTCCCGAGATGGAGTCTCTCTCTTCCAGTGTCTCACGCTCCTTGATTGTGAATTCCAATTTAGTGAAACAGCTTTTTTTACAAATATACCAGCACTTTAACCATTATTACCACTTGAAAGTCTATCCTACTTTTCACAGCGCTTTGGATACAAATTCTCAGTATTTCAAAACTCAGTAGAGATGTTCGTGTTCTAAAACGTATTCCAAGGGTTCCAGAGACACTCTGATACATCCCCTGGTCTACCGTTTTGAGCTCTGAGAGTTTTCATTTTAACACTCCTGTCATATCGAATTTTTAAAGGTCCATTAAAACACTACTTGGAACCCTAGCCTAACTAACATTTTGATTTCATAGTGCTCTCAATACTTTCATACAATTCTATAGCTCTAGGAAAATGGATTTTTCAGTGTTTCACCAACTTCTTTTCCCGAAAACGCCAACTCCTTTTGACAGGAAAAATAAATGTAAACAGTGCCACACTCGGTTCTCAGCTGTTTTAAGAAGATTTCCCAGTGACCAAATTGTGCTGTTCAGATATTCAGTCTATTGGAATATGTATTCCTAGTGTGTGAAGCACATTTCTAAATATTTCCCTAGTCTGGAGTTGTAAATTCTCAGTACTACACTTTAATTTGTCCAGTGATTGAAGCTCATTCATTGTGAATACCCAACGTTACTACACCGTGACCGTAACTCTGTCCCTAACCCTCTAACCGTAACCGAAAACCTAGCCCTAACCTGAGCCTGAACCCTGCCTAGCCCGAACCCTTATACTAACCCTAACCCTAGCCAGAACCCCAATTCTCTAACCCTAACAGCAGAACTAACCTCAATGACATCATCACTCCCAGCTGGGCCCCTGGTCAAATCATTATCTCCTGGGATCAATTGAGTCTGCCCACGTGGCCCCTCCCCCTTAGTGACATCATCACTTCCAATTTGATGGCATAACCAGGCTTCTTTCAAAAACGCCAACTCATTGTTCCTGAATTATAAATGTAACCAGTATCCAACTCGGTTCTATGCTCTTTGAACACGATTTCCTTGTCAGGAAACAATGTGTTACAGATATCAAGGCCCGTTATTCACGTATTCCTAGTGTTTGAAGCACGTTCTTAGATATTAACCTAGGTTATCATTGTGAATTTCCCGAGTTGGAGTCTCTCTCTTCCAGTGTCTCACGCTCCTTGATTGTGAATTCCAATTTGGTGAAACAGCGTTTTTTACAAATATACCAGAACTTTAACCATTATTACCATTTGAAAGTCTATCCTACTTTTCACAGCGCTTTGGATACAAATTCTCAGTATTTCAAAATTCAGTTGAGATGGTCGTGTTCTAAAATGTATTCCAAGGGTTCTAGAGACACTCTGACACATCCCCTGGTCTGTTGTTTTGAGCTCTGAGAGTTTTCATTTTAACACTCCTGTCATACCGAATTTTTAAAGGTCCATTAAAACACTACTTGGAACCCTAGCCTAACTAACATTTTGATTTCATAGTGCTCTCAATACTTTCATACAATTCTATAGCTCTAGGAAAATGGATTTTTCAGTGTTTCACCAACTTCTTTTCCCGAAAACGCCAACTCCTTTTGACAGGAAAAATAAATGTAAACAGTGCCACACTCGGTTCTCAGCTGTTTGAACAAGATATCCCAGTGACCAAATTGTGCTGTTCAGATATTCAGTCTATTGGAATATGTATTCCTTGTGTGTGAAGCACATTTCGAATTATTTCCCTAGTCTGGAGTTGTAAATTCTCAATGCTACACTTTAATTTTCCAGTGATTGAAGCTCATTCATTGTGAATACCCAACGTGACTACACCGTGACCTTAACTCTGTCCCTAACCCTCTAACCTTAACCCAAACCCTAGCCCTAACCTGAGCCTGAAGCCTACCTAGACGAACCCTTATACTAACCCTAACCCTAGCCAGAACCCCAATTCTCTAACCCTAACAGCAGAACTAACCTCAGTGATGCCATCACTCCCAGTTGGGACCCTGGCCAAATCATTATCTCCTTGGATCAATTGAGCTTGCCCACGTGGCCCCACCCCCTTAGTGACTTCATCACTTCCGGTTTAATTGCCTAACCAGGCTTCTTTCACAAAGGCTAACTCATTGTCCTTGAATTATAAATGTAACCAGTATCCAACTCGGTTCTATGCTCTTTGAACACGATTTCCTTGTCAGGAAACAATGTATTACAGATATCAAGGCCCTTTATTCACGTATTCCTAGTGTTTGATGCAGTTTCTGAGATATTAACCTGGGTTATCATTGTGAATTTCCCGAGATGGAGTCTCTCTCTTCCAGTGTCTCAAGATTCTTGATTGTGAATTCCAATTTAGTGAAACAGCTTTTTTTACAAATATACCAGCACTTTAACCATTATTACCACTTGAAAGTCTATCCTACTTTTCACAGCGCTTTGGATACAAATTCTCAGTATTTCAAAACTCAGTAGAGATGTTCGTGTTCTAAAACGTATTCCAAGGGTTCCAGAGACACTCTGATACATCCCCTGGTCTATTGTTTTGAGCTCTGAGAGTTTTCATTTTAACACTCCTGTCATATCGAATTTTTAAAGGTCCATTAAAACACTACTTGGAACCCTAGCCTAACTAACATTTTGATTTCATAGTGATCTCAATACTTTCATACAATTCTATAGCTCTAGGAAAATGGATTTTTCAGTGTTTCACCACCTCCTTTTCCCGAAAACGACAACTCCTTTTGACAGGAGAAATAAATGTAAACAGTCCCACACTCGGTTCTCAGCTGTTTGAAGATTTCCCAGTGACCAAATTGTGCTGTTCAGATATTCAGTCTATTGGAATATGTATTCCTAGTGTGTGAAGCACATTTCTAAAAATTTCCCTAGTCTGGAGTTGTAAATTCTCAGTGCTACACTTTAATTTGTCCAGTGATTGAAGCTCATTCTTTGTGAATACCAAACGTTACTACACCGTGACCTTAACCCTGTCCCTAACCCTCTAACCCTAACCCTAACCCTAGCCCTAACCTGAGCCTGAACCCTACCTAGCCTGAACCCTTATCCTAACCCTAACCCTAGCCAGAACCCCAATTCTCTAACCCTAACAGCAGAAATAACCTCAATGACATCATCACTCCCAGCAGGGCTCCTGGTCAAATCATTATCTCCTGGGATCAATTGAGCCTGCCCCCGTGGCCCCTCCCCATTAGTAACATTATCACTTCCAGTAATGGCCTAACCAGGCTTCTTTCAAAAACGCCAACTCATTGTACCTGAATTATAAATGTAACCAGTATCCAACTCGGTTCTGTGTTCTTTGAACACGATTTCCTTGTCAGGAAACAATGTGTTACAGATATCAAGGCCCGTTATTCACGTATTCCTAGTGTTTGAAGCACGTTCTTAGATATTAACCTAGGTTATCATTGTGAATTTCCCGAGTTGGAGTCTCTCTCTTCCAGTGTCTCACGCTCCTTGATTGTGAATTCCAATTTGGTGAAACACCGTTTTTTACAAATATACCAGAACTTTAACCATTATTACCATTTGAAAGTCTATCCTACTTTTCACAGCGCTTTGGATACAAATTCTCAGTATTTCAAAATTCAGTTGAGATGGTCGTGTTCTAAAATGTATTCCAAGGGTTCTAGAGACACTCTGACACATCCCCTGGTCTGTTGTTTTGAGCTCTGAGAGTTTTCATTTTAACACTCCTGTCATACCGAATTTTTAAAGGTCCATTAAAACACTACTTGGAACCCTAGCCTAACTAACATTTTGATTTCATAGTGCTCTCAATACTTTCATACAATTCTATAGCTCTAGGAAAATGGATTTTTCAGTGTTTCACCAACTTCTTTTCCCGAAAACGCCAACTCCTTTTGACAGGAAAAATAAATGTAAACAGTGCCACACTTGGTTCTCAGCTGTTTTAAGAAGATTTCCCAGTGACCAAATTGTGCTGTTCAGATATTCAGTCTATTGGAATATGTATTCCTAGTGTGTGAAGCACATTTCGAATTATTTCCCTAGTCTGGAGTTGTAAATTCTCAGTGCTACACTTTAATTTTCCAGTGATTGAAGCTCATTCATTGTGAATACCCAACGTGACTACACCGTGACCTTAACTCTGTCCCTAACCCTCTAACCTTAACCCAAACCCTAGCCCTAACCTGAGCCTGAAGCCTACCTAGACGAACCCTTATACTAACCCTAACCCTAGCCAGAACCCCAATTCTCTAACCCTAACAGCAGAACTAACCTCAGTGATGCCATCACTCCCAGTTGGGACCCTGGCCAAATCATTATCTCCTTGGATCAATTGAGCTTGCCCACGTGGCCCCACCCCCTTAGTGACTTCATCACTTCCGGTTTAATTGCCTAACCAGGCTTCTTTCACAAAGGCTAACTCATTGTCCTTGAATTATAAATGTAACCAGTATCCAACTCGGTTCTATGCTCTTTGAACACGATTTCCTTGTCAGGAAACAATGTATTACAGATATCAAGGCCCTTTATTCACGTATTCCTAGTGTTTGATGCAGTTTCTGAGATATTAACCTGGGTTATCATTGTGAATTTCCCGAGATGGAGTCTCTCTCTTCCAGTGTCTCAAGATTCTTGATTGTGAATTCCAATTTAGTGAAACAGCTTTTTTTTACAAATATACCAGCACTTTAACCATTATTACCACTTGAAAGACTATCCTACTTTTCACAGCGCTTTGGATACAAATTCTCAGTATTTCAAAACTCAGTAGAGATGTTCGTGTTCTAAAACGTATTCCAAGGGTTCCAGAGACACTCTGATACATCCCCTGGTCTATTGTTTTGAGCTCTGAGAGTTTTCATTTTAACACTCCTGTCATATCGAATTTTTAAAGGTCCATTAAAACACTACTTGGAACCCTAGCCTAACTAACATTTTGATTTCATAGTGCTCTCAATACTTTCATACAATTCTATAGCTCTAGGAAAATGGATTTTTCAGTGTTTCACCATCTTCTTTTCCCGAAAACGCCAACTCCTTTTGACAGGAGAAATAAATGTAAACAGTCCCACACTCGGTTCTCAGCTGTTTGAAGATTTCCCAGTGACCAAATTGTGCTGTTCAGATATTCAGTCTATTGGAATATGTATTCCTAGTGTGTGAAGCACATTTCTAAAAATTTCCCTAGTCTGGAGTTGTAAATTCTCAGTGCTACACTTTAATTTGTCCAGTGATTGAAGCTCATTCTTTGTGAATACCAAACGTTGCCCCTGGCCAAATCATTATCTCCTGGGATCAATTGAGCCTGCCCCCGTGGCCCCTCCCCATTAGTGACATTATCACTTCCAGTAATGGCCTAACCAGGCTTCTTTCAAAAACGCCAACTCATTGTACCTGAATTATAAATGTAACCAGTATCCAACTCGGTTCTGTGTTCTTTGAACACGATTTCCTTTTCAGGAAACAATGTGTTACAGATAATAAGGCCCTTTCTTCACGTTTTTCTAGTGTTTGAAGCACTTTCTTAGATATTAACCTAGGTTATCATTGTGAATTTCCCGAGTTGGAGTCTCTCTCTTCCAGTGTCTCAATGCCATTATTGTGAATTCCAATTTGGTGAAACAGCGTTTTTTACAAATATACCAGCACTTTAACCATTATTATCACTAGAAAGTCTATGCTACTTTTCCACAGCCCTTTGGATACCAATTCTCAGTATTTCAAAATTCAGTAGAGATATTCCGGTTCTAAAACGTATTCCAAGAGTTCTAGAGACACTCTGACACATCCCTCTGGTCTGTTGTTTTGAGCTCTGAGAGTTTTCATTTTAACACGGTTGTCATACCGGATTTTTAAAGGTAAATTAAATCACTACTTGGAACCCTACCCTAACTAACATTTTGATTTCATAGTGTTCTCAATTCTTTCATACTATTCTATAGCTCTGGGAAAATGAATTTTTCAGTGTTTCACCATGTCCTTTTCCCGAAAACAGCAACTCCTTTTGACGGGAAAAATAAATGTAAACAGTGTCACACTCGGTTCTCAGCTGTTTGAACAAGATATCCCAGTGACAAAATTGTGCTGTTCAGATATTCAGTCAATTGGAATAAGTATTCCTAGTGTGTGATGCACATTTCTAAATATTTCCCTCATCTGGAGTTGTAAATTCTCAGTGCTACACTCCAATTTGTCCAGTGATTGAAGCTCATTCGTTGTGAATACCCAATGGTACTACACCGTGACCGTAACCCTGTCCCTAACTCTCTAACCCTAACCCTAAACCTAGCCCTAAACTGTGCCTGCCCTGTCTAACCTGAACCCTTATCCTAACTCTAACCCTAGCCAGTACCCCAATTCTCTAACCCTGACACCAGAACTAACCTCGATGATGTCATCACTTCCACCTGATCCCTTGGCCTATTCATTATCACCTGTGATCAATTGAGAAGGCCCACGTGGCCCCACCCCTTGGTGACGTCAAAACTTCTGATTTAATGGCCTAAGGAGGCTTCTTTCAAAAACGCCAACTCATTGTCCCTGAATTTAATGTAACCAGAATCCAACTCGTTTTTATGTTCTTTGAACATGATTTGAATGTCAGAAAACAATGTGTTACAGATATTAAGGCCCTTTATTCCCGTATTCCTAGTGTTTGAAGCACTTTCTTAGGTATTAACCTAGGTTATCATTGTGAATTTCCCGAGTTGGAGTCTCTCTCTTCCAGTTTCTCAAGCGCCATCATTGTGAATTCCAATTTGGTGAAACAGAGCTCTTTACAAATATACCAGCAGTTTAACCATTATTACCACTTGAAAGTCTATCCTATTTTTCACAGCGCTTTGGATACAAATTCTCAGTATTTCAAAATTCAGTAGAGATGTTAGTGTTCTAAATCGTATTCCATGAGTTCTAGAGACACTCTAACACATCCCCATGGTCTGTTGTTTTGAGCTCTGAGAGTTTTCATTTTAACACCGGTGTCCTACCGGCTTTTTAAAGGTACATTAAAACACTACTTGGAACCCTAGCCTAACTAACATTTTGATTTCATAGTGTTCTCAAAACTTTCATACTATTCTATATCTTTAGGAAAATGAATATTTCAGTGTTTCACCAACTCCTTTTCCAGAAAATGCCAACTCCTTTGGACGGGAAAAATAAATGTAAATAGTGTCACACTAGGTTCTCAGCTGTTTGAACAAGATTTCCCAGTGACAAAGTTGTGCTGTTGAGATATTCAGTCTATTGGAATATGTATTCCTAGTGTGTGAAGCACATTTCTAAATATTTCCCTATTCTGGAGTTGTAAATTCTCAGTGCTACACTCCAATTTGTGCAGTGATTGAAGCTCATTCATTGTTAATACCCAACGGTACTACACCGTGACCATAACCCTGTCCCTAACCCTCTAACCCTAACCCTAAACCTAGCCCTAACCTGAGCCTGAACCATACCTAGCCTGAACCCTTATCCTAACCCTCACCCTAGCCCGAACTCCAATTCTCTAACCCTAACACCAGAACTAACCTCGATGACGTCATCACTCCCCGCAGGTCCCCTGGCCAAATCTTTATCATTGGGATCAATTGAGCCTCCCCACGTGGCCCCTCCCCCTTGGTGACGTCATCACTTCCAATTTAATGGCCTAACCACTGCCAATAGGGAAATGCAAATCAAAACTACAATGAGATACCACTTCACACCTTTTAGAGTGACCATTATCAATAAGGCAATAACAAGTGTTGGAGAGGTTGTAGAAAAAAGGGAACCCTCATGCACTCCTGGTTGGAATGTAGACTGGTACAACTACTATGGAAAGCAGTCTGACCATTCCTCAAAAAGTTAATAGAGCTACCATATGACCCAGCAATCCCTCTCCTGTGTATACTGGTATACACGAAAAACTCAAAATCATGTATTCACAAAGATATATGTGCCCCATCTTCATTGCAACATAATTCAAATTAGCCAGGACATGGAGACAACACAAGTGTATTTAGATAGAGGAGTGGATAAAGGAGATATGGTACAATGGAATACTACTCAGCTATAAGAAAGGATAAAATAGCACCATTTACAACAACATGAATGGACCTTGAGAACATTATGCTAAGTGAAATAAGTCAGTCAGAAAAAACTAAGAACCATATGATTCACTCATATCTGTGTGTGTGTGTGTGTGTGTGTGTGTGTGTGTACACTAGAAGCCCAGTGCATGAAAATTCATGCATTGGAGGGGGGTCCTTCACCCAGGCCTGCTCCCTCTCACAGTCTGGAAGCCCTCAGGGGCAGGAGGTGACTTGGTGATCAGGAAAAGATGACGCCCCCATCAAACCTCTACTGCTACCACTACTGGCTGTGCAAGCCTCAGCCCGGCCCTGGTTACCTGTGCCTCAGGCGGCCCTGGACAGCTGGGCAGCCACCATTCGAGGCCTGCTTCCACCTCGGGCTGGCCCTGGGCAGCTGGGAAGCTGCCACCCGAGGTTTGCCTTGGGTTGGCCCTGGGCAGCTGGGGGGCTCAGGGGATTGGGGGACTCCGGAGCCAGGTGCATGGAGCAGCTGGACTCGCCTAGGGGTGGGCATGGCCATGCTGCATGCCTGCTGCCCCAGTGGGGCTGAGGGGACTGGGAGCTGCCATCTTGTAGCTGTGGGTGTCTCGATCTTTGAGGGCTTGTCAGTCAATTAGCATATTCCCTCCTTATTGTCTGTGGGTGCTGCCATCTTTTTTTAAATTTCTTTATTGATTAAGTTATTATGTATCTGTCCTTATCCCCCCATTATCTCCCCATCCCCCTTACTCATGCCCTTACCCCCCTGTTGTCTGTGTCCATTGGTTAGGCCTATACGCATGCATATAAATCCTTTGGTTGATCTCTTCCCCTTACCCACCCCCCACCTTCCTTCTGAGGTTTGACAGTCTGATCAATGTTTCTCTGTCTCTGATCTGTTTTTGTTCATCAGTTTATGTTGTTTATTATATTCTATAAATGAGTGAGATCATGTGATATTTATCTTTCTCCGACTAGCTTATTTAACTTAGTATAATGTTCTTCAGTTCCATCCATGCTGTTGCAAATGGTAAGAACTCCTTCTTTTTTTACTTTGAGGTTGGGGCAGTCAATTAGCATATTCCCTCCTTATTGGCTGTGGGCGCCACCATCTTTGCAATGGCGTGAGGGTCAATTAGCATATTCCCTCTTTATTAGATAGAATATAAAAGCCAAGCAACTGGAACGACCAGAATGACCAAATAAACCTATCACTATGATGCGAACTGTGGCTAGCCAACCACTGTGACTGGCCAACCGGCCCGATGTGGGTGGGGCTGGCTGGCCTGGCCCCCTATTGGCTCCCCCTACCCCGATCAGAGCAGGCCAGCTGGACCCCACCCGTGCACAAATTCATGCACTGGGCCTCTAGTATAGGATATAAAACTAAAACTCATGGACACAAACAGCAATGTAGTAGTTGCCAGAGGAAAGGTGGTGGGTGGTGGAGGGTGAAGAGGGTTTAATATATGGTGATGGAAAATTATTTGACTTTGGTTGGTGGGCACACAATGCAATATATCAATCATTTATCATAGAAATATACACCTGAAAGTTATATGATCCTATTACCCCATTAAATTAAAAAAAAAAAAAAGATTAGGGAGTCCCCATGATCAGAAAATTATGAAAAATACCATCTGTAACCTTAAATAAAAGCAAGCTCTCTATTTACTCATTGAAAAATTTCCAGCCAAAGAAAACATTTTGAGCTGAATTAATTTAATCTGGATTGTCCTTACATGGATAATGACTATTGATATGAATGTATTGATAATTTTACAGAGGACAGTTCAAAGCTATGAGACTATCCATCCAGAGATGAGTGTTTATTAAAAGGTTTGAGGCTGAGCCCTGGCCAGTGGTTAGAGCATTAGTCCAAGCACCAAAGCATCTCGGGTTTGATTCCCAGTCAAAGGCATGTACCTGGGTTGCAGGTTCGATCAACACCTGGTGGGGGCACATGTGGGAGGCAACCAATCAAGGTTTCTCTCCCTCCCTCCCTTCCACTACCTTTCAAAATCAATGGAAAAAATATCCTCAGGTGAGGATTAACAAATAAAATAAAATAAATAGGTATGAGGCCTAAGAATAGAGCCTTGGGGCACCTCAGTAGCATCGGGCCTTCAAGATGAGGTCAAACCACAAAAGAAACTGAGTTAGTAAATGCAAGGCAACCAGAAGGGTGGTGCTTGCAGGTAAAGTGAAGAGACTGTCCAGGAGGAAAGACTGGCCTGCTGAGTCAAGAGGAAGGTGAGGATTGAGAAATGATTGCTGGGGTTAGCAACCAGAGGTCAACAGTTATTCTGGCGAAGTTGTTTTTGTGGAGCAGTAAGTGAAAGGGTTAAAGAGAATAAAATGGGGCAGAGAAAAACTTATTGTGCTTAGCAGATATTTTGCAGAAAGCTTGCAGCCTTGACCACAGCATAGCTCAGATAATCAGAAGACACCTGGCATGGGAGGAACTAAGGATGGACAAGACCCTTACATCAGCAGAGCAGCTTGAAGCCAGCAAAAACGAATAAAACCTGTCTCTCCCTGTTCTCTTCGCTGATGCCTTTCTCGGTCTCAGCCCACCTGCACCCAGGTGCCTGGAATAAAATCTTTTTTGGTACATTATGGACTCGTGTCATAGGTGCATGACCCCAGCCTACTCCGAACCTTTCATTTGGTGCTGAAACTCAGGAAGGTCTAGTGAGGGGTCCAGTAAGAGCCATCACAGGGTTCCAGCAACTGGCACTTGGCACACAGAGCATCCGTGATCACCCAGCTCCTGAGCTCCCCTGTGTCCAGGGAAGCCCCCCTGCCACGCTCCTGCACAGCTGAACTGCTGCTGAACTCGCAACACTTACTTGGGGCCCCCTAGCCTTCCTCCGGACTGGTCTGGGTTGTGCCTGTGACTGGATAGTGGACCTCTCCTTGCCTTGCCTCCTCCTGCATCAACACCAGGCATATACTCATAGGTAAGTGGCTTTAGTCTGTTCTCCTCCATCCAGACTGTCCTGTCATTTTGGGTTTGGAGCCAGGCTCCGGGATGATACTTTCAGCTGGCCCCACGGAAATCCAGTGCTAGTCGGGACAAGTCCTCAGGGGGAACCAGGTTCCCTCACCCACTCTCCTGATGGGGACACCAGTCATAGAGGGAGGGCTCCGTCCGTTTCTTGTGAATGATGTGGGGAGACAGGGACACCTTTCTCAGCCTTAACTTCATGGAAAGCAGACCTTAAGCCACTGCCAGTCACCGTGGGGAATTCGCAGTTGACCATTCCCCACACCACACCCCTGGGCTGTCTACTTAAAAGCCTTCAGACCCTAGAATTCGTGCAGGACTTCTGGCCTCAGTAAAATAGCACTTTCAATTTCCAAATCGTAACTGACCTTGACAATTACTGCCGCAGGCAAGGGAAGTGGTCTGAGATCCTGTATATCCAGGCTTTCTTACACTCAAGGACACATCCTTCTTTCTGTAACAGCTGCTCTCCCTCACAGATTTTTTTTCCTTCTTCACTATAAGTCTCCAGAGAATCTCAAATTCCCCTCCTCCTTCACCACTTTTGACCCTGCTGATCATCCCCTGGTTCCTCAGTCTATGGCTTCTCCATCTCAGCAGCCTGAGAGCCCACCACTCTACCAAGCAGATCCCACTGCCACCACCCTGTCTCACATCTGCTCCAGAGCAGTTTTCGGCTCTCTTCCTCTCCCTACTCAGGCTCTAGCCTTAAAGTGCCCCCTTCAGGAGATTGCTGGCACCAAATCTGGCTTCATGCCCAGGGACGCAGATACACTCCACTGGCAGGCCGCTTGCCCACGCGTGCTGCCCCCCCCCCCCCCAACTAAGTCGGAGCAGATGCTGTCCCTAATGGGACCCACAATGGAACTATCAGGAAGGGAAGGCAGGTCGCAGGTCTCAAGACCACATTGTTCTCTGCCTAGAAGGACTGAGAAATACAGCCCACAAAGCAGTTAATTATAAAAAAAAAAAAAAATAGCAAAGGTCACCCAGGAAAGAAATGAAATCCGGCAGTTTTCCTCTCTCGCCTTACACAGGCCATGAGAAAATACACCAATTATCCATACAAACCTAGAGGGGACAACCCCCACTCCCCAATGAGACCTTTTAAATATGACCTTTAAGGTCTCTAATAATAGAGACAAGAAGACCCAAATCCAAAAACAAAAGAGGAGATCAGGCCAAGGTTGAAGCCCAGACGAAGGCCTTTCAGTTCCTAGCCACCACTCTCATGAACCCCAAAGTGCCGGTCCGCCAACCAAGAGTAAGTCAGGGGCTAAGCCTCCTCCAGGCCCATGTCTCAAATGCAACAAGAGAGGACACTGGACCAAGTCTTGCCCAAACCCAAGACTCCCACCCGGGTCCTGCCCAAGGTGCAGGAGGAAAGGCCACTGGAAATAAGACTGTAGTCTGGCCCCTCCAGGTCGGACCTCAGCAAGGCCGCCCTCTGGTCCTGGTTTGGAGCTCCCAGACCTCCTGGGACTGGCTACCAAAGACTAAAGCTGCCCAGGCCCCAGCAAGGCCCCACAGACTTACATCACCAGGACAGAGCCTCAGGTAATGATTGTGGTGGCAGGTAAGCCAATCTCCTTTTCAATTAGCACTAGGGCAACTGCCCTCTCCGAATTCGCTGGGACCCTTGGCCCCTCCTCAGTCTCGATTATGGGGGTTGACAGGTTATTCTCACAGTCATTATCCACCTCACCTCTACACTGCATCTTACTAAATAACTCCTTATCCATTCTTTTTGCCTGACCAAAATGGTACAGACATCCCCTCATAAAGCCCAGCTGTGTCAAACATTCACCTACTTCAGTTTCACTCTCACCCACACAAAGCCATGCCATTCCTTAGACTATAAATGCCTTATCTCCTCCATCACTGTCCCCTCCTCGAAACAAGAAATACTCTCCTTTTTCGGGTTTGCTAGGTACTCTCACCTCTGAGTTCCCAATTTCAGTTTTCTTACAAAGCTCCTCTATAACATAACATGACAAAAGGACTCCTCACTGAGCCTTTAGATCCTAAGGCTAGCATTCTCACCCCTTTAATGCTCTGAAAACTTCTCTGACCTCAATGCCTTCTCTCACACACACCTCTTCCCAAAGAACAACTTTCATTACTGCAAAACTACAAACACTTAATAACAGTCCAGCTACTATCAGAAGCTGAACTCATTATCACCCGAACCTTAGCATATTATCTCTAAGGAAAAATGTGACAGTTTTAAATCCAAGAGGCTAGAGGCCTGGGAAAAGACTGCTAGGCCTGCTCCCTCCTCCCCACCTTTTCTCCAGTCCCATATGCCTATACATAATTTTCCAAAGTCTTTGGCAAGTTAAAGCTTTAAAACATTACTATATTAAATGATAAACATCTAAATATTTCAACAAGTTTTAAGTTCATCTAATTTTAGCTTTTATTACAGAAAATCTATAAAGTAAATTTTATACTGATAATATAACTTTTTATACTTTGTTAAAGATATCTTTCTTAAAAGTGAGAATGTTCATCAAATGGTTTTAATAATAAAGGACATAAAGCATGGACATGCATTTTTAAAGGAAAAAGAAAGTGAATTAAAGTTGTAAAAAATGTTTATGAAAGTTGTAAGAAGGTTCGTGAAAGTTATAGAAGATTTGTGGGAAGAAATGTTAAAAGGAAGTTATATAAATAACACAGCCCAGTAAGCCAGAATAAGCAGAATAGGGAAACTGAGATAGTGAAACAGCAGTCCACAGCCATCTAGTAAATCCTATCTCCCTAAACCAGTGATGGCAAACCTATGACACGTGTGTAGCCATTTCTGATGACACGCGGCTGCATGCCGAGGATGAAACATTTGCTGCTCCTGAGGATGAAACATTTGCGACTAGAGTCTTGGAGTTAGTTTTTTCCTCAGTGACACACTACCCGAGTTATGCTCAGTTTTTTGGCGAAGTTTGACATACCAAGCTCAAAAGGTTGCCCATCACTGCCCTAAACCAAGGACAAATTAAACTAAGAGAATAAACCCCATTTTGATATTTTAGACTACAACCCTCCAAACTAATGTCTCTTTCCTTCTACCAGACCATTTTTCATAACTCATTATTCTAGCGTTTACCCCACTAATACTAAAATGTATAAAACAGTTTGTCTCCACCAGGTTACAAGCCCCACTTGTACTCAGATAATACCACCACTAGATACCATCACAACCTCCTTTTGTGCCCAGGCCTCATCATCCCTGACCCCCAGAGTAAGGACAACAGGCCAGATACAGATATAAAAACTCACCAGGGCAGAAAGCTCCAAATGCCTAGCAAGCGGCAAAACTGGAAAAAACAACAACAAAAACCTCGCCTCCAGAATAACTTATCCCCCCCTAGCCTTCCTGGAAAAATAGCCCCTCTCATATATCAGCCAAATGACTAATAAATTATGACTTTCACTCTCCTTCAGATTGTTAGTGACAACATTCCCCCACCTGGCTCAAACTATCCCATCTGAACAGTGCAAAATATTTTTTAACTCATTACAGACCTCTGGCTCCAGGGCAATTTACAGGATTTCTCTCCAGATCACATCTGTTTGTTTACCTTCACAGTGCTTCTAAATATTGCAGATCTTTTATATCCTTACAATGGTCCTCCTACTAGCCCTAGATGATCTCTTAGTCAAAGATGGAAAAGTTTATTTAATTGCTAACACCCACTGTTGTTTTTATCTAAACTCTACAGGTCAAATAAAGGAAAAAAAACACAACGCATTCTACAGAACGCTCAATGGCTCAAGGAGGTCAGTCAGGACAGCATAGAGCAGTCCATATGGCCCAGCCTACAAGCAGTTCTGCCCAAATTAACCTGACTTTTACCCCCTTATGGGCCCCCCAACACTATTTCTCCTTCTCCTACTCTTCAGGCCCTGCATTTTCAGAATAGTTACCACATTTATACAAAAAAGATTACAAGTCCTAGTTAAGACAGTACGACAATTTGTCCTTACCCAGGTAAATGGACCCTACAGGCCTATATCCCAGGAAATAATCTGAATTTACTAATTAGGCGTCCACAACAGCCCTCCCAGGCATGAAGTAGAGAAATGGCAATCCCATCCCCTTTCTTTTCCTTTATATATACCCTTTAAGATGGGAATGAAAGGGTTAAAGAGAATAAAACGGGGCAGAGAAAAACTTATTGTGCTTAGCAGATATCTTGCAGAAAGCTTGCAGCCTTGAGCACAGCATAGCTCAGATAATCAGAAGACACCTGGCATGGGAGGAACCAAGGACAGACCAGACCCTTACATCAGCAGAGCAGCTTACAACCAGCAAGGATTAACAAAAACCTATCTCTCTCTGTTCTCTTCTCGGATGCCTTTCTTGGTCTCAGCCCACCTGCAGCCAGGTGCCTGGAACAAAATCTTTTTTGATACATTATGGCCTCATCTCATAGGTACGTGACCCCGGCCCACTCCGAACCTTTTAGTAAGGGCAAAGGCTGTAAGAGAAGGAATGAAGAGAAAATGGAGAGGAATTGGTGATAATAAATATAGACAAACCTTTCAAAGAGTTTTGCTGGAAGGATAAACAGAGTAATATGGGTGCTACTGGAAGAAGATGTGAGGTGAAGACAGGATTTTACAAGGGACTATATTAAGGCATATTTGTATCCAATGGGAATTCTGTAGAGAAGGCAAAACTGATTATTAGTAGGGAGGGAGATGTGCTGGAGAAATGTCCTTGAGCAAGCATGGGGAGATGTGATCGAAGGCACAGTTCACCCAATGAGCAGAGGGAAGGAGGGCACATGCAGGTTAGTAGGTGAGGCGGTGAGAGCATATGAAACTTTTCTTCTGATTATTGTTCTTTTGGTAGTGAAATGGAAAACAAGGCCCCAGCAGCAAGAGTGGATGTGAAGGCATCTTTGGCAGTTTGAGAACAGAAGAGTTCCCTGCATTGAGAAGACATTTCCATGTGTTTTCTGACTACTTTGTCCAGTTTCCTGCTGCTTTTCTATGAATTCCTAGTAGATTCTAAGACTGAGGTACAGTGTGCTTACTCTCGTTACCAAGTTTTTATCCCGCATTGTACAAACTGCTTACTGTACTCTTTCCTCACATTGAGAAGACATTTCCACGTCTTTTAAACTATTTTGTCCAGTTTATTGGTTCTTTTCAATGAATTCCTAGTGCTTTCAAAGACTGTGGTGTAGTGTGTTTATTGCTCTATTTCTAGAATTTCCTAGAGATTGCAAGTGCCTTTCGGTACTTTTCCTCACATTGAGAAGACATTTCCTCGAGTTCTCTATTTGGCCAGTTTCCTGTTGCTTTTCTGTGAATTCCTAGTAGATTGCAAGTCACAGTAATAGTGTGCTTACTCCTCAATACCAAGATTTCCCCCCACATCGTACAGAGTTTCTGTTCTCTTTCCTCACATTGAGAAGACATTTCCTTGAGTTCTGTATTTTGTCCAGTTTCCTGCTGCTTTTCTGTGAATTCCTAGTGGTTTCTAGGACTGTGCTTCCTCCTCTTCACCAGGACTTTTCCACACATTGTACACACACCTTTCTGCACTATTTTCTGAATTGGAGAAGTGATTTACACTTGTCTTCCAATTATTTCGTACAGGTTACTGCTACTTTTCAGTGAATTCCTAGTGGTTTCTCAAACTGCTATAGTGTGTTTATTGCTCTAGTTTAGGAATGTCCTCAAGATTGCAAACCCCTTTCTGAACTCTTTCCTTGCATTGAGAAGTCATTTTCACGTGTTTTCTAACAATTTTGTCCAGTTTCCTGCTGCTTTTCTGTGAATTCCTAGTGGTTTATAGGACTGAGGTATAGGGTGCTTACTTCTCTTTACCAGGATTTTTTTTGCTCATTGTACAAAAGCCTTTCTATACTCATTCCGCACATTGAGAAGACATATCCACGTGTTTTCTATTTTGTCCCGTTTTGTGCTGCTTTTGTGTGAATTCTTGTATATTCCAAGACACAGGTATAGTGTGCTTATTGCTCTATACCAAGATTTTTCACGCACTGTACAAACCCTTTTCTGTACTCTTTCCTCACATTGAGAAGACATTCCCACGTGTTTTCTGACTATATTGTCCAGGTTCTGTCGGCTTTTCTATGAATTCCTAGTAGTTTCTAAGACTGAGGTATAGAGTGCGTGCTTCTTGTTACCAAGTTTTTATCCCGCATTGTACAAACAGCTTGCTGTAGTCTTTACTCACATTGAGAAGATATTTTCACCTGTTTTCTATTTTGTCAATTTTCCTGATGATTTTCTATGAATTCCTACTAGTTTCTAAGATTGAGGTTTTGTTTCGTTATTGCTCTATTTCTCGGATGTCTCCGCATTGTGCAAACCCTTTCTATACTCTTTCCTCACATTGAGAAGTTACTTCCACGTTTTCTTTTTTGTCTAATTTATTGCTTCTTTTCAGTGGTTTCAGACTGTGCATAGTGTTTTTATTGCTCTATTTCAGTCATTTCCACAAGATTGCAAACCCCTTTCTGTACTCTTTCCTCACATTGAGAAGTCATTTCCACGTGTTTTACAACTATTGTTTCCCGTTTCCTGCTGCTTCTCGGTGAATTCCTAGTATCCTCTAGTGTGCTTCTGCTCTTTACTAAGATTTTTCCCCTCATTGTACAATTGCCTTTCTGTACTCTTCCCTCTCATTGAAAAGTCATTTCCAAGAGTTTTGTAACTATTTTTCCAGTTTACAGTTGTTTTTCAGTGTATTTCTAGTGGTTTTTAAGACTGCAGTATAGTGTGCTTATTGCTATATTACAGGAATTTCCCCATAGTGTGCAAATCCCTTTCTGTGGTCTTTCCTCACATTAAGAAGTCATTTCCCTTTGTTTTCTAATGATTTTGTCCAGTTTGCTGCTGCCTTTTAGTGACTTTCTAGTGGTTTCTAAGACTATGTTATAGTGTGCTTATTGCTCTATTTCAGGCATTTCCCCACAGTGCGCAAATCCTTTCCTGTACTATTTCCTCACATTGTGAAGTCATTTTCATGTGTATTTTATCTATTTTGTCCAGTTTCCTGTTGATTTTCTGTGAATTCCTGTTATTTTCTAAGACTAATGTATAGTGTGCATACAGCTCTTTACCAAGACTTTTTCCCATGTTATACATACATCTTTTCACACTTTCCACACGTTCAAACGTGATTTTCACTTGCTTTCTTAATATTTGGTACAAGTTACTTCTGCTTTTCCGTGAATTCCTAGCGGTTTCTTACACTGTGCTATAGGGTGCTTACTGCTCTATTTAAGGGATTTATCTCCATTGTACAAAAACCTTTCCAGACTCTTTTCTGAAGTTGAGAAGTGATTTACACTTGTCTTCCAACTATTTCGTACAGTTTACTGCTACTTTTCAGTGAATTCCTAGTTGATTGTAAGACTGTGGTATATTGAACTTATTGCTCTATTTCAGGGATTTCCCCGCTTTCTACCAGTTTCTATACTCTTTCCTCACGTTCCGAAGTCATTTCCATGGGTCCTCTATTTTGTCCAGTTTACTGCTGCTTTTCAGTGAATTCCTAGTGGTTTTTTACACTGTGCTATAGGGTGCTGACTGCTCTATTTAAGGGATTTACCCGCATTGTATGAATACCTTTCCTTCACTCTTTTTTGAAGTTGAGAAGTGATTTACACTTGTCTTCCAACTATTTCTTACAGTTTACTGCTTTTGTGTGTGTGTGTGAATTCCTAGTGGTTTCTAAGACTAGTGTAGTGTATTTATTGCTCTATTTCAGGAATTTCCCCACAGATTGCAAAACCCTTTCTGTACTCTTTTCTCACATTGAGAAGTCATTCCCACATGTTTTCTAACTATTTTGTTTAGTTTCCTGTTGCTTTTATGTGAATTCCTAGTACATTCCAAGACTCAGGTATACTGTGCTTACTGCTCTATACCAATATTTTTCCTGCATTGTACAAACAGCTTTCTGTACTCTTTCCTCACATTGAGAAGACATTTTCACGTGTTTTCTAACTATTTTGTCCAGTTTCCGGCTGCTTTTCAGTGAATTTCTAGTGGTTTCTAGGACTGACGTAGTGTGCTTACTCCTCTTTACCAGGATTTTCCCCGCATTGTACAAACAGCATTTTAGACTCTTTCCTGATGTTTACAAGTGATTTCCACCTGATTTCCAACTGTTTTGTACCATTTAGTGCTGCTTTTGAGTGAATTCCCAGGGGTTTCTAACATTCTGCTATCATGTGCTTTCTGCTCTTTAGCACTGAATTCCCCACATTGTCAAACACCTTTCTACCCCTTTTTCTCATGTTGAGAAGTGATTTTCACGTTTCCTAACTATATAGTACAGTTTATAATTGCAGTTCACTGAATTCAAAGTGGTTTCCAACAGTGTCCTGTAATATGCATACTGCGCTTCATCACTTATTTCCCCTCACTCTCAAACACCTTTCTACACTCTTTCCACACGCTTGCTTTCTAACTACCCTGCATGCCCGCCTCCGGAGATCAAGCCTACAACCCAAGCATGTGCCCTGACCAGGAATCCAACTGGTTACCTTTTGGAGCTGGGTGATGCTCTAACCAACTGAGCCACTCCAGCTGGGCACTTCTAGTCCCTCTCGGCGAAGTTGCCCAGGCTCCACTCCTCCTCCTAGGCCATGGCCTAGACTTCCTCCACCCAGGTGGGTGGAGCAGGGCTGGGCAGCATGGCCTTCAGGCTCCACAGGGGTGGCCCCTAGCTGCACTCAGGCTCCCTGGAGGTGAGGTCACAGCTCCGAGGGTGGCCCCGGCATGTGTGCAGAGCCCAGGCTGCCATTGCTGTGGGGACTATGGTGCAGGATCCCGCCCTTCCCGCAGCTCTGGAGAAGGACCAGCAGCAGTGAGGGCAGGAGCTAGACAGGTGTTCTGTTTCAGGACAATGGATGATGACAATTCCCAACAGTTGCCTCTCAACCAGGCATTATGTGGACTACACTAGAGGAAGTCATTATGTGATGCAGCCTTGGGATGGTGCCCAGGACAGCTGTCCATCAAGACACAGATGGTTTAAAAGAAAGTTTCAGAGCCCTAACTGGTTTGGTTCAGCCCTAACTGGTTTGGTTCAGGCCTGTGGACTGAAGGGTCGGGTTCCATTCCAGTCCAGGGCACATGCCCGGGTTGCAGGCTCCATCCCCAGTAGGGGCTGTGCAGGAGGCAGCTAATCAATGATTCTCTCTCATCACTGATGTTTCACTCTCTCTCTCCCTCTCCCTTCCTCTCTGATATCAATTTTTAAAAAAAAGTTTCAGAGAACAAGGTATTTATCTTTCAATTACAAATGTAGCAAGTATCATGAAAAATGCTATACCTCACATGGAAAAGATTGCAAAACATGCTAGAGAATGTGTTCAACAGTGTGTGAGCTCATCAACTTCATGGCACCTGGAGCAGGAATGATTCCATCAGGAGGAAGGACAATGGAGAAGATGTTCTCCCTGCCATGTTCACCTTAGGCTGGTAGTCATGTAAAACCTCTGAAATTACAGCTTCAGAAATCCAGAAGCTATGAAAGGAGAGAGGTGTTGGTAGAATCACTGCTACAGATGGGCTAAGGGAAGAGCTGTCCCAGTTCTCCGCTGGCTTAGTGACTAATATGGTTAACAGCATGTTATGGTTTGCACAACATCATAGCAACAGATTTCAACACATTCCATTTTCAGGACTGAGGAAAGGATGGAGTGGGGAATGTAGAGGAGCAGATAGAGAAGGAAAGGCCTGGGGAAAAGATGCCGTTGCATATTAAATTGCCAGTGTGCAGCTTCTGATGCTTGACTATGAGGTGTTCATTCTGACTTGACAATCTTTTCCGTGGATAATTTTAAAGTTGAATTTTAAAGGTATTAAAATATATTTATAAGATAATTTGTTACTCTGTGTGACCCCTGTGTACACTGTATATTGCCATTTATTACTGTCAGAGATTTGTAGACAGTTTCTTATTTTCATATTGAATCACATTACTTTTGTAATTCAAGTAAACAGCTGGGTTAATCATATTTGCCCTTTTAATAAAATACTAGAGGCCTGGTGCACGAATTCGTGCACCAGTGGGGTATCTCGGCCTGGCCTGCAGGATCAGGCCGAAACCGGCTCTCTGATATCCCCTGAGGGGTCCCAGATTGTGAGAGGGCACAGGCTAGGCCGAGGGACCCCATGGGTGCATGATTGGGGCCGGGGAGGGATACGCGAGGTTGGCCAGATTGGGAGGGACCGTGGGAGGGCTCCAGGGCGTGTCCGGCCCATCTAGCTCAGTCCCGATCAGCTGGACCCCAGCAACAAGCTAACCTACCGGTCAGAACACCTGCCCCCTGGTGGTCAGTGCACATCACAGCAACTGGTCAACCAGTTGACTGTATGCCCCCTGGTGGTCAGTGCACATCATAGTGAGCAGTTGAGCGGTCTTAGCATATCATTAGCATATTATACTTTGATTGGTTGAACAGCTGACCAGTCGACCAGACACTTAGCATATTAGGCTTTTATTATATAGGATAAAGGTAGAGTTTTAAAAAGTTATATGTAGAGAAACCAAGATGGCGGCATAGGTTAAGCACCTAACCTGCAGCCTGGCACAACAATTTCAAGAATACAACTAAAGGTCAAAACGGACATCATCCAGAACCACAGGAAAGCTGGCTGACTGAAATGCCCACAACTAGAAGGAGAGAGAAAACCACAGGGAAAATCAGAGGAGCTGTAGGAGCCTGAGGTATGGAGCCACGGGCGCGCGCGAGCGAGGAGGACGGAACTGCAGAGGACAGGGCAGCTGACGGCCTGGCCAGCATTCTCTAGCGGAAAGGAGATAAAAGATCCAGATTGTGCTGAACCCCAGCTCCAACTGCACTGAATCCCAGTCCCTGGCGAGACCCTGGGAAGCCAGGTGCATGCTGGGGGAACCTGGGCTGTGAGGCGGAGACGCAGGGTAGTGGCGAAGGGCAGAGCACCAGAGGCGCGCACGGGAATGCGCACAGAGGATGGTCTGTTGACTGTGCCACTGGATTGCCCTGGCGGGGAGAAGACAAAGGAGCCAGACTGCTCTGAGCCCCAGTTCCGACTACACTGAAACCCAGTTCTGGGCGAGAATCTGGGAATCCAGATTCATTGGGGGAGAGACTAGACTGTTTGGCGGCGGGCGAAGCTCCAGGGCACCTTTCTCTCAGAGGTGTTTGCAGGGAGTACAGAGGGACACTGAGACCCAGGAACCTCATAGGGCGGGGCTGACGGGAAGCCAAGGCTGGAGGCTCCACCCTGAAACTCCACCCCATCCATGCTGAGCACAGAGGCTTTTACAATTTTGCAAGTCTAGTTGAATAAGGCTGTCTCCGGGCATAGACAGAGCTGATCCTCGCAGCCAATTGGACTGGAGGGCAAATCCTCCCAGTGTACCAACAGCAATCAAGGCTTAACAACAACAAGACTTTGCACTCAGCCCACAAAGGGAGGTACCAAGAGCGACCACATAGGGATTTTGGGGAAGCTGAGCTACCAGCCCCTATAGGTCACTGACCACACAAAGCCACTCCATCAACATAGGGAGGCAGCCAAAAGATGGAGACACCGAAGGAGGTCACGAAGAGAAGGGATGAAGGAAAGTAAACTAATGGACGACACAGTGTTCAGAACCACATTTATAAGGTTACTTAAGAATCTTCTGGAGGACCGAGATGGCGGCATAGGGCAGATGCCTGATTGTTGCCTACCACAACAATTTTGAGACTGCAACTGGAGGGCAGAGAAGAAAAACAAACACTAAGAAAAAATATGACAACAAACAGGTACTTATCAATAATAACATTAAACGTAAATGGATTAAATGCACCAATCAAAAGACATAGGGTAGCTGAATAGATAAGAAAACATGACCCATATATTTGCTGTCTACAAGAGACTCACCTTAGAGCAAAAGATTCACATAGACTGAGAGTGAAGGGATGGAAAAACATTTTTCAGGAAAATGGAAATGAGAAAAAAGCTGGGGTTGCAATACTTACATCAGATAAAATAGACCTCAAAGTAAAGGCCATAATAAGAGATAAGGAAGGCCACTACATAATACTAAAGGGAGCAATTCAACAAGAAGATATAACTCTGGTAAACGTATATGCACCCAATGCAGGAGCGCCCAAATACATAAAAAATCTCCTGGAAGATATCAAGGGAGAGATCGACATCAATACAATCATAGTAGGGGACTTTAATACACCACTGACATCAATGGATAAATCCTCTAGACAAAAAATCAGCAAAGAAACAACAATTCTAAATGACACACTAGATCAGATGGACCTAATTACATCTTCAGAGTACTTCACCCCAAAGCCAGGGAATATATGTTCTTCTCAAGTGCACATGGGACATTCTCAAAAATAGACCACATATTGGGTAACAAGCAGTCTCCCCCAATTCAAAAAGATTGAAATCATATAAGCATTTTCTCAGACCACAATGGCATAATATTAGAAATAAACTACAATAAAAACACTCCAAAAAATTCAAACACTTGGAAACTGAATAGCATGCTACTAAACAATGATTGGGTTATCAATGAGATCAAAGAAGAAATTAAAAACATCCTGGAGACTAATGACAATAAAAACACAACATTGCAAATCCTATGGGACACAATGAAAGCAGTCCTGAGAGGGAAGTGTATCTCAAATAAAAACAAGAAAAAATGGTAATAGATCATCTAACTCAACAACTCAAAGAATTAGAAAGGGAGCAACAAGAAAAGCCCACAGTGAGCAGAAGGAAGGAAATAATAAAGATCAGAGCAGAAATGAATGACATAGAGACCAAAAAAAAAAAAAATACACAAGATCAACAAAACCAAGAGGTGGTTCTTTGAAAGGATAAACAATATGGATGAACCTCTAGCCAGGCTCACCAAGAAGCAAAGAGAGAGGACCCAAATAAACAAAATCAGAAATGAAAGAGGTGAAATAACAACAGACCCCACAGAAATACAAAGGATTGTCAAAAAATACTATGAACAACTCTATTCCAACAAACTAGACAACCTGGAGGAAATGGACACATTCCTAGAAAAACACAATCTTCCAAAACTTACTCAGGAAGAGACTAAAAATCTCAATAGGCTGATAACTATGGAAGAAATTGAAGCAGTCATCAAAAAGCTTCCAGCAAACAAAAGCCCGGGGCCAGATGGCTTCACAGGGGAGTTTTACAAAACATTCAAGGAAGAGCTAAAACCTATCCTCCTCAGACTATTCCAGAAAATTCAAGAAGGAACACTTTCAAGCTCCTTCTATGAAGCCAGGTCACCCTAATACCAAAACCAGATAAAGATAACACAATGAAAGAGAATTACAGGCCAATATCCCTCATGAACATAGATGCCAAAATCCTCAACAAAATTCTAGCAAATCGAATCCAGCAGTACATCAGTACATCAAAAAGATCATAAACCACGACCAAGTAGGATTTATCCCTGGGATGCAAGGATGGTAACAATATTCGCAAATCAATAAATGTGATACATCACATAAACAAATTAAGAGATAAAAACCATATAGTCATATCAATTGATGCAGAAAAAGCATTTGACAAAATCCAACACCGTTTCTTGATAAAAACTCTCAGCAAGCTGGGAATAGAAGGATCATACCTCAACATAATAAAAGCCATATATGACAAACCCACAGGAAACATCATACTCAATGGGCAAAAACTAAAACCATTTCCCCTAAGAACAGGAACAAGACAGGGATGCCCACTCTCACCACTCTTGTTCAACATAGTGTTGGAAATACTAGCCATTGCAATCAGACAAGAAGAAGAAATAAAAGGCATCCAAATTGGAAAAGAAGAAGTAAAACTGTCCTTATTTGCAGATGACATGATACTGTACATAGAAAACCCTAAAGACTCCATCAAGAAATTATTAGACTTAATAAATGAATTCATCAGAGTAGCAGAATACAAAATAAACGCTAAGAAATCTATGGCATTTCTATACACCAATAATGAACTTACAGAAAGAGAGACTAAAAAAGCAATCCAATTTACCATCATGCAAAAAAAATTAAGATACCTAGGAATAAACTTAACTAAGGAAGTAAAAGACCTATACACGGAAAACTATACAACACTGAAAAAAGAGATAGAGGAAGACATAAACAGATGGAAGAACATACCATGTTCATGGATTGGTAGAATCAACATCATCAAAATGTCCATACAACCCAAAGCAATCTATAATTTCAATGCACTTCCCATTAAAATACCAATGGCATACTTCACAGACCTAGAACAAACTTTCCAAAAATTCATCTGGAATAAAAAAAGACCCCGAATAGCTACAGCAATCCTGAGAAAGAAGAACACAGTAGGAGGGATCTCAATACCAGATTTCAAGCTATATTACAAAGCCACTGTTCTCAAAACTGCCTGGTATTGGCACAAGAACAGACATATAGATCAAAGGAATAGAATAGAGAACCCAGAAATCGATCCAAATCACTATGCTCAATTAATATTTGACAAAGGAGGCATGAACATACAATGGAGTCAAGACAGTCTCTTCAATAAATGGTGTTGGGAAAATTGGACAGATACATGGACAAAATGAAACTAGACCGCCAACTTACACCATTCACAAAAATAAACTCAAAATGGATCAAGGACTTAAACATAAGACAGGAAACCATAAAAATACTAGAGGAATCTACAGGCAGAAAAATCTCTGACATATGCCAAAAGAACTTCTTCGCTGATACTGCTCCTAGGGCAATGGAAGCTAAAGAGAAAATAAACAAGTGGGACTACATCAAAATAAAAAGCTTTTGCACAGCAACGGAAACTATCAACAAAACAACAAGAAAGCCCACTGCATGGGAGAACACATTTGCCAATTATGTCAACGATAAGGGTTTAATCTCCAACATTTACAGGGAACTCATGCAGCTTAACAAAAAGAAGGTAAACAACCCAATCAAAAAATGGGCAACTGATCTAAATAGCACTTTTCGAAAGAAGACAGAAGGAAGGCCAAGAGACATATGAAAACCTGCTCAAAGTCACTAATCATCAGAGAGATGCAAATCAAAACAACAATGCGGTACCATCTCACACCTGTCAGAATGGCCATTATGAACAAGTCAACAAATGACAAGTGCTGGCGAGGATGTGGAGAAAAAGGAACCCTCGTGCACTGCTGGTGGGAATGCAGACTGGTGCAGCCACTGTGGAGAACAGTATGGAGTTTCCTCAAAAAACTGAAAATGGAACTTCCATTTGACCCAGTGATCCCACTTCTAGGAATATATCCCAAGAAACTGGAAACATCAAGGATATATGCACCCGTATGTTCATAGCAGCACAATTTACCATAGCTAAGATTTGGAAACAGCCTAAGTGTCCATCAGCAGATGAGTGGATTAAAAAACTGTGGTACATCTACACAATGGGATACTACGCTGCGGTAAAAAAGAAGGAGCTCTTACCATTTGCAACAATATGGATGGAGATGGAGAACATTATGCTTAGTGAAATAAGCCAGGCAGAGAAAGATAAATATCACATGATCTCACTCATTTGTGGAATATAATGAACAAAATAAACTGATGGGGAGAAAATAGATTCAGAAACAGAGAAACATCAATCAGAACAACAAACCTCAGGTAAGAAACTGTGAGGTAACCAGAAACCCAAGAATGCCTGAGAACACCTTTCTAGCCACGCTAGCAATCATCAGATGTATGGTAATTTTACCTGGGACAAGAGGGTAAGTATTTTGGTCTTATGCTCCTGATCCTTCATGGGTAAGACCCCTTACGTGGGCTGATCCCCTGACCAATGTAGTTATCAATAATACCAAACACCTTGGTCATCCAGGAGGCCCATGGGTGGGGCAAGAAAGTATAAATACACAGGGGTCTCCACCCAGCTTCCCTTTTGTACAACACAAAATCAAAACAATGCCCCTTTGTGTGTACAATTAAAGAGAGGTTTCTGGCTTGTGTGGACACCAAAGAAAGGGTGTCACTACTATCACTACTTGCCCCCAGTAGAGGTGCAGAAAATGTAACTAAGACCTTGTCTATATAAAAAGAAATGAACAGCCAGTTTGAAAGGGAATTGCCATGGACTAGAACAAAGAATATCCTTATATGATATTATTCTACACTGTCATTAAAATTTTTCCCCAGATTTGGATCACCCTCAGTACTTATAATAGTTCCTCGCACCCTTGGGGATAAAAAAAAATCATCTGTTTGGTGCTTGGAGACAAACTTAACACATCTCTTGATACTTTAGAATTACAACAGCATAATATACAATTATCCCAAGCAAACTTACTAATTCTTTGAATGTCTGGCAGCAAGTTAAAAAGGACATGTAAGGATTTAATCCTTTTCATTGTGTAGAGGGCCTCCTGGGAAGGCACCTGAGCATTCTATATTGGTCCCTCTTACCCTTTAGGCCAAGAGAGACCCTCTTCTCACAATTCAATTGCTCACAGCTGTTGCATGAGCTCTCTGTTCATGTTGAGGTTGAAGTCTCGTGATGACTGGTGCCATGGATCTGTCTCTCACCCAGTGGGGCGAACTGAGCCCACCCTGGAGAAGAAACCCGGGTTCCACAAGATATGTGATCAGTGCTGGGGCGCTGCCAGCAGGCGAGGGGATCCCAAGGCAGGTGCTGGGCATGGAGGCCACGGGGGCATAGGCTACCAAGGAGACAAAACTGAACCTCACGTCACCCGGCTTGGCCCCGGAGGATGGCTGGTTAGCCAGAGACGGGTAAGATTCCTCAAGGAAGGAACAACCTAAGACAGGCACAGTCGCAGAGGGGCCATCAGAATAGAATTTGGGGATCAACAGAGGTGGGGCACAGACCCTCACCCCCCCCCCCCGCAACATTGCAGGGCCTGAACCCTATCCTCTTCTGAGGGAGGTCTCCTGCCCCCATGGCTGTTTCGTGCTTCCCATGCCCAGCTCAGATCAGGACCCAGGTGACCGACAGAGACTTGGCCAACAGCAGCTGCCCTCTTACTCCAACAAGAATTGTTTGAGTTGTCTTGTACCCATGGTGGGGGGAAGTGGGTTTACGATATCTAAATCCAGCCTACCACCAGGAATGCTCAGGACCTACTCAAGAAGGCAAATAATCCCTTCCACTAATATTTACAGGTTAAAATAAGATTGTTGTTAGAGTAATAAATTGACAGTGAAATAGTAGTCAAGTTTTCAGGCAAATTTAAATTGGCTAGTTGAAACAAGCGAATATTCTAGAAAAATTAATTGTACTGGACAAAAAGGTGTTCCTAAAGTGTTAACTAAAATTTTTATTGGTACTTCATCTCATGATAAAATTGTGCACCATATAATGAACCTAAAACAGTAATATTATAGTGCAAAAAATTAAAATGTAAAAGCCACCAAGACTACATTATAAAATTTTCACAAGCCTCCTAACATTTAAATCAAAAAAGGAGGGTATAGTAGAAGAATATCATGTAAGGAAATATAACCTGTAAATAAATTACATCTAGAAAATTAATACTTTAGAAAATTAGTTGTAAGGCTAAAAGCAAGACACCCATGAAAAACACACAAGGTGTCAAAACAAGCCAGAGGAAAATCATTTGGGCAAAAAAATGAAATAGGATCCCAAGTCAAATTTATAGATAATATTCCTTTATTAACTTTTGGTCAAGAATATGTTTGTATATTTTCAGAAAACTACTCTGAGACCATGTGGATTCCAGCAACAGAGAGGAATTGACAGGACTACTCCAGCCATGAAGACAGAAGAGAAGCAGTCCAGAGATGGAAGACGCTGACGTGGTCTTCCCATACTAGCAGTTAGCAGCTGTGCATCAATGCAGGTTGCCCAGGACCAAACCAGAGAGAATCGGACCTGCATTACCACCATTTGTCCACCATCCAGAACTGTAATGTCAGTGCTGACATGTACACATAAGGAACTGTTGGACATTGTAATTGGGTCTCAAAAGAACTGTTGGCCCAGAAAGAAACTCACTACAGACTGATTCATTTCCTGTCACCATAACCATTATTGCTCGTCTCGTTTTCGGTTTGTATAAGTGTATTTCTAATAGCACATGATCTCACTCATCTAGTGGAAATAATGAACAACACAGACTGATGAACAAGAACAGACCCAGAAACAAGGAGGCACGGATCAGACTGTCGGGCCTCAGAGGGAGGTTGGGGAGGGTGGGGGTAAAGGGGAGAGATCAACCAAAGGACTTGTGTGCAAGCATATGCACCTAACCAGCGGTTGGGGACAACAGGGGGGTGGGGGCATGTGTGGGGAGGGGTGTGGGATTGGAATGGGGGGATGAGGACAAATATGTGATACCTTAATCAATAAAGAAAATTTTAAAAAAAGTTATATGTAATTACCACTGAAGGTAGAAAGGTGTAGAGGTCTAAGGTTGATGTTTTGCATTTTAGGAATTTCTTACCATGACTTAAAAACAAAACAAAACATTGAGTTGTATACTTTAAAAGAGTGAATTTGATGATGGGAATTCTATCTCAAAAAAAGTATAAAGAGTAAAAAAAATTGTCATTAATACAATGGACAGACTCTGTCCATTTACAATCCAATGTTGTCTTATTCATCTTTCTTCTGACAATATAATGTTATTCAAAATATACCACACAAGTAATCCATGCACACTGTAGGCACTCCATAAATATTTTTATTTAATAATTAGGTATTTTTTTAGAATGACTAAAAATCCTGATGTGAAGTCCCAATTGGGAAGTGCATAATCCTATTGTAGACAAAATATATAACTTTACATTAAACATTTTTATAAGAATTGGCCCCAAAGAGGGAACACTTACAATTTGGAAATTAAAAAGCAAAAAGTGAAAAGCAAGCTAAAACACAATACTATTATATTCAGACAATGATCCCTGGATCAGTGGTGCTTCCAAGACGACCTGTACCAAGTGGCCTTAAGACCACATGACATTCAGTTAAGAAGTCAATTATAGACCTAATAACCTCTTAACTGGAAATTTTGCAAGAATATATAAGCCTATGAAAAATTTGTAACTACATCCTTTGCATGAACATAGGAAATAAATTTTAATATATATTTTATTTTCTAAGTTTAAAAAATCAATGCTTTTCATCATAAGCAGCAAGAATGATCCACAAATCAACATGAAGTCACTTTTATTGAAGCTATGTTAATTCTGTGGAAAATACTTTTGGAGAAAAGCCCAAGAACCTTAGTTCAAATAGAACAGATCCCTGCAGGGTTTTCCAATGTTTAAAAAAATAAAACAGCCTGTGACCACACGTGGTACAGAAATATCTTCTAAGACTTACTTTATAGCTATGAACATTCACGCCAACCTGAAAAAAATTATGGCACTATTATAACAAGAAAAAGGTTAAAAACCACCAAATGTCTAATCTTATATAAGTACCTGGGCAAACCTGTAAACATAAACAAGTACTCTACAGCGACAAAAAAAACAAGTCTACTAACTGTATATTTCAAAAATGACATGATTCTATAAAATTTAACAGGTAGACTTATATCAATAAATGGAAATCTATACTAATGAAAGCATACTATGCTAATTAGACCAGACATCCTTCCTTCTGGACACAGCCGCAGCGGGAGGCTGCGGCAGAGGTGGAAGAGGTCCCCAGCTGGCGGTGCCGGCAGTGGCTGGGGCCAAGGCCCTTGCACGAATTTCGTGCATTGGGCCTCTAGTCTATATATAAAATACTATTAAATTAAAAAAAAGCAAAATTAAAAATAGAGTAATTACAACCATGTAAAAGTAAATATATTACAATAACAAAACTGAAGTGAATTTAAATTAATAGACATAAATAGATTCAAATATTCATTAAGGTTGTTTCTTTGCTACTTAGGATTATAATAAAATAAAAACAGATTACCATTTTAGATTAAACTATAATCCCAAACAATAAATACTATATTATATGTAAAGTCCTAAAACACATTTTATAAACCATGACTTCAATACTTCAAGTTATTCCACAGAAGACATTTACTGGTCTTCATTTAGCGAATTTTCTGGCAATGTTTATAATTATAACTGCCCTTCTTTAACATAAAAAGAAAAAAAATTTAGAGCATTGTTCAAATAAGAAAACCAAGCAGCATGCTCACAAAACCTGTCTACTAAATCTGTTTTGCTTCCGCAAAAAGCAACCAACAAAAGTTTTAAAAAGCTTACTCTATTTACATATTTTATATAACATAGTTATGCTATAAATATTTTAAACAATGCTTTTACATAATTCTATATTTCAATATATATCTTATGATTTAATTTCAAGTTATGCAAACAACCTTTCAGATTATTGAAAATTATTCTCTACATGAGTTAGAAAATGATTAGTTCCTTGGATAAAACATAGCATATTTAGAAGTCCGAAAGCCAAGTAAATCCCTTATCTCATTTCGGAATTTTGACAGATCTTGGCGCAGTTCATTTAGATTTTCTACAGTTGCCTGATCTGTGCTTTGCATCTTCTGTCTCATAGAAGTCAAGTAACGATGTACCAAGCAGCACATCACTTTTTGGTAGTTTTCATCTCTCTTTTGTTTCAAGTTTCTCCATTCCTTCAAAACAAGCAATAATATGATATTAACAATGGGCATAAACAATATTTAAAAGAAGTGGATTTTTGAAAAATATTCACAGATACAAACAGAAATCTTCTAATGCTTTATTAGACTATACTTTTGCCACTCTGTTATAAAATAACATTTAACACTTGTTTAAAACAAATGTAGCCTGAATATTTGTTTTATTCATTCACCTGTGTGCTTATTTTGATTCAAAAATAGTCATAGGAGTCCTCAGTTTATAGGAAGAATTAGCATAGTTGTAGGAGTCCTCAGTTTATAGAAGGAATTACCAAACTATTACCCACTTCCTGGTTTTAATGTCTTGTCGGCTAAGAATGGTTTTACAAATGAACATTTGTTACTAGGTTGATTTTTTTTTTAAAGAGAGAAGAAGGGGAGGGAGAGAGAAAGATACAAATAGAGAAAGAGAGAGAGATCAACTTGTTCCACTTATCGATGCATTCACTGGTTGCGTCTTGTATGTGCTTGACTGGGGATGGAACCTGCAACCTTGGTGTATCAGGATGATACTCTAACCAACAGAGCTATCCGGCAAGGCTGGGAACAGTAGTTCTGAACCTCAATTAAACAAAATGTTATCCTCTCCCAAATGGATTCTTTTCATTAATAGATCTGTATTACAAAAATTACTACTCAATTATAGTTACACTAGCGTTCCCGTTGCAGGAAAAATCCTGCAATAGGGTTTCCTGCTGCACTCTACCCCGCCCTGCCTGCTCTCCTCCCTTGTTCCGCGCCACGCGTTCTCCGCCAGGCCCCCTGCTTTTCTCCCCCCGGCCCTCCAGCCTGCTCTCCTTCCTTCTCCCCTGGCCCCGCCTCCGCTCCTCCCTTCTCCCCCGCCCCGAGTTCTCCGCCAGCCCCCCTGCTTTTCTCCCCCAGGCCCTCCAGCCCGCTCTCCTTCCTTCTCCCCCGGCCCCGCCTCCACTCCTCCCTTCTCCCCCGGCCCCACCTTCTCCGCCAGCCCGCTCTCCTTCCTTCTCCCCCGGCCCCGCCTCTGCTCCTCCCTTCTCCTCCCCTGGCTTGCTTGCTTCTCCGAAGCTATGTTCCCTTCTGCAGCTCTTGGCTTCTTTCTACACTGTCTTGATATGCAAATTAGCCACCATCTTTGTTGGGGTAATTTGCATACACATCCTGATTGGTTGGTGGGTGTGTCTTGGCTGGTGGGCGAGGCTTGGGCGTAGCGAAGGTGCGGTCAACTTGCATATTTGTCTATTATTAGATAGGATTTTTATTTAATCAATAACAATTTATTGGAAATTTATGTTCTTTCTTATTCTATTAGTACTCACATAAATCTTTCATTTTGTCTCAGCTTGTAAAGTCTAAATTATTTACTATCTGGCCCTTTACAGAAAAAAATTGCTAACTTCTGATTTATAGCAACATGTATTAAATTATTCACGTATTGAATAACTTTCAAGAAGAACCAGAAAAAATATGAGCTGACTATCAGTATCTACACTCACAGAATAGGGATAATGAATATTTTCTCCACGTTTTAAAACTGAGATGAGATTTCATGAAAAAATTCCAGTTCTATCTCTCATTCTCTAAAATACTTATTGCATCCTTACTTTATGTTTTATCTATGCTGTGCATTAGGGATACAGGAGTAAAAAAAATCAAGACAGTCCCAGGCCTTAAGAAGCCTGCATATTTATGCCTGGGGAAACATCTGAGGTTAGGAATTATTAAAACTTCTATGTTGCAATTCTAGTCTCTTACCTTTAGACTGTTTTGCCGTTTAACCCTGCCTTTTGATGTATGAGAGCAAATCCATTTACTGAGGCTACTAATCATGTAGCAGATGGTTTTTGGTGAAGGAATGATGTTGAAAGGTGGGGGTAATGTACATTTGTCATCAAAGTAACTAAGCCACAACTTTGCGCGGGCAAACTTCCATTCTTTGTCTTCGTGATTCTATAAAAGGCAAATGAAAAAGCTGTATAGGATATGAACATGCACACGGGGAGTGGCAGAGAAAAAGATATTGTTTTAAACTGTCCATGTTTCTACATCTTGTAGGTAAAAATGTGATTCATGATTTGCTGTTATTATACATTACTTGCATTAAAAATCTAATTTTAAAATGCTAGTAATTCTTAATTCTTACATTTGGTTGCCTTATCTGCTGCATACATTGGGATATAGAGAATACAGAGTTTTTGTAAGAATAGACACTTACTGCTATCAACTGGAAGCTCTTGTGCAGCATTGCCACCAGCAGCTTGGTGAGCACAATCACAACCACCACGTTGTACGTGCCCACAATGACAGCTCCCACAAAGGACTGCAATTCTTCTCCGTAGCTGAATCTTGTGACAAAGATTGCCACATGTGCTAAGGAGAAAATATACCAGAACAAAGCAAAGCAAGTGCCAAAGAACCTGTAAAGACGATTACATTTTTGTTTAAAAGAAAATTAAATAATTAGCAAAAATGAAGAATTCATTTATATCAACATTTGTAAAGAAAACACTGATAATCCAAGAATAACACTTTATAAAATAAATGAGGTGAACCCAACAGTAAAGATATGCCTTACTTTAAAAAGAAAGAGAAATTATTCCTCTTTAATCTCTTATTGCATTTCTGTCCATTTTAAACATACCAATGTCTATGATCCTGTTAATGCCTAATCAAATTTTGTCACTCCTCTGCTCAAAAATATCAAATGGCTATCTCAATAGCCCAAAATCCTTACAAGGGCCAACAAGGTCCTACATGATCCCATTATCTTTCTGACCTCATCTACAGCCCTCACTCGGATTTACCCCCTGCCCCTCGCCACCGGCCTCCTGACTTTTCCTTGAATTTGCAGCCATACTTCCAACTCAGGGCATTTGCCTTTACCATTCCCTCTCTCTGATGATGCACTTCCTCCAGACCCCTCCTTCGCTGCTTGATCTTTCACCAGCTTTACATATTTATCTGAATGTCATCTCTGTGGGCCTTCCCTAATATCCTAACTAAAACTGTACCCTCACACATACTTCCCCCGGCCCAAGCTTTGTCTCATTAGCCATTATCACTGTGTAATACATTGTATATTTTATTTCTTATTGTCTGTATCACCTCATAAGAGTATACTAATAAGCTCCATGAGGTGGTCCTGCTCATCGACACTCTACTCACTCAGCACTTAGAACAGTGTTTGGTATGCAAAAGGGTTGGATGAACGTTTATTATTCATTTAATCTCATTCCCTAAATAAGATGACATGAAAGTAACTGAAGAAGAGTTGGTACATGAATCACAATAAATATGCAATTCCACACCTCTTCTCCATTATTTTATTAAGGAATGATGGGGCGATATTTTATCTGCCTCACAACTGGTTGTTCAATTTCTTATTGAGCATAATTAAAGTACGTATGTATTATGATAACAGTAAATCAGAGAAAAATTGTCATAAAGTTCTAATAATTGTCCATTTCAATAACTCCTAACAAGCAAAAAATGTGAGAAACTGTTTTGGTTGTAACAGTGAGTGAGAAGCAGAGTTGCTGAACATCTTATAATACATACAACCCATGGAGAGCTGCCCTGCCCCAAGCCAGCAGTGCATGAAGTGCCAAAAGCTCCTCCACTCACAGCCAAAAAGGGGGAGGAGCCAATGGAATAATCTGGGCCTACTAATTATTCAAGGTTCTATATGTAAAGATAACTATCAAGTGATACACTAAAAATAAGTATTTATTATTAAAGAGGAATTTCTTAAAGATTTGAAGTTCTATTTCTGTAATTCCTACACAGCATGTTAGAAAGAGAGAAATATATCTACTAAAAATTGTAAAAGACACTCACGAATGGAAGGTGTCGTTGCTCTGCTGCTCACAAAAGATGCCCACACAGTCCTTCTGCTCTTTTGGAGTATAGCCTTTATCATATAGTTGTGTCAATCCAATTGTGAATGAAAACAAAACAAGAAGGAACATCCCAAGAAATTTTCCAAAATCTTGAAGCATCTGTCCCATTGAAATCTGTGGAATGTATATTGTTTTTTATTAAAATGATCAGGAAAACAAAATATTAAATATTAATGACCAGGCAATAAAAGGAAAACAAATATATGAGCCACAAACTACTCCTTTTGAGATGGGTTAGCACTTTTAAGACATCAGAACTCCAGCTGTTTCCCAGAGCACTGTGACCACAAAAGCACCAAGGAACAGCAGCCCCGCAAGCAGCCCTCCCGAGGCTGAAGAGCAGCAGCCTCACGTGGCCTGCCCCTGTCCAAGGGGAAGCAGCTGTGTGAGCGGCCCACTCCCCTGTCCGAGGAGCAGCAAACACGCGAGCAGCCTGGCTCCATCCAAGGGGCAGCAGCTGCATGAGCAGCCCGCCCACGACTGAGGAGTAGCACCCCATGCAGCCCACCCCATCTGACATGCTGTGTAGCATCAGCTGTGCCGACAACCAGCCCCCATCCGAGGAGCAGCAGCTGAATGAGCAGCCTGCCCCCATCCAAGGAGCAGCAGCTGTGTGAGCAGCCTGCCCCTGTCTAAGGAGCAGCAGCTCCACAAGCAGCCCGCTCAAGTCCGAGAAACAACAGCTGTGCAAGCAGCCCACCCCCATCCAAGGAGCAGCAGCCACACAAGCAGCCTGCCCCCATCCGAGGAGCAGCAACTGGGGGAGCAGCCCACCCCTGTCCAAGGAACAGCAGCTCCGCGAGCAGCCTGCTCCCATTCGAGAAGCAGCAGCCAGCCCGAGCAGCCCACCCTAGTCCAAGGAACAGCAGGCACAAGAGGAGCCCACCCCAGTCTGATGAGCAGCAGCCACACATAGACAGCACCCGTCTAACGAGCAGCAGCCGGGTGAGCAGCCCGATCCCGTCTGAGGAGCAGCAGCCACGCAAGCAGCCCACCCCTGTATGAGGAGCAGTAACCCTCTAAGCAACCTGCCTCTGTCCAAGGAGCAGCAGTCATGCGAGCACCCCGTCCCCATCCGAGGAAAAGCAATCACATGCAGCCTGCCCCCATCTGAGGAGTAGCAGCCTCGTGATCAGCCCACCCCTGTCCAAGGAGTAGCACCTGTGTGAGCAGCCTCCCCCCACCAGCCAGAGGAGCCACCACTGTTGCGAACAGCACCCACCAGAGGAGCCACTGCCAACTGAGGAGCAGCCGCTGCTGCAAATGCCCAAGTAGCAACTGCAGCCCAAGGAGCCACTTCCACACAAGGAGCAGCCATTGCATGACTCCACATCTAGATCCATCAGTGAGATAAAAAAAATGGGTAGACAAAGAAACCCCAAAGTAAAGAAAAGGAGGAATCACCAGAAAAGCAGCTGAGTGAAACAGAGGCATGCGATATGTCAGAAAAAGAATTCAGAATAAGGGTCATACATTTCATAAACCAGATAGAAGAAAAAATCAACAACTTATGTAAGAATCAAGAAGAAATGAAGAGTGATATAGCTGCAATAAAAAACACTATGGAACGTTTCAACAATAGACTAGGAACAGAAAACTCATTCATCAACAGAGTCAAATATCAACAGTAAAACGATTGAAATTTCTTTTGAGAGCCAAATTTTTTAAACTTAAACTATATAGGTAGGTACATTGTTATTAACTTAATTAGGGTACTCCTAAGCTGGACTTTGCTAAAAACTCAAGGGCCAAAGAGCCATATGTGGCTTGTGAGCCGCAGTTTGCCGATCACTGGAATAGGAGAAGCGGAGGACCAAATTAGTGAATTAGAAGACAGGGAAGCAAAACACACCCAAGCTGAACTACAATTGGAGAAAAAATTAAAAGAAAGGAGAGCCTACAGGAGTTTTGGGACAACATGAAATGAAGCAACATACGAATAATAGGGGAGCCAGAACAACAGGAAGAGAAACAAGGGTTAGAAAACCTATTTGAAGAAATAATATCATAAAACTTCCTTGATGGGGGGAAGAAAAAAGGTCACAAAAGCAGAGTCCCAAAAAAGATGAACCCCCAAAAAACCTACATCAAGACGCATCATAATTATGATGGCAAATGTTCAGGACAAAGAATCTTAAAGGCTGCAAGAGAGAAACAGAAAGTTACATACAAAGGATGTCCCATTAGATTATCAAATGATTTTTCAACAGAAACACATCAGGCCAGAAAAGAATGGAAGAAAATTTACAAAGTGATGCAAAGCAAGGGACTGAATCCAAGAATACTCTATCCAGCAAGGCTATCATTCAAAATTGAAGGGGAAATAAGGAACTTCACAGACAAAAAGACACTAACGGTGTTTATCACTACCATGCCAGCAATGCAAGAAATGCTAAAGGGACTGGTGTAAAAAGAAGAAATAAAAAGTGAAGAAGGAACACAGGCACAAAAAATAAGAATGTCTACAAACAAGTACCTATCAATATTAACTTTAAACGTAAATGGACTAAATGCTCCAATCAAAAGACATCGAGTGGCTGAATGGATAAAAAAACATGACACATATATATGCTGTCTATAAAAGTCCCACCTCAAACCAAGATGGCGGCATAGGTAAACACCTAAACTGCTGCCTCGCACAACAATTTCAAAACTACAACTAAAAGACAGAACGGACATCATCCAGAACGACAGGAAAGCTGGCTGAGTGGAAATTCTACAACTAGAAGGAAAGAGGAAAGCACACGGAGAATCAGAGGAGCTGCAAAGGACTGAGGTACGGAGACACGCGCACAGAGAGGAAGGGCGGCTGAGTGCCTGGCTGGCATTCTCTGGTGGAAGAGGGAAGGAAGCCCCCGAATGCACTGAACCCCAGTTCCGACTGCACTGAACCCCAGTTCTGACTGAACTGAACCCCAGTTCCGGGTGAAACCCCGTGGACCCAGGCTCATACGGGGGGAGTCTGGACTGTCAGGTAGACAGAAAGGCACACAGAGACTTGGACACTCGGGGAAAACGTGGCGGGCAGGGTTCTGGAGGTGCGCGTGCGCAAGTTCACGCAGAGAAGACTGACTGCTGAGGTTTTAGCTAGCTCTCCCCAGCGGAAGGGAGTTGGAAGCTCCTGACTACACTGAATCCCAGTTCCGACTGCACTGAACCCCAGTTCCAGGCAAGCCTGGGGGAATCTGGACTGTCAGGAGGAAACTCAGGGGAGCCAGGGAAGGCAGAGGTCTGGAGGCCCATGTGCAAGGGCAGGGCTGATGGGAAGCCAAGACTGTCTGCTCAGCCCTGAGACACTGCCCCATCCAAGCTGACCACAGAGGCTTTTGAAATTTTGCAAGACTGGTCCTATAAGGCTATCTCCAGCATAGGTCTCCCGGCGTAAATACAGCTGATACACATAACCAATTGGCCTGGAGGTCAATTCCTTCCAGTGATACCAACAACAATCAAGACTTAACTACAACAAGGCTGTACAGACAGATCACAAAGGGGTGCACCAAGAGTGTCCACCTCAGATGACTGGGGAGGCTGACCCACTGGACCATATAGGAAACCTAGCACACAAGCTACACTACCAACTCACGGAAGCAGCAAAAATACAGAGACAAAGTAACAGATCACAAACGAAAGAAATAGAGGAAAATAAATTACTAGATATAGAATTCAAAACCATGGTATAAGGTTTTTCAAGAATTTCCTAGAAAAGGCCAATAAATTTAGCCAGACCCTCAAGGATATGAAAAAGGACCAACTAGAAATTAAACATACACTGACTGAAATAAAAAAATATTATACAGAGACCTAAAAGCAGACTAGAGTACCACAAGAATCAAGTCAAAGATTTGAAATACAAAGAAGCAAAAAACACTAAGCCTGCAAAGCAAAAAGAAAAAAGAATCCAAAAAGTTGAAGACAGTGTAAGAAGCCTCTGGGACAACTTCAAGTGTACCAACATCAGAATTATGGGGGTGCCAGAAAAAGAGAGAGAGCAAGATACTGAAAACCTATTTGAAGAAATAATGACTGAAAACTTCCCCCACCTGGAGAAAGAAATAGACTTACAAGTCCAGGAAGCGCACAGAACCCCAAACAAAAGGAATCCAAAGAGGACCACACCAAGACACATCATAATTAAAATGCCAAGGGCAAAAGACAAAGAGAGAATATTAAAAGCAGCAAGAGAAAAACAGTTAGTTACCTACAAGGGAGCACCCATACGATTGTCAGCTGATTTCTCAACAGAAACTATGCAGGCCAGACAGGAGTGGCAAGAAATATTCAAAGTGATGAATAGCAAGAACCTACAACCAACATCACTCTACCCAGCAAAGTTATCATTCAGAATTGAAGGTCAGATAAAGAGCTTCACATATAAGAAAAAGCTAAAGGAGTTCATCACCACCAAACCAGAATTATATGAAATGCTGAAATGTATTTTTTAAGAAGAGGAAGAAAAAAAAGTAAAGATAAAAATTATGAACAACAAATACATATCTATCAATAAGTGATCCTAAAAATCAAGTGAATTAAAAATCTGAGCAACAGAATGAACTGGTGAATATAATAGAATCAGGGACATAGAAAGGGAGTGGACTGATAATTCTCATGGGGAAAGGGGATGGGGGGTGCAGGAAGAAACTGGTCAAAAATTGTACACTTATGGATGAGGACAGTGAGGGGGAGGTAAGGGCAGAGGGTGGTGTTGGAACCGGGTGGAGGGGAACTATGGGGGGAAAAAGGAGAAACTATTGTAATAATCTGAACAATAAAGATTTATTAAATTAAAAAAAAGAAAAATAAATAAATAAATAAGCTTATAAATTAAAAAAAAAAAAAAGTCCCACCTCAGAATGCAGACTGGTTCAGCCACTGTGGAGAACAGTATGAAGTTTCCTCAAAGAACTGAAAATGGAACTCCCATTTGACCCAGTAATCCCACTCTTAGGAATATATCCTAAGAAACTAGAAACACCAATCAGAAAGGATATATGCACCCTTATGTTTATAGCAGCACAATTTAGAATAGCTAAGATTTGGAAACAGCCTAGGTGCCCATCAGCAGGTGACTGGATCAGAAAACTATGGTACATCTACACAATGGAATACTATGTTGCCATAAAAAAGAAGGAATTCTTACTATTTGCAGCAACCTGGATGGAACTGGAGAGCATTATGCTAAGTGAAATAGCCAGTCAATGAAAGAAAAATACCACATGATCTCACTCATTTGTGGATAATAAATCATTATAAATCATTATAAATCATTATAAACTGATGAATAAAAAAATAGATACAGAGGCAGTAAAGCATCAAATAGATGGGCAAATTACAGAGGGAATGTTAGAAAGAGTGGAGAAGATAAGAGATCAACCGAAGGACTTGTATGCATGCATATAAGCATAACCAATGGACACAAGACACTGGGGGGTGAGGGCATGTATGGGAGTGGGGTGGCCTGGGCAATAGGAATATATGTACACATGTAATACCTTAATAAAAAATGGGGAAAAAAAGAGTCTCACCTCAGAACGAGGGACTCACACAGGCTGAAAATGAAGGGATGGAAAAATATATTTCAGGCAAATGGAAATTAAAAAAAGCTGGGGTAGCAATACTTATATCTGACAAAATAAACCTCAAAGTGAAGGCCATGACAAAAGACAAGGAAGGCCACTTCATAATACTAAAGGGATCAATATAACAAGAGGATATAACCCTGGTAAACATATATACACCCATTGCAGGAGCATCCAAATACATTAAAAAAAAATCTCCTGGAAAATATCAAGGGAGAGATCAACAACAACACAATCATAGTAGGAGACTTTAATACACCACTGACATCACTGGATACATTCTCTAGACAAGAAATCAGCAAAGAAACAGCAATCCTAAATAACTCACTAGAGCAGTTGGACTTAATTGACATCTTCAGAACATTTCACCACAAAGCCATGGAATATACGTTCTTCTCAAGTGCACATGAGATATTTTAAAAAATAGACCATATATTGGGTCATAAGCAAAGTCTACCACAATTCAAGAAGATTGAAATCATATCAAGCATCTTCTCAGACCACAATGGCATATATTAGAAATAAACTACAATAAAAACAATCCAAACACTTGGAAGCTGAATAGCATGCTATTAAACAATGACTGGGTTACCAAAAAGATCAAAGAAGAAATTAAAAACATCCTGGAAACTAATTACAATAAAAAAATAAAAAACCTAAGGGACACAATGAAAGCAGTCCTGAGAGGGAAGTTTATAGCTCTACAGGTCTAACTCAAAAAAACAAGAAAAATATGGTAGTAAATCTTCTAACTCTACAACTTAAAAAATCAGAAAGAGCAAAAAGAAAAGCCCAGAGTGAGCAGAAGGAAGGAAATAATAAAGATCAGAGCACAAATAAATGACACAGAGACAAAAAACAAACAAACAAAAAACACCATACCACAAAACAATAAAAAACATCAATGAAACCAAGAGCTGGTTCTTTGAAAGAATAAACAATATTGATGAACCTATAGCCAGGCTCACCAAGAAGCAAAGAGAGAGGACCCAAATAAACAAAATCAGAAATGATAGAGGGAAAATAACAACAGACCCCACAGAAATACAATGGATTCTTTAAAAAAAAACAAAAAACTATGTACAACCCTATTCCTACAAACTAGACAACCTGGGGGAAATGGACATATTCCTAGAAAAATACAACCTTCCAAAACTCAATCAGGAAGAATCTAAAAATCTCAATAGGCTGATAACTATGGAAGAAATTGAAGCAGTCATCAAAAAGCTTCCAGCAAACAAAAGCCCGGGATCAGATGGCGTCACAGGGGAGTTATACGAAACATTCAAGGAAGAACTAAAACCTATCTTCCTCAGACTATTTCAAAAAATTCAAGAGGAAGGAACACTTTCAAGCTCATTCTATGAAGCCAGCATCACCCAAATACCAAAACCAGATCAAGACAACACAATGAAAGAGAATTACAGGCCAATATCCCTCATGAACATAGATGCCAAAATCCTCAACAAAATTCTAGCAAATCGGATCCAGCAGTACATCAGAAAGATCATACACCACAACCAAGTAGGATTTATCCCAGGTATGCAAAGATGGTACAATATTCGGCAAATCAATAAATGTGATACATCACATAAACAAATTGAGAGATAAAAATCACATAGTCATATGAATTGATGTAGAAAAAGCATTTGACAAAATCCAACACCCTTTCTTGATAAAACTCTCAGCAAGGTGGGAATAGAAGGATGATACTTCAACATAATAAAAGCCATATATGACAAACCAATAGCCAACATCATACTCAATACAAAAACTAAAAACATTTTCACTAAGAACAGGAACAAGACAGATGCCCACTCTCACCACTACTGTTTGCCATAGTACTGGAGGTATTAGCCATTGTAATTAGACAAGAAGAAGGAAAAAAGGCATCCAAATTTTTAAAAAAGAGGTAAAATTGTTAGTATTAGGAGATGACGTGATACTGTACATAGAAAAGCCTAAAGACTCCATCAAACATTAATAAAGTTAATAAATGAATTCAGCAATGTAGCCGGATACAAAATTAATGCCAAGAAATCTATGGCATTTCTATACACCAATAGTGAACTTACAGAAAGAGAGACTAAAAAAACAATCCCATTTAACACAGCACCAAAACAATTAAGAAACCTAGGAATAAACTTAACTAAGGATGTAAAAGACCTATACGTGGAAAACTACAGGACACTGAAAAAAGAGATAGAGAAAGATATAAACAGATGGAAGAACCTACCGTGCTTATGGACTGGTAGAATCAACATCATTAAAATGTCCTACTACCCAAAGCAATCTATAGATTCAATGCACTCCCCATTAAAATACCAACAGCATATTTCACAGACCTAGAACGAACTTTCCAAAAATTCATCTGTAGTAAAAAAAAGACCCTGAAATAGCTGCAGCAATCCTGAGAAAGAAGAACAAAGTAGGTGGGATCTCAATACCAGATATCAAGCTGTATTACAAAGCCACTGTTCTCAAAACAGCCTGGTACTGGCACAAGAACAGACATAAAGACCCATGGAATAGAATAGAGAACCCAGAAATCGACCCAAGTCACTATGCTCAATTAATATTTGACAAAGGAGGCATGAACATACAATGGAGTCAAGATAGTCTCTTCAATAAATGGTCTTGGGAAAATTGGACAGATACAAGCAAAAAAATGAAACTAGACCACCAACTTATACCATACACAAAAATAAACTCAAAATGGATAAAGGACTTAAACATAAGACGGGAAACCATAAAAATACTAGAGGAATCGGCAGACAGCAAAATCTGAGACATATGCCAAAGCAATTTCTTCATTGATACTGCTCATAGGGCAATGGAAACCAAACAGAAAATAAACAAATGTGAGTACATCAAAGTAAAAAATTTTTTCACAGCAAAAGAAACCACCAACAAAACAACAAGAAAGCCCACTGCATGGGGAACATTTTTGCCAATGTTATCACCAATAAGGGTTTAATCTCCAACATTTACAGGGAGCTCATACAACTTAAGAAAAGGAAGATAAAGAACCCAATCAAAAAATGGGCAATGGACCTAAATACATTTGAAAGAAGACAGAAGGAAGGCCAAGAGACATATGAAAACATGCTCAATGTCACTAATTATCCGAGAGATGCAAATCAAAACAACAATGCGGTACCACCTCACACCTGTCAGAATGGCTACCATCAACAAATCAACAAATGACAAGTGCTGGTGAGGATGCGGAGAAAAAGGAACCCTCGTGCACTGCTGGTGGGAATACAGACTGGTGCAGCCACTGTGGAGAACAGTATGGAGTTTCCTCAAAAAAATGAAAATGGAACTCCTATTTGACCCAGTAATCCCACTTCTATGAATATATCCCAAGAAAGTAGGAATACCAATCAGAAAGGATATATTCACCCTTTTTTTAAAAAAATATTTTTATTGATTTCAGAGAGGAAGGGAGAGGGAGAGAGAGATAGAAATATCAATGATGAGAGAGAATCATTGATTGGCTGCCTCCTGCACGCCCCCCACTGGGGATCGAGCCCGCAACCCAGGCATGCGCCCTTGACTGGAATCGAACCTGGGACCCTTCAGTCCACAGGCCGATGCTCTATCCACCAAGCCAAACCGGCCAGGGCGATATATTCACCCTTATGTTCACAGTGGCACAATTCACCATAGCTAGGATATGGAAAGAGCCCAAGTGCCCATCAGCAGATGAGTGGATAAAAAAACAACGACTGTGGTACATCTACAGAATGGAATACTATGCTGAGGTAAAAAATAAGGAATTTTTACCATTTGCAACAGAATGGATGGAACTGGAGCACATTATGCTAAGTGAAATCAGCCAGTCAGAGAAAGATAAATATATGATCTCACTCATTTATGGAATATAATGAACAACTTAAACTGATGAACAAAAATAGGTCCAGAGACAGAGAAACATTGATCAGACCATCAAACCTTAGAGGGAAGGAAGGGGAGGGTGGGGATAAGGGGGAGAAATCAACCAAAGGACTTGTGTGCATGCATATAAGCCTAACCAATGGATACAGACACTAGGGCGGTAAGGGTATGAGTGGGGGACTGGGAGGCTAAAGGGGGAATATGGACACATATGTAATAACTTAATAAAGAAATTTTTAAAAAGTACTCCAAATGCTTAACAGAAAGCCATTCCAATCTCAGCACTTCTGCAGAGGATTTTGTTGCTACGAAGGGAGAGGTAGAAACATGGAGATCTAAGAAAGAGCCTAATTTGTGAGGAGTAAAAGGAAAAGTCCTTGTTCAAGTCTAAATGAAAATAAATGCTTATATTTATAGCTTCTTAAAGTTTATGAACATACTAGAGGCCTGGTGCATGAAATCCGTGTACAGGGTGGAGGGGGGGTGGTGTCCCTCAGCTCAGCCTCACCCTCTCCAATCTGGGACCCCTCGAGGGCAGGCAGACATCCCTCTCACAATCCAGGACTGCTAGCTCCCAACCATTCGCCTGCTTGCCTGCCTCATTTTCCGGAACCGCTTCTGCCTGCCAGGCTGATCACCCCCCAACCACTGCCCTGCCAGCCGGATCGACGACTAACTGCTCCCCTCCTGGCCCGATTGCCCCAAACTGTCCTCCCCTGCCGGCATGGTCACCCCCAACTGCCCTCCCCTGCAGGCCTGGTCGCCCCTAATAGTCCTCCCCTGCAGGTCTGGTCGTCCCCAACTGCCCTCCCCTGCTGGCCCAGTCACCCCTAACTTCCCTCCCTTGCCAGCCTGGTCGCCCCTAACTTCCCTCCTCTGCAGGCCAGGTTCCCCCCCACAACTGTCCTCCCGTGCAGGCCTCGTAGCCCCCAACTTCCCTCCTCTGCCAGCCTGGTCGCCCCTAACTGCCCTCCCCTGCAGGCCTGATGGCCCCCAACTGCCCTCCCTTGCAGGCCTGGTCCCTCCCAACTGCCCTCCCCTGATGGCCTGATCGCCCACAACTGCCCTCCCCTGATGGCCATCTTGTTGTGGCTATCTTGTTTCCACATAGGGGTGACCATCTTTGACCACAAGGGGGCGGACATCTTGTGTGTTTGAATGATGGTCAATTTGCATATTACCTCTTTATTATGTAGGATATCAGATATACATTTTTGGATAGATGTGGTTTCACATGCACAGGAAGCCTCTGGAAGCTTACACAGGGACAGGAGTGAGGGCTAGGGGTTGGAAGGAAGACTTTCTCACTTTGAATTTTCTTTACTATATGCATTTTTTACTTTTAAAGTACAAAAATAGTGTTTAAAAATAATCATTCCTCCAATTTAACCAGGTCAAATTTATATAATTAAATCCAGCTTCAAATAAAATTTCTAATTGCCTCAAGTCTGCCAAGATAACATAAGCCACTTAGCAACGATACAAAATGATAAGAGCAGGCAAGTGGCCAAACCCTCCGAGCCCACTAGAGTGAGCCAGCTAATCCTACATAATAAAAAGGTAATATGTAAATTACCATCACTCCGCTATGCCCACGATTGGGCCAGCGGGAGATGCAGGGGGCGGGACTCGGGGTGGCTGGGGTGGTGATTGGGCCAGCAGGACGCTGAGCTCACGTCGCCAGCGGTGGCACGAGCTCAGCGTCTGCGCCATGGCTGTGCTGCAGCATAGACGGGCCTCTGGGGCAGCGAGCCGGGCATCTGGAGGCCCCGGCTGATGAGGCGGCTTGGGCGGGCAGGTGGTTCGGCACCCGGGGGAGGAGTCTGGCGGCAGTTGGGCCGAAGGAGCGTGCGGCGGTGTCCGCAGAGGATGCGGGTTTCCGCGCAGCCTGGGCCGGCCGAGGGAGGGCTCATGAGGGAGCCAGAAGGCAGAGGAGGCTGTGGTGGCCCCAGCCTTCCTGGGCGGGAGGCGAAGGCAAGACCCCGGCCTGGGCTCCGGCCGCAGGAGGACCACGCCCCCACCCCACCTCGCCCTAGGGGCCCAGGGACTTCAGAGCTGCCAGCCAGACAGCCTACACGTGCATGATTGAATCATGCACTGGGCCTCTAGTTAAATATAAGAGGTATGCTAAATCTTTTAGGTACATCACAAGCTAGGAATGCAGGCTCTACAGTTGTGAGAGGTCTAATATATCTGACTTGCACATGTGACTAGCCCATGGGCATGTTTCAAAATCTTACACTTACCTCACTTACCCCCTTGCAAAATTCTGACAGAAATAACCCAGGGAACTTTTAGAATGAGAAAGCTCAAAATGTGTGGGCCACCTTGGAAAAGAAATCATTTATGAGACCATGAGTGTGCAGAATAAAGCTGTACCATGTCTACAGAACTTAGTAAGCGAACTTAGTAAGTTATGACAGTAGAGAACTTAGTAAGTTATGACAGCAAGAATACAGTAACTGCTTTAAGTAACTACAGAAAAGATTGGCATTGAAGAAAATTTAGATGCTGTAAAGTTACAAATAGTCTTTTCCAAGAGTGAGCATGTATGATGTTATACTTTTAATTTTAAAAATTTAGTCCTAATTAGTTTTAAAGAGCAATTCAATTTTAACATCAAGATGAGCAATCTATAATAATAAAAGTGTAATATGCTAATTAAACCGGACTTCCAGACAACCTTCCAGGCAAGCTAGGGCTGTGAGGGCTGAGGCAAGCCACCAAGGCTGTGAGGGCCAAATCCCTTGCACGGATTTCGTGCATCGGGCCTCTAGTATTTAATAAGAAAACTACAAACTTCCTGACTTGATCTTTATTTTTTCAATTAAATATTTATTGTTGAAAGTGCATATGACCCCTTTTTACCCCATTGACTCCTTCAAGCCCACCCCACCCCAGGCCTTCACCACACTATTGTCTGATCCCAGGGGTTATGTATACAAGTTCTTTGGTTGATCTCTTCCCACCCACCCACTTCTCTTTAAAATCATGGTATTAGTTCTTACATAATAAGACCAACCAAAAGCAACTACAGTGGAAATCATGGAGGTGACATCAGCTTGAGGAGCACATTAACCATTCATGCCAAAGGCAAACACTGACAACAGTACTTTTATGTTAGTCTGAGATAGAATGTTTACTTACTCAAAACTTATTAGCAGTTTTACTTGAGAAATATGAAAATTAAGAATAAATGAGGAAGATATCAACATGGTGGCAAGCAGGACAGTATGAGGGAGAGAGTGTAAGTAAAGGAGTGTGAGGGGGGTGTGGACATGTATGGTGTCTGTATGGGTGAGTGAGGGGCAGTCAAATCTCACGGGAGTCTCAGGAGCTGGCAGATCAGGCTCTCCTGGACAGGAACCCCTGCTACCGCCACAGGCATTCCCAGGCTGGTCGCAGCTCTGGAGTGGAGACTACACTATCTTGAAGGGAGCAGTGGAGGCTAGGAGGGAAGCCACACCAACACCCAGACTGGCCTTGGACAACACCCCAAACCTGTTCAGTGAGTCGCTCACCAGCCATAACTCACAAGGGACCTCCACTGTGCCTCCTCAGTGAGTGGTGTGCTGTCTTCCCATGGGCTCACAGATTCAGGCAGTGAGTGCATGCCAGTGGGACTTAGTACGCCGCTCCACCCAGCCCCTGGACAGCACACAGTGAGTGCACACCAGAGAGATCTTGTGCACCACCCCACCATAGGCACCAGGGCCATGCAGTGAATTTCATGCCAGAGGGCTCTGGGACTTCACAGGGAGTAACACACCAGAGGAACTGTGCACATGCCCCCACCGACCCGTAAGCTATGAAGTGGATACCTGAGGGACCAGATCCATGGGGAAAGGGAGTACAACTCAGAATAGAGACAATAAAGGGATGAGACTCAAGGAAGACCCAGCCTCTGGGCTAAGAAATCCCTGACCACTGGACTGCTAGGGGCTTCAACCTCTTGGCCCTCAATCAGGTGGCCCAGGGCCAGAAAGAGACAGCAATTCACATTACATAGAAACATATACAAAGGGAGAGCAAAAATGGGGAGACAAAGACACAATCCCCAAAGGAAAGAAAAAGAGGACTTGCCAGAAAAGGAACTAAATGAAATGGAGGCAAGTAATTTGTCAGATAAAGAATTCAGAATAATGGTTATAAAGATGCTCAAACATCTGATTGAGAGTTACAAGCAGCTCACTGAGAATCATCAACATGGATAAGAATCAAGTGGAAATGAAAAATGACATAGCTGCAATAAAGAACACCCTGGAAGTTAGAGCAAAAATGGGGAGACAAAGACACAATCCCCAAAGGAAAGAAAAAGAGGACTTGCCAGAAAAGGAACTAAATGAAATGGAGGCAAGTAATTTGTCAGATAAAGAATTCAGAATAATGGTTATAAAGATGCTCAAACATCTGATTGAGAGTTACAAGCAGCTCACTGAGAATCATCAACATGGATAAGAATCAAGTGGAAATGAAAAATGACATAGCTGCAATAAAGAACACCCTAGAAGGTTTAAACAGTAGACTAGAAGAAGCTGAGGACTGGATCAGAGAGTTAGAAGACAAGGTAGAAAAAAAGACACCCAATCTGAACAACAATTGGGAAAAAAATTAAAAGGCAGGAGGAGAGTTTAAGGGAGCCTTAGGACAACACAAAATTAAGCAATCTATAATAATAAAAGCATAATATGCTAATTAGAATGGACCACCTTCTGGACTAAGCCGCAGTGCCGCAGGGGCCAAGGCAGAGGCAGCTGCCATGGTGGCAGGACCTGAGCCCCTTGCATGAACTTTGTGAATTGGCCATCTAGTATCCACATAATAGGGGTGCCAGAAGGAGGAGAAGCTGAATAAGGAATAGAAAAGCTGTTTGAAGAAATAATAACAGAAAACTTCCCTGACATGGGGAAGAAAAAAAGTCACACAAGTCCAGGAAGCACAAAGAGTCCCAAACAAGATGAACCGAAAAAGACCCACACCAAGACACATCCTAATTAGAATGGCAAACATTAGGAAGGAAGATGGCAGCTGGCAGGACGGCCATGAGGGAGAGAGTGTGAGTGAGGGAGCAAAAGGGGAGTGCATGGACGTGTGTGGTGTGGGGGAATGTGTGTGTGAGTGAGGGACAGTTAGATCCTGCATGATTTTCGGTGGCTGGCCCTGTCTAGGAGAGCCACTGCTACTGTTGAAATCACTCTTAGGGTGGCTGGCTCTGACAGAAACCATGCCATCTTAAAGGGGAGAGTTGCTGTAATTAGGAGCCTAGCCTCACCATCACCCAGACTGGCCTCAGATACCAACTTGGACCCTATAGCCATTCCGGCCAAAGACCTGCTACCTCAGCTGCAGACCCATGGACAACAGGATTCAAGCCTCCCTGGATGTGGGCTCCTATGGGTCCCAGAGTGCACCCCCTCCTGCCAGCCCACCGCGTCATTCCTGGGCACCCTGCATCCCACCAGTGAGTCTCAAACTGTGCTCCCTAGCCGCCAAGCACACAGCATCAGCCCTGGCCCTGCACATCCTGAAGGTGAGCCTCTTACTGCATTCCACCTGCCAAGCCTGCAGCATCGCCCCAGCCCCACGTATACCACCAGTGAGCCTCTGACTGAGCTCCACACCTGCCAAGCCCATGGTGTGGGCACCAGGCCCCGTGTGTCCTGCCGGTGAGTCTTGGACTACACTCCTTGCCCACCAAGCACGCTGCATCACCCAGGGCCCCAGGAATTCTACATGTGAGCCTCAGACCATGCCTCCTGCCTGTCAAGCCCGCAGCATCAGTCCTGGGCTCCACATGTGTCTGTTCCTGGAACCATTCATGAGAGCAAAAATGGGGAGACAAAGAAACAAACCCCAAAGGCAAGACAAAGAGGAGTCACCTGAAAAGGAACTAAATGAAACAGAGACATGCAATATGTCAGAAAAATAATTCAGAATAAGGGTTATAAAGTTCCTAACCTGGCTGGATGAGAAAATCAACAACTTATGTTAAGAATCAAGAGAAATAAAAGTGACATAGCTACAATATAAAACACTTTGGAAGGTTTCAACAGTAGACTAAAAGAAACAGAGGATTGAATTAGTGAATTAGCAGACAAGGTAGAAAACACATATAATCTGAACAAAATTAGAAAACAGGAGGAGAGACTAAGGGAGCTTTGAGACAACATGAAAAGAAGGACCTAAATAGACACTTTTCAAAAGAAAACATACAGAAAGCCAAGAGACATATGAACACATGCTCAAAGTCACTAATCATCTGAGAGATGCAAGTCAAAACAACAATGAGGTACCATCTCACACCTGTCAGAATGGCTATCATCAACAAATCAACAAATGACAACTGGTAAGGATGTGGAGAAAAAAGGAACCCTTTTGCACTGCTGATGGGAATGCAGATTGGTGCAGCCAATGTGGAAAACAATATGGTGTTTCCTCAAAAAATTAAAAATGGAACTTCCATTTGACCCAGTAATCCCACTTCTAGGACTATATCCCAAAAAAACAGAAACACCAACCAGAAAGAATATATGCACCCCTATGTTCATAGCACAATTTACAATAGCTAAGATTTGGAAATAGCCGAAGTGCCCATCAGCAGATGAGTGGATTAGAAAACTGTGGTACTTCTACGCAATGGAATACTATGCTACTGTAAAAAAGCAGTCTGTAAAGGGAAGGACTATGTCAGTAAGTTCCAGAACTCAATATTAATTAGAATGTTGAATACATAAATACTTTTTATATACCCTTTTATCTAACTACCACTTTTCATTTACCCTGCAAAGTGGCAAAGTCTAATATTACCTCTGTTTTTCCAAGTGACAAACTGAAGCTCAGAAAGACCCAATGAATTGCTCAAGGCAACAGAATTAAGAGATGGCAGAGGTAGAAGTGAATTCTTGCTTCTAACTCCTTGCAAGTGCTTTTCTAAAACATCACTTTGTGGTTTTGATCTTAGCTCTCCCATTAAAAATTTGGGATTGGGTATAATTAACGATTCAGTTCACATAACTCTTCCCCAAACAGCAGGGCTTGTTGAATTAATACACAGTAAACATCCAAAAAAAGATGCAATTGTTAACATTTTTTAGCAAGTCTTTTTTTTTTTTTTTTTTTAACATTGTGTGAGCTGAGCCTTGGTTTCCTGACATTTAAAAGAGATGGCCAAATGTGCATCAAACTGACTCACTCACGTGCAGTCAGACATGAGGGCAGGACTGAGAATGCAGGGGATCACTCCCAGGTGATTATGCATCCTCGCCAGTTTGGGAACTCCCAAGACTACACGACTTCTACATTTTCTTCTAGCTCTAACATTCCATGCTTCTTAAAAGCAAAATAGCTATCCCTAAATGCAAAACATCTGAAACCACTCCTTACTCATTACAAATTACAACAATATGTGCACTTACAGTGTATGGGCAATTAAATTAAATCTAATAATTCATCCAGTAAAGCCAAGTAATTCATTAGGAATAAAACATGCACTTGTGTGTCAGATACTACATTCACTTTTGTAGTTTTCTTGTATTAGTTTCAGGTCTGCCCTAGTTAACTCCACTGACTTTATTTTTTTTAAATAAATCTTTATTGTTCAGATTATTACAGATGTTCCTCCTTTTTTCCCAACAGCTCCCCTCCACCCGGTTCCCACCACACCTTCTGTCCTTACCCCCTCCCCCACTGTCCTCATCCATAGATGTACGATTTTTGTCCAGTCTCTTCCCACACCTCCCACACCCCTTTCCTCCTGAGAATTGTCAGTCCACTCCCTTTCTATGCCCCTGATTCTATTATATTCACCAGTTTATTCTGTTCCTCAGATTTTTTATTCACTTGAGTTTTAGATTCACTTGTTGATAGATATGTATTCATTGTCACTTTGTTGTTCATAATTTTTATCTTTACCTTTTTCTTCTTCCTCTTCTTAAAGAATACCCTTCAGCATTTCATATAATCCTGGTTTGGTGGTGAGGAACTCCTTTAGCTTTTTCTTGTCTGTGAAGCTCTTTATCTGACCTTCAATTCTAAATGATAGCTTTGCTGGGTAGAGTAATCCTGGTTGTAGGTTCATCACTTTGAATATTTCTTGCCACTCCTGTCTGGCCTGCATAGTTTCTGTTGAGAAATCAGCTGACAGTCGTATGGGTACTCCCTTGTAGGTAATTAACTGTTTTTCTCTTGCTGCATTTAATATTCTTTGTCTTTTGCCCTTGGCATTTTAATTATGATGTGTCTTGGTGTGGTCCTCTTTGAACTCCACTAACTTTAGAGGGAATGGAGTAATACATAATCATCTATGAACAGCCCTTCATGTGTCAGGTGCTCTGCTGTGCATATTATTCACATGAACCCATTTAATTCTCACAACAAACACAGAATCCTAAACTCACAGGAAAAAAGTAAGTTATGGAGCAAGATTATGAGCCACGCTTTGTGGTCCTCTCTTTCCTTTCTGTCTAGTCACCTAACTGCCAAGGTTAAAAGTTGTTCAATTCACTGGAAAAAAGTGGATGACCAGGGAGAATTTTAAAAATCTATAAATTATTGAAGCCTGCCACAGAAGAATCTATCTATATAAAAGCCTAATATGCTAAGTGCCCTTACCTCCATCCAGGTAATGATGTCACGTAGCAATGCCCAGTTTCCTCTCCCTAGCGACAACAAGCCTCCTTACAGTTTCTTCAGCCTAGGCACATGACTTGCTTTATAGCCAGGTGCAAACATTTACACTGTAACCAAATGTCTGTGAAGTGTTTTCATATGCCTCATCTCATTTGATCCTCACAGAAGTCCTGGAGTAGGTAGATGGGAGATTCAGTGGAATCTTATTTTCTTTTCATTAGCTGAAAAACTGAGATTTAGAAAGATTAGAATCTTGACCTGACTGAAAATAAATAAGAAATGGTGGACCTTGAAAATGACTTCAGTTTTTCTCACTGTGCAGAATATAGTCAAACACTGCTGCAGCCCTAGCCAGTTTGGCTCAGTGGATAGAGTGTTGGCCTGCGGACTGAAGGGTCCCAGTTTCAATTGTGCTATGAAGCCGGCCAAGGGCTCATGCCTGGGTTGTGGGCTTGATCCCCAGTAGGAGGCGTGCAGGACGTAGCCAATCAATGATTCTCTCTCATCATTGATGCTTCCATCTCTCTCTCCCTCTCCCTTCCTCTTTGTAATCAATAAACAAATATATTAAAAACCAAACAAAACACTGCTGTAGTTAAATATTCTACCTTTCGTTCTCCCTGCATGATCTACAATAATAATCTGCTTCATGTTGATATTTACTGCTGTGTTGCTGACAATTACCTGAAAGAGAAGTTGGGGTGCTTCACTGGGCTGGAAAAAGTTTAGCTACATCAGAAAGCAGGTCTAATTAAGCAAGTTTATTCTATCTATAATAATAAAAGCATAATGTGCTAATTAGACCAGACATCCTTCCGGACGTCCTTCCAGACAAAGCCAGGGCTGCAAGGGAAGCCTGGGTCCTAGGTGCCAGAGGGAAGTTGGTGCCGGCAGTCTGGAGAAGGAAGGCCTACTCTTGCACAAATTTCGTTCATCATGCCTGTAGTATCTATATAAAAGGCTAAGTTGACTTGCGCATACACGAATCATATAAAACTCTCGCTGGCGCCAATCTCATGTGCGTGTTTCCATCTGTCACTGTTGTGAATTTGGTTGACACTTCAATTATAGAGAAAGGGTGAATAGCAATATTAAAATACTAGAGGCCCAGTGCACAAAATTCGTGCACTCAGGAGGAGGGGGTCCCTCAGCCTGGCCTATGCCCTCTTGCAGTCCTGGAGCCCTTGGGGGATGTCCAACTGATGGCTTTGGCCCACTTCCATGAGGAGTGGGCCTAAGCCAGCAGTTGTGCATCCTTAGTGCTGCTGCGGAGGCTGGAGAAGCTCCTGCCACTGCCGCTGAGCTCACCAGCTGAGAGCCCAACTTCTGCCTGAGTGGTGCTTCCCCTGTGGGAGCGTACTGACCACCAGGGGGTAGCTCCTGCATTGAACGTCTGCCCCCTGGTGGTCAGTGTGCGCTATAGCAACCAGTTGTTCTGCCGTTCAGTTGATTTGCATATTAGCCTTTTATTATATAGGATTTCTTCTAATTCATTTCCTTTCAATGTGCACAAAATTCGTGCACCAGGCCACTAGCTGTACAATAAAAGTTAATGAGGGAATCATATTACTCTGTAGCACAGACACAGAGAGGCAGTTTTGCAAAGTGTTTTAGACCATTAGCTCTAGCTGGAACCCCAGTTCTGCTACTTACCAGCTGTGTGACCTTATTCAAGTTACTTAATGTCTCTATACCCCCATTTCCTCCTCTGTAAAATGGAAATAAAAGAGTCTGCCTCTTAGATTGGTTGTGAGGATTAAATGAGGTAGAAAACATAAATAAAAACCTTAGAACATCTGTTTATGTCTTCCTCTATCTCTTTTTTCAGTGTCCTGTAGTTTTCCGAATACAGGTCTTTTATATCCTTAGTTAAGTTTATTCCTAAGTATCTTAATTTTTTGGTGTAATGGTAAATGGGATTGCTTTTTTAATCTCTCTTTCTGTAAGTTCACTATTGGTGTATAAAAATGCCATAGATTTCTGGGCGTTAATTTTGTATCCTGCTACATTGCTGAATTCATTTATTAAGTCTAATAATTTTTTGATAAGAGTCTCTAGGGTTTTCTATGTACAGTATCATGTCCTTTGCAAATAATGACAGTTTTACTTCTTCTTTTCCAATTTGGATACCTTTTATTTCTTCTTCTTGTCTGATCACAATGGCTAGTACTTCCAGTACTATGTTGAACAGGAGTGGTGAGAGGGGGCATTCCTATCTTGTTCCTGTTCTTAGGGAAATGGTTTTAGTTTTTGTCCATGAATATGATGTTGGCTGTAGTTTTGTCATATAAGGCTTTTATTATGTTGAGGTATGATCCCTCTATTACCTCTTTGCTGAGGGTTTTTAATCAAGAAAGGGTTTTGAATTTTGTCAAATGCTTTTTCTGCATTAATTGATATCACTATGTGGTTTTTATCTATCAATTTATTTATGTGATGTATCACATTTATTCATTTGCAGATATTGTACCATCTTTGCATCCCCGGGATAAATCCTACTTGGTCATGGTGTATGATCTTTCTTATGTAATATTCGATCCAATTTGCTAGAATTTTGTTGAAGATTTTGGCATCTATGTTCATGAGGGTATTGGCCTGTAATTCTCTTTCTTTGTGTTGCACAGTAAGTACTCAACTGTTCACTGCTATTTAAAAAAAAAATATGTTATTGATTTGAGAGAGAGAGAGAGAGAGAGAGAGAGAGAGAGAGAGAGAGAAGTAGAAGAGAGAGAGAAACATCAATGATGAGAAAGAAACATAAATTGGCTGCCTCCTGCAGGCCCCCTACTGAGGATTGATCCTGCAACCCCAGCATGTGCCTGCTGGGGACTTCTTGGTTCACAGGACAATGCTCATAACGGCCAGGGCTGTTTATTACTATTATTACTATGCCCACCATTATTTACAGATCCTATCTTCATGTCTTTATTTGCTAAAATATAGAACATTACTGATTTGTGCCCAACCACGACTCTTATATCTGCTGAGGTGTATTAGCTATATCCTTCATAAAAACAGGTTGGTGTCTCGAGTCAGACTTAGGTTCAACTCTTGACTGCACTTATTAGTTCTCTGAATTATTTAACTTCTCTAATTCCTTAGATTCACCATTTGTAAAATGGAAATAAAAATAACAAGGATTGTGATGAGGATTAAATCAGAGGAAGGCACTTAGCATAGTGCCAAGTGTATATAAAATGTCCAATAAATGTTAGCTCCTATTATTTTGAATAAGGTACCTAGAGCAACAGCTAGGATATAGCCTTCTTTCTCCATCAGTGTTTTTCTTTTCTCACAACAATCAGCACCAATTTTTCAATTCAACAAACATTCATTAAGTAACTACTATAGCAAAGCAGTGAGTAAAATGCAAATGAGAAAATTCCCTATCTTTCAGGAATTTTTAATTTAATAGAAATTATATAACTTACAATTTTAGATAAACTAAATTTAAATTGTCCTATAATAAAGATAAGCTTTAGGAAGTACTAATTAAAGGCTCAGAGTATTAAGTTCATCAGATGGGGCATTCCTTTCCCATGGAAGCAGGAGTGTAGGAATACATTTTCTCATAGAGAGGACACTAAAGGGGGCACATGTTCCCATCCCTGTAATGCCTGCCCTTCACCCACCTCTTTCTACTCAATTTTAAATACTGAATTCAAGTGTGACTTCTGGGAAGTCTCCTCTGGTGCCTTAGACTCTATTTCAGCACTGAACACCCTAAATGTTACTGGCTTGCTTGTCCCCCTCAGTGAACTATGAGTTCCTTAAGGAGATATTGCAGTTTACCCATTCCAGTATTCCCACGTTCCAGTAGCTACCAGGCATTCAACAAATGTTTGTTAAACAAATAATTAAAATTTCAATGAACAGGGGATATGGCTGGAACATTCTAAGCAGGGTAATAACAACAATGACATGCAGTGGGGAAGCACAGGAATGGGTGATATTAGACCCAGCTGGAGTACTATTTCAGGAAGAGACAATAAAAAAAAATGTTAGTAAATTAAAATAAATTTAACAAACAAATGCAGTAATTACATAAAAAGATTATCTAAAATAGGAGATTATATACAGAAAGGGGAAAAGTGGCACATTTATTAAAATAGTTAACAATGTCAATTTCCTTTTCATATTTATTTTAGCTTTAAATTCATAACTGGATTATTCTATTTTATTTTTATAATCCTCAGCAGAGATATGTTTATTGATTTTAGAGAGAGAGGAAGGGAGAGAGCACGCATGAGAGAGAAACATCAATGTGAAAGAAAAACATCAACTGGCTGTTGTCCATATGTGCCCTGACCTGGAATCGAACCTGCAACTTCTTTAGTGTATGAGATGATGGTCCAACTGGCCAAGCCACCTGACTGGGGTGAGAATTACTCTATTTTAATTTAGTTCCTTACCTATGATGAACAAAATAAATTTAAAAAAAAACAGTATTATAAATGTTATACATAAAATTATACTAGAATACTTTGGCACTGTTATATAATACAAATCTATCATATTAATAAGACTATACTAGAAATTCAAGATGGCTGTTGAGTAGATGGAAGCTACACTCACCTCTTCCCAGGACCACACTGGAATTATAACTAAATTATAGAACAATACATTCACCTCTTCCCAGGACCACTCTGGAATTATAATAGAACAATCATCTTGAATAACCAACTGAGGACTAGGTGAAGAGGAGACTTAATTTATGGAAGAAGCCACATTGAGACTGCTCCAAACAGGTTGCCCAGGGCTAGTAACAGGCAGAAACTGTACCAGTGTCCCTCAGAAGAGACCTAGAACCAAGACACCAAGTGACCAGCTTCATACAACCTCAGAACAGGATCTAATAAACTTCACAAGCAGCATATCCAAAGGTAGATCTCAGCAGGCACCAAACCCTGCTGAAGTGAATTTTGCTTCGGGTGGTCAGCACCTACACAGCAGCTCCCATGCTGTGGTCAGGGTTGAGCATCACAGTTGGCCAGTTGAATGAACCAATAGCAATCAAGATTCAATTACAACAAGAGGGCCTATATAACCCACACAAGAGACAATCCTGGAGCACTCAGCTCAGGAGATCAAGGAGACTTCACCACTCTATTCCACAGGACACTTTTCACATAAGGACACTCCACAAAGATAGGAGTCATACCAGATCTATCTCATACATAGAAACAAACACAAAGAGGCAGCCAAAATGGGGACACCAACAAAAAGGCCCCAAATAAAGACCAGGAGAAATCTCTAGAAAAAAAAAGCTAAATGAAATGGAGGCAAGCAATTTATCAGATACAGAGTTCAAAGTAATGGTTATAAGGATGCTCAAAGAGCATGAAAAAGAAACCATAAAAAAAGGGCCAGTCAGAAAAGAATACCATATATGACAGACATCAAGAATACACTGGAAGGAATCAAAAGTAGGTTCATGAAGTAGAGGACTGACGCTACAATTTGGAAGACAAGTTAGAAAAAAAAACCACCAAATCAGAGAAGCAAAAAGAAAATAAAAATTTAAATGAGGATCATATAAGGTACCTTTGGCACAACATGAAGTGTAACAACAGTCATTTTGTAAGGGTACCAGATGGAGAAGAGAGAGAGCAAGGGATCAAGAACAGATTGGAAGAAATAATGACTGAAAACTTCCCTAAGTTGGTGAAGGAAAAAGACATACAAGTCCAGGAAGTGCAAAGAGTCCCAAAAATGTTGAACACAAAGAGCCCACACCAAGACATAGAATTATTAAAATGACAAAGGTTAAAGACAAGGACAGAATCTTAAAAGTTTCAAGAGAAAGGCTGTTAGTTACCTAAAAGGGAGCTCCCCTAAGACTGTCAGCTAATTTCTCAACAGAAACATTTCAGTCCAAAAGGGATTGGCATGAAATATTCAAAGTGATGAGAAGCAAGGAACTACATTACCCAGCACGGCTATCATTTAAAACTGAAGAAGAAATGAAGAGCTTCACAAACAAGAAAAAGCTACAGGAGTTTGTGTGTGTGTGTTTTAAACCAGTATTATAAGAAATGTTAAATGGCTTGCTTTAAGAAGAAGAAAACAAACAAGAAAAACAACATGAGAAACAGTTAAAAGAATGAAATGGCAATAAATACATACCTATCAACAATCACTTTAAATGTAAATTACCGGAGGAGGAACCCAAGATGGTGGCGTAGGTAAACACCTAAACTGCTACCGTGCACAACAATTTCAAAACTACAACTAAAAGACAAAACGTCTATCACCCAGAGCCACGGGATGGCTGGCTGAGTGGAAGTTCTACAACTAGACGGAAAGAGAAAAGAGCATTCAGTGCACAAACGCTGAAAGGCTGAGGTACGGGGGCGCGCGCGATATGGGCTGGCGGCGGATCCCAGCTGGTGGCGGGCATTGCTTTCTTCAACCCAAAGGGAGACAAGCTCCCGATTTCTCTGAAATCTAGTTTCTGGGGAGACGCGCGGGACCCAAACTCCTACGGGGAGAAGCTGAACTGTTGAGTAGATGGAAGCTACAACTGTTGAGAGGTGGCTTGCTTGCAGAGCTGCACGCAGGAATCATTGTTTGATGAGCTGGGGCACAAGATGCGGGGACACGGTCAGAGGCGCAGGACGGCTGGCTGCCAGCCATTGCTGTTTGCCACGCCCTAGCCTAGTGATGCCCTGAAACCCCGCCCCACACAACCTACAAACTCACCCAAGCTCCAAACAGCGGCTTTTGCATATGAATGGCCTTCACTATTGCTGCTTAACCTAGCAAACTTGCAAACTGGTTCAGACAGCTCTATAATCTACAAATCCCAAGCAGGAAGAAGAGGACTATAATTCTCACTGTAGCTCCTGCAGGGTGGCCTCAGACAGTAGCTGACCTGCACCCCATTGGAGATCCAGAAGCCAGTGTACCTAGTGGTCAGTGTGAGACACAGATTTCAACTCCTCACATCCATAAGTGACACATTCAAGAGGCAGACTCAGTGAGCACCAAAGCCCCACTGAAACAAGTCCTGCACCATAAGCGTGTCTCTAGCACAGCAGTTCCTCCATTATAAACACAGCGGGTCCCCACAGACAATTGGCCTGGAGGACAATTCCTCCCAGTGTACCAACAGCAATCAAGGCTGAACTACACCAAGACTTTGCACTCAGCCCACAAAGGGGTGTACCAAGACTGTCCACCTCAGGTGATTGGCGAGGCTGAGCTACTGGCCCCTATAGGTCACCTACCACACAAAGCTGCTCCATCAACACAGGGAAACAGCCAAAAATGCAGACACACAGAAACATGTCACGAATAAAAGAAATGGAGGAAAGCATACTACGGGATGACATAGAGTTCAAAACCACATTTATAAGGTTACTCAAGAATCTTCTAAAAACCGCTGAGAAACTTGATGAGACCTTCAAGGACCTTAATGAGAATGCCAAAAAAATGGAAAAGGACCAGTCAGAAATTAAGCATACACTATCTGAAATAAAGAATATACAGAAACTCAACTGTAGATCAACGTACCCCAAGAATCAAACCAAAGATCTGAAATATGAGGAAACAAAAAACACACAACCAGAAAAACAAAACAAAAAAAAGGATCCAAAAATATGAAGATAAAGTAAGGAGCCTCTGGGACAACGTTAAGCGTACCAACATCCAAATATTTGGGGTGCCAGAAGAAGAGAGAGAGCAAAATATTGAAAACCTATTAGAAGAAATAATGACAGAAAACTTCCCCCACCTGGTGAAAGAAATAGACTTACAAGTCCAGGAAGCGCACAGAACCCCAAACAAGAGGAGTCCAAAGAGGACCACACCAAGACACATCATAATTAAAATACCAAGGGCAAAAGAGAAAGAGAGAATCTTGAAAGAAGCAAGAGAAAAACAGTTAGTTACCTACAAGGGAGTACCCATATGACTGTCAGCTGATTTCTCAACAGAAACTATGCAGGCCAGAAGGGAGTGGCAAGAAATATTCAAAGTGATGAATAGCTAGAATCTACAACCAAGATTACTCTACCCTGCAAAGCTATCATACAGAATTGAAGGTCAGATAAAGAGCTTCACAGATAAGAAAAAGCTAAAGGAGTTCATCACCACCAAACCAGGATTACATGAAATGCTGAAGGGTATTCTTTAAGAAGAGGAAGAAGAAGAAAAAGGTAAAGATAAAAATTATGAACAACAAAACAACATCAAATACATACCTACCAACAAGTGAATCTAAAAATCAAGTGAATAAAAAGTCTGAAGAACAGAATGGACTGGTGAATATAATGGAATCAGGGACATAGAAAGGGAGTGGACTGACAATTCTCAGGGGAAAGGGGATCTGAGGGGTGTGGAAAGAGATTGGACAAAAGTCTTACACCTATGGATGAAGACAGTGGCGGGGAGTAAGGGCATGGGGTGGGGTGGGGAGTCAGGTGGAGGGGAGCTATGGGGGGGGGAGAGGAACACCTGTAATAATCTGAACAATAAAGATTTATTAAAAAAATAAATGTAAATTACTTAAGTCATCCAATCAAAAGACATAGGGTGCCCTAGCTCAGTTGGTTAAAGTATCATCCCAATACACCAAGTTTGTGGGTTTAATCCCCAGTCTGAGGACATACAAGAGTCAACCAATGAATGCATAAATAAGTAGAACAACAAATTGATATCTCTCTCTCTCTCTCTCTCTCTCTCTCTCTCTCTCTCTCTCTCTCCAACCCCTAGTACTCTCTCTAAAAATCAATTTTTAAAAAAAGACATCGGGTAGCTGAATGGGTCAGAAAACAAGACCCATATATATGTTGTCTACAAGATACCCACCTCAGAATGAAAAATACACACAGACTAAAAATAAAGGGATGAAAAAAGATATTTCATGCAACTGAACATGAAAAAGAAAACTGGGGTAGCAATACTTATATCTGACAAAACGGACATTAAAACAAAGTCTATCGTAAAAAAACAAAGAAGGATACTACATAATAATAAAGGGATCAATCCAATAAGATTATATAATCCTTGTAAACATCTATGCACCCAACACAGAAGCACCTAAATATGTAAAACAAATCTTGATGGACATAAAGGGAGAGAGTGACAGTAATATTGACATAATAGGGAATTTTACACTCTATTCACATCAATGAATAGAGAAAATTAACATGGAAACATTAGCATTAAATGACACACTAGAAAGGATGGATTTAATTGATATTTCCAGAATATTTCATCCAAAAGCAGAATATACATTCCTCTCAAGTACACATGAAACATTCTCAAAGACAGACCATATAAAAGGACAAGTAACTAATAAATTTATTAATGAACATTAATAAATTTAAAAAGATTGAAATATCAAGGATCTTCTCTGATCACAATGGTATGAAACTACAAATAAATTACATCAAAAAACATTCAAACACACGAAGGCTAAATAACATATTATTAAACAATGAATGAGTTTAACAATGAGATCAAGGAAGAAATCAAAAGTTACCTGGAGACTAATGAAAATGAGAATACAACAACCCAAAATCTATGGGACAGATCAAAAAAACTTCTAAGAGGGAAATTCATAGCATTAAAGACTTATCTCAAGAAACAAGGAAAATCTCAAATAAACAATTTAACTTTACACTTAAAGGAACTTGTAAAAGAACAACAAACAAAGCCCAGAGTGAAGAGAAGGCAGGAAATAATAAAGATCAGAGCAGAAATAAAATAGAATCTAAAAAGGCAATACAAAAGATCAATGAAACCAAGAGCGGTTCTTTGAAAAGATAAATAAGATTGATAAATCTTTAAACAGACTTTTCAAAAAAAGAGAGCAAGAACCCAAATAAATAAAATAAGAAATAACTGACATAAAAGAAATGGACTAATTGGATAAATTCATAGAAATATACAATCTTCCAAAACTAAATCAGAAAGAATCAGAGAATCTGAATAGACAGATTACAATTAGTGAAGTTGAAACAGTAATCAAAACACTCCAAGCATACAAAAGTCCTGGACCAAATGGCTTCACAGGTATATTTTATCAAACATTAAAAGAAGAATTAACACACCCACCTCAAACTATTCCAAAGAATTAAAAAAAAGAGAAGTCTCTTAAGGTCATGTTACGAGGACAGCATTATCCTAATTCCAAAGCCATAATAAGACACTGCAAAGAAAGAAAACTATGTGCCAATATCTCTGATGAACATAAGAGCTAAAATCATCAACAAATTATTAGCAAGTTAGATCCAGCAATACATTAAAATGATCATAGACCCCAGTTTGGCTCAGTGGACAGAGCGTCAGTCTGAGGACTGAAGGGTCCCAGGTTTGATTCCAGTCAAAGGCATGTTACCTTGATTGAGGGCACATCCCCAGTAGGGGGTGTGCAGGAAGCAGCTGATGGATGTTTCTCTCTCATTGATGTTTCTAACTCTCTATCCCTCTCCCTTCCTCTCTGTAAAAAATCAATAAAATATATATTTTTAAAAATGATCAAATACCATGATCAAGTGGGATTCATATTCCTGAGATGCAAGGTTGGGTCAATACCTGTAAAGTAAGTAATAATAGAGCTCATAAACAAAATGAAGAATAAAAACCACATGATCATATAATAGCTGCAGGAAAAGCATTTGATAAAATCCAGCACCCATTCATGATAAAAATTCTCAGCAAAGTGGAAATAGTGGTAACATACAACAGCATAATAAAGGCCTTATATGACAAACTCACAGCCAACATAATACTCAATGGGCAGAAACTATAAACTTTTCCCATAACATTGGAAACAGGACAAGAATGTCCACTTTTACCATTCATATTCAACATAGTACTGGAAGTCCTAGCCACAGCAATTAGACAAGAAGAAAAAATAAAAAGTATCCAAATTGGAAAGTAAGAAGTAAAACTGTCAGTCATTATTTGTGGTTGACTTGATACTGTATATAGAAATTCCTAAAGATTCCACAGGAAAACTACTAGAACTGATAAATGAATTAAATAAAGTAGCTGAATAAAATATCCAGAAATCAGTTGCATTTTTATACACCAATAATGAGTTATCAGAAAGGGAAATCAAGAAAACAATCCCACTCACAATTGCTTCAAAAAGAATAAATTACTAGACATAAATTTAACCTAGGATATAAAATACCTGTACTCAGAAAACTGTAAGACATTGAAGAAAGAAACTGAAGATAATACAAATAAGTGGGTAGAAATAATTAACATTATTTAACTGTCCATACTACCCAAAGCAATATACAGATTTAAAGCAACTCTATCAAGATACCAATGACGTATTTCACAGAACTAGAACAAATATTTCAAAAATTTATATGAAACCATAAAGGACCCTGAAAAGCAGCAATCTTGAGAAAGAAGAAAATGAGGTATCACACTATCTACACTAATAAAAGAGAAACTTGCAAATTGACCATACTTCCACCACACCCACCAGGCAATCAGGAGCAAGTATGCAAATTAACCCAACCAACATGGCGGCGGCCAAAGAGCTGGAGTGAGCAGGAGGCTTGGGTTGCCCTGGAGATGGAGGAAGCCAAGCTTCCCGCCCGCCCTGGCCGGCCCTGGCCTCCACTCAAGGATACAAAGTTTCAATTATAGAAGATAAATAAATCCCAGATGCTTGATTCCAGCCGGCGCTGGCCTCCACTGAAGGAGGCACTGAAAAAAATAAAAGAAAAAGAGGAGCTGGGAGCTTAGGTCGTCAGGAGGTGATAAGGCCAGGATGGGAAAGCAGTTGTGGGTGATCAGGCTGGTGGGGGGTGGGGCCGTTGGGGTTAAGCAGACTAGCAGGGGGGCCAGTTGGGGGTGAGCAGGCCAGTGGGGAAGGAATGTGGGGGCAAGCATGCGAGCAGGGGGGCAGTTGGGGGTGAGCAGGCTGGCACTGGGTCAGTTGGGGGTGATCAAGCTGGCGGGGGGCATTTGAGGGTGAGCAGGCAGGTGGCGGGGGGCAGTTGGGGGCGAGCAGGCCAGCATGCAGAGTGGTTAGGGGCAATCAGGCAGGCAGGCAGGCAGGTGAGTGGCTGGAGCCAGCAGTCCAGGATTGTGAGAGGGATGTCCGACTGCCAGTTTAAGCCTAATCCCTGTAAACTGGCAGTAGGACATCGTTCGAGGGGTCCCAGATTGGAGAGGGTACAGGCCAAGTTGAGGAACACCTCCCTCCCCCGCCCCCGTGCACGAATTTCATGCACCGGGCCACTACTTTGATATAAAACTATACTACAAGGACATATAATCAAAATAGTAGGGTACTGGCATATAGACAGCCATATAGATCAATGGAACAGAATAGAGAGGCCAGAAATAAACCCACACCTTTATACTCAATTAATATTTGACTAAGAAGGCAAAAACATATAATGGGGTAAAGATAGTCTATTTAATAAATGGTGTTGGGACAATTGGACAGATACTTGTAAAAAAATGAAACCAGATATCTTCTTACACCATATACAAGAATAAACTCAAAATGGATTAAAGACTAAAATATTAGACTTGAACTATTAAAATCCTAGAAGAAAACACTAGGCAGTAAAATCTTGGACATTTCTCATAGCAATATTTTTTTCTGATAATCTCCTCAGGCAATGGAAAGAAAAAATAAAAATAAACAAATGAGGGGACAAACCAAGATGGTGGCATGGATAAACACCTATACTGCTGCCTCGCACAACAATTTCAAAACTGCAACTGGAAGACAGAGTGGACATTGTCCAGAACCACCGGAAAGCTGGCTGGGTGGAAATTCTACAACTAGAAGGAAAGAGAAAAGGACACTGAGACTCGAAGGAGCTGTGGAAGTGCAGAGACCTGTGCACTCGGAAAGGGCGGGCGGCTGAATACTTGGCTGGCTTACTTGCAGCGGCGCGCGGAGAGGGCGGGCAGCAAACGTGTGGCTAGCTTTCTCGTTCAGGATGGAAACAAACCTCCCGAATGCACTGAAATCCAGCTCCGAGTGAGAATTTAAGTACCAGACTCATTCGGGGAGAAACTGGACTGTCTGGCAGCGGGCGAAACTCGAGATCAGCCTTCTCTCAAAGGTGCGTGCAGACATTGCTGCGGGGCACTGAGACACAGGAGCCTATTAGGGCGGGGCTGACGGGAAACCAAGGCTGTTTGCTCTACCCTGAGACTCCACACCATCCAAGCTGAGCACAGAAGCTCTCCCAGCGGAGACACTGCTGATCCTCACAGCCAATTGGCCTGGAGGTCAATTCCCCCCAGTGATACCAACAACAATCAAGGCTTAACTAAAAGACGACTGTACACACAGCCCACAAAGGGATGCACCAAGAGTGTCCACCTCAGGTAACTGGGGAGGCTGAGCCACTGGGCCCTGCTAGGACACCTAGCACACAAAGCCACTCCATCAACTCAGGGAAGCAGCCAAAATGTGGAGACAAAGAGGCAGGCCACAAATGAAGGAAATGGAGGAAAGCAAAAGACTGGATATAAAGTTCAAAACCACGGTTATAAGGTTTTTCAAGAATTTCCTAGAAAAGGCCGATAAATTTAATGAGACCCTCGAGGATATGAAAAAAGATCAACTAGAAATTAAGCATACACTGACTGAAATAAAAAATATTATACAGCGACCTAAAAGCAGACTAGAGGATCGCAAGAATCAAGTCAAAGATTTGGAATACAAAGAAACAAAAAACACTCTTCCGGAAAAGCAAAAAGAAAAAAGAATCCAAAAAGTTGAAGATAGTGTAAGAAGCTTCTCAGACAACTTCAAGTGTACCAACATCAGAATTATGGGGGTCCCAGAAGAAGAGAGAGAGCAAGATACTGAAAACCTATTTGAAGAAAGAGTGACAGAAAACTTCCCCCACCTGGTGAAAGAAATAGACTTACAAGTCCAGGAAGCACACAGAACCCCAAACAAGAGGAATCCAAAGAGGACCACACCAAGACACATCATAATTAAAATGCCAAGAGCAAAAAACAAAGAGAGAATATTAAAAGCAGCAAGAGAAAAACAGCTAACTACCTACAAGGGCATCCATACAATTGTCAACTGATTTCTCAACAGAAACTATGCAGGCCAGACGGGAATGGCAAGAAATATTCAAAGTGATGAATAGCAAGAATCTACAACCAAGATTACTCTACCCAGCAAAGCTATTATTCAGAATTGAAGGTCGGATAAAGAGCTTCGCAGATAAGAGGGAGCTGAAGGAGTTCATCACCACCAAACCAAAATTATATGAAACTAGAGGCCCGGTGCACGACATTCGTGCATAGAGGAGGGGCGTGTCCCTCAGCCCAGCCGGCACCCTCTCCAATCTGGGACCCCTCGAGGGGTGTCCGACTGCCCATTTAGGCCCAATCCCGGATCGGGCCTAAACGGGCAGTTGGACATCCCTCTCACAATCCAGGACTGCTGGATCCCAACTGATCACCTGCCTGCCTTCCTGATTGCCCCTAACCGCTTCTGCCTGCCAGCCTGATCACCCCCTAACCACTCCGCTGCCAGCCTGATTGATGCCTAACTGCTCCCCAGCCAGCCTGTATGCCCCCAACTTCCCTCCTCTGCTGGCCTGGTCACCCCTAACTGCCCTCCCCTGCAGGGTTGATCGCCTCCAACTGCCCTCCCTTGCAGGCCTGGTGCCTCCCAACTGCCCTCCCCTGCTGGCCATCTTGTGGTGACCATCTTGTGTCCACATGGGGGCAGGATCTTTGACCACATGGGGGCAGCTATATTGTGTGTTGCAGTGATGGTCAATCTGCATGTTACTCTTTTATTAGATAGGATAGAGGCCTGGTGCATGGGTGGGGGCTGACTGGTTTGCCCTGAAGTTTGGGGGTTCCCTTGGGGCGTGGGGCGGCCTGAGCGAGGGGCCTGTGGTGGTTTGCAGGCTGGCCACGCCCCCCGGTGACCCAAGAGGAGGCCCTGGTATCTGGAATTTATTTATCTTCTACAATTGAAACTTTGTAGCCTGGAGCAAAGCCAACCCTGCTGCTTGCTCCGTGGCCAGCAGCGATTTCTGTTGGAGTTAATTCACCTTCTATAATTGAAACTTTGTAGCCTTGAGTGGAGGCTTAGGCCAGCAACAGGAGGCGCGGAAAGCTTGGCTTCTTTTGTTACCGCGGAAACCCTCCTGCTCTCAGTGGCTGTAGCCATCTTGGTTGGGTTATTTGCATATTTGCTCCTGATTGGCTGGTGGGCATGGCTTAGGCATAGCGAAGGTGCGGTCAATTTGCATATTACTCTATTATTAGGTAGGATGCTGAAAGGTATTCTTTAAGAAGAGGAAGAAGAAGGAAAAGATAAAGATAAAAATTATGAACAACAAATATGTATCTATCAACAAGTGAATCTAAAAACCAAGGGAATAAAATATCTGATGAACAGTATTAACTGGTGAATACAATAGAATCAGGGGCATAGAAAGGGAGTGGACTGACAATTCTCGGGGAAAAAAGGGGGTGGGGTGTATGGGAAGAGACTGAACAAAAAGTGTACACCTATGGATGAGGACAGTGGGGGGGTAAGAGCAGAGGGTGGGGTAGGAACCTGGTGGAGGGGAGCTATGGGGGTAAAAAAGAGGAACAACTGTAATAATCTGAACAATAAAGATTAAATTTTAAAAATAAACAAATGAGACTACATCAAACTAAAAAAATTTTGCACAGCAAAGGAAGCTATCAAAAAAAGACAACCCACCAAATGGGAGAACATATGTGCCTATACATCTGATAAAAGATTAATGTCCAAATTTTATAAGGAACTTATAGAACTCAACACCAAAAAATGACAAAAACACAAACCCAAAAAAACAACCCTATTAAAAAATGGGCAAAAGACATGAATAGGTACTTCTCCAAAGAGGACGAACAGATGGCCAATAGGTACATGAAAATATGCTCAACGTCACTAATCATTAGAGAAATGCATATCAAATTCACAATGAGATATGACCTCACACCTATCAGAATAAACAACAAACATCAAGTGTTGGCGAGGATGTGGAGAAAGGGAAGTCTGGTGCACTGTTGGTGGGAATACAACTGGTGCAGCCACTATGGAAAGCAGTATGGAATTACCTCAAAAAATTAAAAATGGAACTGCCTTGGTGGACCGAACAATTCCACCTCTGGGAATTCATACAAAGAAATCCAAAACACTAATTTGAAATAATATATGCATCCTGTGTTTATTGCAGTGTTATTTAAAATAGCCAAGATCTGGAAGCAACCCTAGTGTCCATCAGTAGGTGAGTGGATAAAACAGATATGGTACATTTACACAATGGAATACTATGCATCTGCAAAAAAAGAAGCTCTTGCTCTTTGCAGCAGCATGGATGGATCTGGAGATAATTATGCTAAGCTAAATAAACCAGTCAGAGAAAGACAAATCCTACCAAATAATAGACAAATATGCAAATTGACCGCACCTTCGCTATGCCCAAGCCATGCCCACCAACCAATCAGGACGAGTATGCAAATTATCCCAACAAAGATGGCGGCTAATTTGCATATCAAGACAGCATAGAAAGAAGCCAAGAGCTGCAGAAGGGAGCAAAGCTGTAGAGAAGCAAGCAAGCCGGGGGGAGGAGAAGGGAGGAGCAGAGGCAGGGCTGGGGGAGAAGGGAGGAGCGGAGGCGGGGCTGGGGATGAAGGAAGGAGAGCGGGCGGGCTGGCAGAAAAGGGAGAAAAGCAGGCAGGCTGGCGGAGAAGGCGGGACGGGGGAGAAGGGAGGAGCAGAGGCGGGGCTGGCGGAGAAGGGAGAAAAGCAGGCAGGCTGGTGGAGAAGGCAGGGCAGGGGACAAGGGAGGAGAGCAGGCGGGGCGGGGTAGAGTGCAGCAGGAAACACTATTGCAGGATTTTTCCTGCAACGGGAACGCTAGTATGACATAATCTCAATTATATATGGGATCTAATGAACACAATAAGCTGACAAAATAGGTCCAGAGACATGGATACATGAAATAGAATGACAGATCTCAAAGTGGAGTGGGGTGGAGGAGAGGACAGAAAGAGACTAACCAAAGACTATATATATGCATATATGTATAACTCATGGACACAGACAATACAAGGCCTGGGGTGAAGTGGGGGTTGGGTGAAGAAGGGCAAAGTGAGTGAAAATGGAGGACATCTGTAATACTGTCAACAATAATTTTTTTTAAATGACCAAAAAAGCTGTGGTACATTCACACAACGGAATACTACTCAGCCATATAAAAGAAGGAAATCTTACTCTTTGCAACAGCATGGGTAGACTTGGAGAGCATTATGCTAAGAGAAGTAAGCCAGTTAGAAAAAGAAAAGTGCCATATGATTTCACTCATCTGGTGGAATATAATAAACAAAATGAAATAACAAGTGAAATAGAGACAGACTCATAGGCTGACAGCTGTCAGGGCTGGGCAGAGGGAGGGTGGTGGTGGCACTGGAGGGATTGAACAAAATAAGAGAAAAAAACTCATGGACAGGGACAACAGTGTGGTGATTGTTTGGAAGAGGGGGTGGGAGAGGTGGAGGAGGGTATAGAGGGGATAAATAGTGATGGACAGAGACTTGACTGGGGGTGGTAAACATACAATACAGTGTACAGATGATGTGTTGTAGAATTGTACACCTGAAACCTAAATACCTTGGTTAACCAGTATTTCCCCAATAAATTTAATAAAAAGGAATAAATAAGACTATACTAGAAAACAATTGTGTTTATTTTAAATCTTTTTTAAAAGCCTGAAAATATGACTCTATGGGTTCCTATTTAATTTCTATCCCTGTTCCTGACTAACCAGACCTTGATTTCTTTTTTAAAAAAATATTTTTACTGATTTCAGAGAGGAAGGGAGAGGGGAGAGAGAGAGAGACACATCGATGATGAGAGAGAATTATTAACTGGGGCTGCCTCCTGTACACCCTCTTCTGGGGATCAAGCTTGCAACCCAGGCATGTGCCCTGATTGGGAATAGAACCATGACCTCCTGATTCATAAGTTGACACTCAACCACTGAACCACACAGGCTGGGCAGACCTTGATTTCTTGAGGGATAATACAGCCACTGTAGAGAACAGTATGCAGTTTCCTCAAAAAACTAAAAATGGAACTTCCATTTGACCCGGTAATCTCACTTCTAGGAATATATCCCAAGAAAATAGAAACACCAATCAGAAAGGATATATGCAACCCTATGTGCCCATCAGCAGATGAGTGGATTAAAAAACTGTGGTACATCTACACAGAGGAATACTACACTGCTGTAAAAAAAGAAGGAATTCTTACATTTGCAATAGCATGGATGGAACTGGAGCGCATTATGCTAATCGAAATAAGCCAGTCAGAGAAAGATAAATATCACATGATCTCACTCATTTGTGGAATATAATGAACAACATAAACTGATGAACAAGAAAAGATCCAGAGACAGAAAAGCATTGATCAGACCATCAAATCTCAGAGGGAAGGTAGGGGAGGGTGGGGGTAAAGGGGAGGGATCAACCAAAGGACGCATGATGCGTCCATATAAGCCTTGCATGCACGCATATAAGCCTAACCAATGGACACAGACAGCAGGGAGGTGAGGGCATGAGAGGGGGGTGACAATGGGGAGATAAGGACACATATGCAATACCTTAATCAATAAAAAAAAAGAAAGAAAAAGAAATTTTAAAAAAGAAGTGCAAAAAAATAAATAAAAGTAATTATTTTCTTAGACTTTCTTATAGCTATAAATAGCCATGTGACCAAATTCTGGCTAATGAGTTACAAGTGGAAGTATTTGCAAAATGATTGTTCTCTTAATAAAAATAGAAAAACAGCAGGCCCAGGTTTCTGCCTTTTGCTCTCTGCTTCCTCCCCACCTTTCCTGCTGAATACAGACTTGATATAATGATTTGGAGCAAGAACTTGTGACCCTAAGAACCAGTCATACTCTAAAGATGGCAAATGACCCTGGCTGACAAGATTTGCTTTGTGTTAAGTCTGATCAAATAATTGAATTGATACCCCCTCCTCTGGGAACTGACTTTTAGGACACTTCACAATGGACATTCCACTTGCTTAGGCCACATTCCAATGCTAAGACCATTATCTCTCCCTTCCAGACTTTCCCAGAATCCGGACCTGCACAGAGAATTCTCTGCCCAGAAAAAGCTCACCTAGAGTCCTTTAAAAACCTCTGACTTCCCATCTTTGGGCGCTGGCACCATTTAGGGGCTCAATCCATCTGGTATCCAGGTGACCTAATGAACTTATCATCCCTTACCACTTTGGCCTCGTGCATTCCTCCTTCAGTGACCCTAATATTTGGTGCCGAAACCTGAGGTGGTTCCATGGGGAAGAGGAGCCATCGCCCCAGCATTGGTCACCCTGAGTTTGCTATTCAGAGAGTAGTAGGCAGCAGCAACTCGTCCTGGGCTTATCTCCAAATCCGACTCGGGTGACTGGATTGCTGGCCTCTATTAGGCCTCCCTCCCTTATGGGCCCTCCAAAACCAGCCAAGGAGTATGCCTTATCTGGAACCTCTCCTTCTCCATTGCTGACCCTCCATCCCACACCGGCCAATCTTCTCTAGGTGAGTGAAGCTCCACAATTTCCCTCGTCTTGGGTCTTCTGCCCCCTCTCTCTCACTGACTTCCTAGCACTAGGCCAGAAGACTCCTTAGCCATTTGGCATTGGGTCCTTCTGGATTGGGGATGCCCTATCTGGAGGATCACCCCCTCGTTTCTCATGGTGATTTGTTTAGCAATGGGGAGGCCTGCCCTAAACAGTCACCTTTTGATTTGTGGTCTGTCACTCACCCTTCCTCTCTTGTGGGCCACGCTACACTCCCTCTGCACACTCACAGGGGAGATCATGCCCAAGCACCTTGTTTGCTTTTGTAACACTGTTTGGCCACAATATCCTACCTAATAAAAGACTAATATTCAAATTGACCCTAACTCCACTACACCCACAAGCCATGCCCACCAGCCACTCAGGAGCAAATATGCAAATAAACCCAACCAAGATGGCTACAGCCACAGAGAGCGGGAGGGAGGCTTGGGTTTCCCCGGTAACAAAGGAAGCCAGGTGCAAGCCGCAGGACCTGCAGGAACCGGGAGGTCTGATCCTAGAAAAATCGGCGGCAGTTGGAACTGCCGTGATCCGTGAATGTGGAAGGGGGTCCTCTGAGCTGCTAACAGAAGTGACCTCTTAAAAGCAACTCATTTTGATCTGACGAGGAGGGTCAGACTAAGAATTATCAAAGGAGTGCAGGCTCCTTAGTCTGGCGCACAGATCCACTGTCCGCACACTTGGGCTCTTTCCCACTCTGATTGCTGAGCCCAATACATAGGAAAACCCAGGTGGAAAAACCCTGAAAGACTGCAGGGGGAAGTTGTTTTTTCGGAACCTGGGGAGCAGAGCTGGGTGTGACCATCGGAGAGGCAGCTCTGAAGCGCATACCTCCACAAGCTCTGAGTCGCACACCTCCACAAACCGGTAGTGAGTGCCATAGAGGGGAAAAAAAAAAAAAAAGCTAGAGAGGCCCGGAAGTCAATTCAGAAACACTGCCACCCAGGGGCTGAAACACTAATTGTCTCTGGTGTAATCAAAAATAAATACGAGAAATTAAGACACAGCCGGTTTAAAAAGCAGGACTGGCTTACAACACTGAGGAGAAGTGGAACGAAGCTGAACTGAAATACCGCCCAGACTGGGAAACAGGCATACCAAACAGAATAATAGAGCAAGTGAATGACAGCCGCTACTGCACATTTTAGTCTTCCTATTTTTTAATTTTAAATTCTTTTTTCAATTTTTTTTATTTTTTTATTCTAATTTTTTTATTTTCATTTTTTACATCTTTTACTTAAGAAACTAAATTTTTTTCTTTTTCCTCACTCGATTTTCACCTTTTTAATTATTACATTTTTATTTTCAATCAGCATTATTATTACTATTATTTTACTTTTTTTTTTTAATGTCATTTGATTTTCTCTTTCTTTTATTTTGGGATTAGTGTCCTACATTCTATTTGCATCTTTCCCTTACAATCGTTTTACCCTATCTCAACGCTAACATTATGCCATCACTCTCCTCCTAACCTTTCCCCTTTTGGTCTCCTGTTTATCTTAACTCTTTCTAGCTTTAGATTTTTTCTACTTTTTCAGTTTACCCTCTGCTAAAATTTCACCCTACTTATATATCTAATTCACAACCCCCTGCTCCAAATCCATACATACCTCTCTCTACTCTACCTTAAAAAAATTATTTTTCTCTCTGGCCTTTTGTTGTTGTTTGCTTGAATGTTGATTAGACTGAATTTTTATGCTTTTTTTATGAGATTGTTTTGATTATTCTTTTTGTTTGTTTGGTTGGTTCTTTTGTTTGTTTTTGTTTGTTTGTTACTTTTGTTTTCCCTTGCCTCACTCAATATTAGTTGGTGTTGCAGTTTGTATTAATCTCCAGGCTCGTGTTGCTGGCATTTGCTGGGATTAGTGGTTGTTCTAGTGGAGTTTACTCCCCATATATATAGTTTGTTCCCCTTTTCTCTCTTAGTATCGTTCTCGTCACTCTTACTTTTTTCTTTGCTTTTTTTTCTGCTCTTTTCCCAAGTTCAGATTCACACTCTTTTTTGTTGTTGTTGTTTTTTACTCTCTCTCTCTTCCACTCCTATTCCCTAATTTGTCTTTCTCTGGTGGTTACCTTTATAGGAGGTTATTAATATCGTGAATACAATTCTGTTCAGTGCCTTGTGTGTTGTGCCTGGTTGTGTTGTATTTTGTACCTTTAAATCAACGCCGGAGAGAGAGATCGATATAACCAGACATCCGGAGAAGAGAGACCATGGGGAGACAAATAAATAGCCCCCATAGGAAAGAAAAGCAGGCATCACCAGAAAAGGAAGTAAACGAATTAGAGGCAAACAACCTATCAGAGAAAGAATTCAGAGAAATGGTCATAATGTGGCTGAAAAGGATGAAAGACAAATTCGACAATATGAGTAAGAACCAAGAGGAAATGAAGAAGAACCAAGAAGAAATGAAAAATGACATCGCTGCTGTAAAGAACTCAATAGAAAGCATCAAGAGTAGACTAGAAGAAGCAGAGGACCACATAAGTGAGCTAGAAGACAAGATGGAAAAAAATACCCAATTACAACAGCTTCTAGAAACAAAAATTAGAAAGATTGAGGAGAGCCTAAGGGAACTTCAGGGCAACACAAAACAAAACAACATCAGGATAATAGGGGTACCAGAAGGAAAGGAAACTGAGCAAGGAATAGAAAACCTGTTTGAAGAAATAATAACAGAAAACTTCCCTGATATAGGGAAGAAAAAACCCACACAATTCCAAGAAGCTCACAGAGTTCCATGCAAAATGAACCCCAAAAGACCGACACCAAGGCACATTATAATTAAGTTGGCAAACACCAACGACAAAGTAAGAATCTTAAAAGCGGCCAGAGAGAGACAGACAGTTACATACAAAGGAACTCCCATCAGACTAGCAACTGATTTCTCAACAGAAACTCATCAGGCCAGAAGGAAATGGAATTAAATATACAAAGTCATGCAAAGGAAGGGTCTAAATCCAAGAATACTGTACCCAGCAAGGCTATCAATCAAAATTGAAGGTGAAATCAGGAGCTTCACAGACAAAAAAGGACTAAGGGAGTTTATCACCACCAAACCAGCAATGAAAGAAATGCTAAAGGGGCTGCTTTAAAAAAAAAAAAAAAGAAAAGAAAGAAAGAAAGAAATAGGAAGCAAAGAAGGAACACAGGGGAATAGAATAAAAATGGCGACAAATAAGTACCTATCAATAATAATTTTAAATGTAAATGGATTGAATGCCCCTATCAAAAGACACAGGGTAACAGACTGGATAAAAAAACAAAACCCATATATCTGCTGTCTACAGGAAACCCACCTCAAAAAAAAAGGACGCATACAGACTGAGAGTAAAGGGATGGAAAAAGGTTTTCCAGGCGAATGGAAATGAAAAAAAATCTGGGGTAGCAATAGTTATATCTGACAAATTAGATCTCAATGTAAAGGACCTAACAAGAGATAATGAAGGCCACTTCATAATACTAAACGGAGAAATCCAACAAGAAGAAATAACTCTGGTAAACATATATGGACCCAATACAGGAGTACCGAGATACATTACAAAACTCCTGGAAGATATCAAAGGAGAGATTGACAGCAATACAATCATAGTAGGAGACTTCAATATCCCACTATCACCATTGGACAAATCCTCTAAACAAAAAATCAGCAAAGAAACATCAATCCTAAATGACTCACTAGACCATATGGAATTAATCGACATCTTCAGAACATTTCACCCCAAAGCCACAGAATATACATTCTTCTCAAGTGCACATGGGTCATTTTCAAAGATAGATCATATGTTAGGACATAGGCAAAGTCTCTCCAAATTCAAGAAGATAGAAATCATATCAAGTATCTACTCAGATCACAGTGGCATAAAACTGGAAATCAACTACAATAAAAACAACCCAAAGAAATCAAACACATGGAGACTAAACAGCATGCTATTAAACAATGACTGGGTTACCAAAGACATCAAGGAAGAAATAAAAAACATCATGGCAACAAATGACAATGAAAACACAACAATCCAAAATCTATGGGACACAGCGAAAGCAGTCCTGAGAGGGAAGTTCATAGCTCTACAAGCCTACTGCAAAAAACAAGAAACAATGGTAATAAATTACCTAACCCAACAACTCAAAGAGTTAGAGAGAGAGCAACAAGAAAAGCCCAGTGTAAGCAGAAGGAAAGAAATAATAAAGATCAGAGCAGAGATAAACGACATAGAGACCAAAGAAACAATACAAAAGATCAACAAAACCAAGAGGTGGTTCTTTGAAAGGATAAACAACATTGATGAACCTCTAGCCAGGCTCACCAAGAAGCAAAGAGAGAGGACCCAAATAAACAAAATCAGAAATGAAACAGGTGAAATAACAACAGACCCCAATGAAATACAAAGGATTGTTACAAAATACTACGAACAACTCTATTCCAACAAACTGGACAACCTGGAGGAAATGGACATATTCCTAGACGAATACAACCTTCCAAAACTCAATCAGGAAGAATCTAAACAGCTCAACAGGCAGTAACTATGGAAGAAATTGAAGCAGTCATCAAAAAGCTTCCGGCAAACAAAAGCCCGGGACCAGATGGCTTCACAGGAGAGTTTTAACAAACTTTCAAGGAAGAACTAAAACCTATCCTCCTCAGACTATTCCAAAAAATTCAAGAGGAAGGAACACTTCAGGCTCCTTCTATGAAGCCAGCATCACCCTAATACCAAAACCAGATAAAGACAACACAATGAAAGAGAATTACAGACCAATATCCCTCATGAACATAGATGCCAAAATCCTCAACAAAATTCTAGCAAATCGGCTCCAGCAATACATCAGAAAGATCATACATCATGACCAAGTAGGATTTATCCCAGGAATGCAAGGATGGTACAATATCCGCAAATCAATAAACGTGATACATCACATAAACAAATTGAGAGATAAAAATCACAAAGTCATATCAATAGATGCAGAAAAAGCATTTGACAAAATCCAACACCCATTCTTGATAAAAACTCTCAACAAGGTGGGAATAGAAGGATCATACCTCAACATAATAGAAGCTATATATGATAAACCCACAGCAAACATCATACTCAATGGGCAAAAACTAAAACCATTTCCCCTAAGAACAGGAACAAGACAGGGATGCCCACTCTCACCACTCCTGTTTGCCATAGTACTGGAAGTATTAGCTATCGCAATTAGGCAAGAAGAAGAAATAAGAGGCATCCAAATTGGAAAAGAAGAAGTGAAGCTGTCCTTATTTGCAGATGACATGATATTGTACATAAAAAAACCAAAAGATTCCATCAAAAAACTAATAGACTTAATAAATGAATTCGGCAATGTAGCGGGATACAAAATTAATGCCAAGAAATCTATGGCACTTCTATACACCAATAGTGAACTTACAGAAAGAGAGACTAAAAGAGCAATCCCATTTACCATCACACCAAAAAAATTAAGATACCTAGGAATAAACTTAACTAAGGAGGTAAAAACCTATACGCGGAAAACTACAGGACACTGAAAAAAGAGATAGAGGAAGACGTAAACAGATGGAAGAACATACCATGTTCATGGAATGGTAGAATCAAAATCATTAAAATGTCCATACTACCCAAAGCAATCTACAGATTCAATGCACTTCCCATCAAAATACCAACAGCATATTTCACAGACCTAGAAAGAACTCTCCAAAAATTCATCTGGAATAAAAAAAGACCCCGAATAGCCACAGCAATCCTGAGAAAGAAGAATAAAGTAGGTGGGATCTCAATACCAGATTTCAAGCTGTATTACAAAGCCACTGTTCTCAAAACAGCCTGGTACTGGCACAAGAACCGACATATAGATCAATGGAACAGAATAGAGAATCCAGATATCGACCCAAACCACTATGCTCAACTAATATTTGACAAAGGAGGCATGAACATACAATGGAGTCAAGACAGTCTCTTCAATAAATGGTGTTGGGAAAATTGGACAGATACATGCAAAAAAATGAAACTAGATCACCAACTTACACCATACACAAAAATAAACTCAAAATGGATACAGGACTTAAACATAAGACGGGAAACCATAAAAATACTAGAGGAATCCACAGGCAACAAAATCTCAGACATATGCCAAAAGAACTTCTTCACTGACACTGCCCCTAGGGCAATGGAAGCTAAAGAGAAAATTAACAAATGGGACTACATCAAAATAAAAAGCTTTTTTACAGCAAAAGAAATCATCAACAAAACAACAAGAAAGCCCACTGCATGGGAGAACATATTTGCAAATGCTATCACTGATAAAGGTTTAATCTCCATCATCTACAGGCAGCTTATGCAACTTAATAAAGGAAGATAAATGATCCAATAAAAAAATGGGCAACAGACCTAAACAGAATATTTTCAAAAGAAGACAGAAGGAAGGCCAAGAAACACATGAAAACATGCTCAAAGTCACTTATTATCCGAGAGATGCAAATCAAAACGACAATGAGGTACCATCTCACACTTGTCAGAATGGCTATCATCAACAAATCAACAAATGACAAGTGTTGGCGAGGATGCGGAGAAAAAGGAACCCTCGTGCACTGCTGGTGGGAATGCAGACTGGTGCAGCCACTGTGGAGAACAGTATGGAGTTTCCTCAAAAAACTGAAAATGGAACTCCCATTTGATCCAGTAATCCCACTCCTGGGAATATATCTAAAGAAACTAGAAACACCAATCACAAAGGATATATGCACCCGTATGTTCATAGCAGCACAATTTACAATAGCTAAGATTTGGAAACAGCCTAGGTGCCCGTCAGCAGATGACTGGATCAGAAAACTGTGGTACATCTACACAATGGAATACTATGCTGCCATAAAAAAGAAGGAATTCTCATCATTTGCAGCAACCTGGATGGAATTGGAGAACATTATGCTAAGTGAAATAAGCCAGTCAATGAAAGAAAAATACCACATGATCTCACTCATTTAGGGATAATAAAGAACATTATAAACTGATGAACAAAAAGATAGATACAGAGACAGTAAAGCATCAAACAGATTTTCAAATTACAGGGGGAAAGTTAGGGAGAGGTGGGGGAGATAAGAAATCAAACGAAGGACTTGTATGCATGCATATAAGCATAAACAATGGACGCAAAACTCTGGGGGGTGAGGGCATGTATGGGTGTGGGGTGGGGGGGCAATGGTAAGATATGTACACATATAATACCTCAATAAAAAAATAAATTAAAAAAAAACACAAAGGAAGCCAAGCTTTCCGCCTGCTGTTGCCGACCTAAGCCTCCACTCAAGGCTACAAAGTTTCAATTACAGAAGGTAAACAAATCCAAACAAATGGCGGCTGCCACTGAGCTGGAAAGAACAGGAGGCAAGGGCTGCCCCCGGCAATAGAGGAAGCCAAGCTTCTGCAGCCCTGGCTGGCCTAGGCCTCCACTCCAGGCTACAAAGTTTCAATTATAGAAGATACACAAACCCCAAAAGAAATGGCTGCCGGCCACGGAGCAAGCAGGAGGCTTGGCTCCGCTCCAGGCTACAAAGTTTTAATTGTAGAAGAAACATAAATCCCAGATACCAGGGCCTCTGCTTGGGTCACCAGGGGGTGTGGCTGGCCTGAAAACCACCACAGGCCCTTCACCCAGACCGCCCCACACCCCAAGGGAACCCCCACCCTGATCCAGGATACCCTTCAGGGCAAACCAGCTGGCCCCCACCCATGCACCAGGCCTCTATCCTATCTAATAAAAGAGTAATATGCAGATTGACCATCACTCCAACACACAAGATGGCTGCCCCCATGTGGTCAAAGATTCTGCCCCCATGTGGACACAAGATGGCCGGCACAAGATGGCCAGCAGGGGAGGGCAGTTGGGAGGGACCAGGCCTGCAAGGGAGGGCAGTTGGGGGCAATCAAGTCTGCAGGGGAGGGCAGTTAGGGGTGACCAGGCCTGCAGGGGATGGCAGTTGGGGGGGACCAGACCTGCAGGGGAGGGCAGTTAGGGGTGACCAGGCCTAAAGGGGAGGGCAGTTAGGGGCAAACACGCTGGTAGGGGAGCAGTTAGGCATCAATCAGGCTGGCAGGGGAGTGGTTAGGGGGTGATCAGGCTGGCAGGCAGAAGCGGTTAGGGGCAATGAGGAAGGCAGGCAGGCGAGCAGTTGCGAGCCAGCAGTCCTGGATTGTGAGAGGGATGTCTGACTGCCCGTTTAGGCCCGATCCCACCAGGATTGGGCCTAAACGGGCAGTCAGACATCCCTCAAGGGGTCCCGATTGGAGAGGGTGCAAGCTGGCCTGAGGGACTCCCCCCCTCCCCCCGTGCACAAATTTCATGCACCGGGCCTCTAGTAAACTAGATAACAAGTCTCAATGGCCTGAAAACTGCACTTTTGATTTTAACACATAGGTCCAGGCCTTTTCACCCTCTAGTCTCAACCCTCTCTCTGTCTTGCTCTACTCATCAGATCCTACTCCTTCACACAAAACATCATACCCCTAACACTTCTGACTCTGAATCTACTTTTGACTCAGCAGACCACCAACCTCTATATGCTTATGCAGCCCCTCCCTCATCTGCAGTAGATTCCCAAACCCAGACCCTCCTAACTAGCAACCACCTTCTCCCCAGTCCCTGAGAGTCCAAATCCCAAGAACTCCAATACAGACTTTTCCCACCTAACACTTGCTCTTGGGCCAACAAAAGACTGCCTTCTTCAACAGCCTTTTCTATTCCTGTTCCCATTCGATCCCCAAGGGGGGTGGCAGGAACTGAGGGGATTGTCTGGGTGCACATCCCATTGTCTGTGTCCAACCTTGCACAGATTGAAAGGTGTCTCAGTCTTTTTCAACTGACCTGACCACCTTTACTAAGGAATTTGAGTACCTGACCCAGTGCTATGACCTGACCTGGCACGACATCTACTAGTATATCATCATGTCCTCCTCTCTAAGCCTAGAGAAGGAGCGAGTTTGGCTAGCATCTCAGGACCATGCTGATGCCCTCCATCTAGACTGGACACGATAGCCAACCCAGTAGGAGCGGACACGGGTCCCCAGAACTGACCCGAGATGGGACTGTCAGGTTAATTCTCCAGGGCACCAGCTCTGTAGCCATATAATCATCTGTCTCATTGCTGGACTAAAAAAGGCTGCCCATAAGGCAGTCAACTATGACAAACAATAAAATCACTCAGGGCCCTTCCTCTCCCATCCCACTGAGGCCTTACAGAAATTTACCACCTTAGACGCACCTCCCCAGAGGGAACCTTTCTTCTGAACACCCATTTTACATTCCAATTAGCCCCCAACATATGCCACAAACTTCAAAAAATAGACACAGGTCCACAACTCCCTCAGAAAGACCAAGTAACCTAGCCTTTAAGGTGTTTAATAATAAGAGATGAGGAGATCCAAATCCAAAACAAAAGCAAGATCAGGCCAAGGTTGAGGCCCAAGAGGAGGCCTTTCAGCTCCTAGCCACCACTCTCACGAACCCCAAACAAAGTGCCGGTCCTCCAACCAAGCATAAGTCAAGGGCTAAGCCTCCTCTGGGCCCATGTTTCAAATGCAACAAGGAAAAACACTGGACCAAGGCCTGCCCAAACCCGAGACCCCTGCCTGGGCCCTGCACAAGGTACAGAAGGGTAGGCCACTGGAAATCAGACTGTAGTCTGGCCCCTCCAGGTGGGACCTCAGCCAGTCCAGCAAGGTCGCTCTCTGAATCCAGTTTGGAGCTCCCAGACCTCCTGGGACTGGCCACAGAAGACTGAAACTGCCCAGGCCCTGACAAGGCTCCTCAGACTTACATCACCAGGACAGAACCTTGGGTAATGATTGTGGTGGCAGGTAAGCTGATCTCCTTTTTAATTGACACTGGGGCCACTTATTCAGCCCACCCTGAATTTGCTGGGACCCTTATCCCCTCCTCAGTCTCTATTATGGGGGTTGTTGGATTAATCTCACAGCCATTAGTCACCTCACCTCTACACTGCATCTTACTAGACAGCCCCTTTATCCACTCTTTTCTCAGTGCCCAGCTGGGGCTACCGTGCATACCCTCATAAAGCCCAGTTGTCCCGAACCACAGTCACCTACCTCGGTTTCACTCTCACCCCACAAAGCTGAGCCATTACCTGAACACATTATCTCCTCCATGACTGTCCCCTCCTCTAGACAAGAAACACTCCTTTCTTGGGCTCACTAGGTACTTTTGCACCTGGGTTCCCAACTTTAGTCTTCTGGAAAAGCCCCTCTATGGTGTATCAAAGGGACCCCTCACTGAGCCTTTAGATTCCAATGCCAGCATTTTCATCCTTTTAACCCTTTAATGCTCTGAAAACTGCTCTCATCTCAGCACCTTTTTACCTTACCCTTCCCAAAGAACAACTTTCTTTACTGCAAAACTGCAAGGACTATTTAACAGTCTTACTCCAATCAGAAGCTGAACTCACCCAAACCTTAGGATATTATCTCTAAGGAAAACTGTGACAGTTTTAAATCCAAGAGCTAGAGGCCTGGAACAGGCTGCTGAGCCTGCACCCCTCCACCCCCATCCTTTTCTCCAGCCTCATATGCCTATACATAATTTTCCAAAGTCTTTGATAACTTAAAGGCTTTGGAACATTGCTGGGTTAAATGATAAACATCTAAATATTTTTAAATAACATAAAATACTAAAACATTGATTTATAGACAAGTTTTAAATCTGCCTACAGAAGGTCCCTTGTACTTCGTTGAAGGTATATTTTCTTGAAAGTAAGAGTGTGTTTAAAGTGCGTTCATAAATGTAAATGCTGGTTGTTTACTTTTTGGCTGGTTATTTGTGAATGGATAAAAGGCTTGTGAAAACTGTTAGGAAAGTTTGTCCAGTGAGTCAAGATATGATCACCCCTGACATCCTAAGGGATCCCTTCTCTCTGAGTAAAGCAACCCCATCCAAACTTGCTCCTGTTGCTTATGTCTTTAAGTTGAAGCCTAGACTTTATTTCTACCATTCATTCACAGTCCTTGACACTATCACTGAAAGCTTGGTATTTAGGAACTTCTCTCCCCTTTTCTAGCCTTCTTAAAAGTCATACACTGCAAAGAACACTGAGTCACAGGACAATATAACAATAGGCCATCTCCAATCGTCAGCTTACATCACAATCAACCTAGAACTACCAAATGATCATTGGTCCCAATAAATTGACTACCAAGTCTCCCCAGAAGCCAATGGTTATTTCCTACAGCCAGTCCCTTTTAATTCTTATCCAACTATCCAGGCCCTAGGCTTCAACTGCTCCTTTCCTTTCCTTTCACTTTTCCCTTGGATAACAGCCCATTCTAGCATTCCATCCACTTTCACTGCAATAAAATCTCAACCACTTATCTGTCACCCCTTAATGGTAGCACCATGGCAACTACCCTCTCAGTTTGGATCACAGAACTGGGAAAAGGAACCTCATAACCTTTAGCCCACCTCTTCTCCCTACACCTTTCAGCTTATTGCCATGGTCAAAGATTTTTCTTCCTCTATGGGGAAAACATACATCTGCCCCACCAACTGGACAGGAACCTGTACTCTTGTATAACTCTATCACCCAATGTAGATGTGGCCCCCAATAATCAGTCTTTACCTGTCCCCGTAACTAACCATATCGGACACAAAGGGGAAGTCCAAATAATCCCTTTCCTTATAACCCTCAGCATCACATCAGGGGTTGGAACTGGCATATGGGGCTTAACCACTGCTCTATCATACCTTGAAATCCTATCTCAGGAACTATAAGAAAACTCTGATACAGAACATCTAGCAAGGGTCCAAACTGGAAAAACAAGGACCTCACCCCCAGGGTAACCTATCCTCCCCTAGCCAGGCAACTTAGACCCCAGATCTTTTCCTCCCTAAAGATAACATCTAGACCTCAGTTGTATTTCAGCTTCAGGCCCAGAAAAGCAGCAAAACCAGACAAATGATGCTATGGCAGCCTCAGGACCAGCTTTTACCTTCCAAATCAATCAACAGGACCACTTTCGAGCCTTCACCAACCAGTCTCTCAGAGAAATCAGGCTGCTACAACATCTCATTCCAACCATGAGCCATCTATACTGTGTTCCAGCTGACAACACTCAAATCCATGCCCCTGTGATCTCGACACCCCCGCTCAGCAGGAAGTAACTATGGAAGATATGACCTTCGTCCCTATTCCATAAAACAAAAAGGCTGGAATATTAGATCTAATCAAATAATTAAATCGATACCTCCTCCCCTGGGAAATTAACCTTTAGGCCACTTCTCAATAGACATTCCACTTGCTTAGACCACATTTCACTTGCTAAGACCATTATCTCTCCCCTCCAGACTTTCCCAGGATCCGGACCTGCAAAGAGAATTCTCCACCCAGAAAAAGCCCACCTAGAGTCCTTTAAAAACCTCTGACTCTCCATTTTTGGGTGTTGGTGCCATTTGGGGACTCATCCCATCTGGTATCCAGATGACCTAATAAATATATAATCCCTTACTACTTTGGCTTCATGTGTTCCTCCTTCAGGGATCCTAACAGTAAGACCATATTAATTCTACTTGTACTTACACATCCTTCAGTTCTGAGATCTATACTAGACAATCACACACATATAATCTATGCCTGGGACAAGGGTGGGGGAAAAACTAAATGAAAAAGGGCATCAAGAAACGTCTTGGAGGAATGAAGATGTTCTGTATCTTGATTATGGTGGTGATTAAACAAGTTTATACATTTGCAAAAGTCATCAAACTATACAGTTAAGATGGGTACACTTTATTCTATACAAATTATACCTTAATAAAGATAATTTTTAAGAAATCATTTGCTGAACTAGATAATAACATTTAAGCATATATTATGACCTGAAGACATTTTTTTAAAAATAGAAACACAGTAAATATTTGTTGGCCTGACTTAAATTATTGGTAAGTTCTATGGCTATTAAAACCCCATAAATTGCCGAAACCGGTTTGGCTCAGTGGATAGAGTGTCGGCCTGCGGACTGAAGGGTCCTGGGTTCGATTCCGGTCAAGGGCATGTACCTTGGTTGCAGGCACATCCCCAGTGGGGGGTGTGCAGGAGGCAGCTGATAGATGTTTCTCTCTCATCTATGTTTCTGGCTCTCTATCTCTCTCCCTTCCTCTCTGTAAAAAATCAATTAAAAAAAAAACACCCATAAATTATTTTGCTGGAAGATAAAAGCACACACAACAATTGAAATGACAAATGCAGTTTTTGTATATATATCTATAGTTCTTTTGGGAAGAGACTAAATCAGGAAGACCTAAGTCAACAGTTTTAAGAAATACAAATAGATAATTCAGTAAGAAGTAATAATATACTTTCTCTTTTTCAATTCTTTGTAGAAGTTTATAATGAAATTTCTAGTATGCAAACTTAGTGATACCATTAGTTTTTAGCTTAAAAAAATCAACGTACATGTAAAAGTGCTGTTGACTCGTGATTAAAACATTCATAAAAGATATTAGTGGCAAAATTAAATCAAAATGAGAGATCGTCTAAATCAGTGTTTCACATACTATGTTTTGGTGGAAAACAGACCTGAACACATTTCATGAAAGATGGGTATGGCATTAAACAAATTTAAGTAATAATAGTTTGAATAATCCTACCTAATAAAAGAGTAATATGCAAATTAACCGAACCTTCGCTACGCCCAAGCCACACCCACCAGCCAATCAGGGCAAGCATGCAAATTAACCCAACCAAGATGGCGGTTAATTTGCATATCAAGACAGCGTAGAAAGAAGCCACGAAGCTGTGGAGAAGCAAGCAGGTGGGGCCGGCAGAGAAGGGAGGCAAGCAGGTGGGGCCGGCGGAGAAGGGAGGCAAGCAGGCGGGGCCAGCGGAGAGCGCAGGAGGAAGCCCTATTGCAGGAATACACCACCCACAAGGTACCAGTCCATCGGGCCAGGGAGTGGGGATGGAGTGGGCAGCACCAGACGCCACCTGAGGAGTCCGGGTCCATCACAGGCCCCGGGAGGGGCAGCGGCCTGCCTAGCCACGCCTGTGGGGCCCCGGGAACATTGCCGCCCCGGGGAGGCGCAGCCGGCTGGCTTAGCCGCTCCAGTGGGGCCCTGGGAACATCGCTGCCCAGGGAGGCACGGCTGGGCCCTGGGAACATTGCAGGCATGTGGTTGCTGAGACACAGACCCAGCCTCTGGCCACAGATTCACAGCTTTGCTGAGACCAAGGGCAGGGATCTGCCTCACTGCAGAGAGAGAGAAATTCTGCAGTGGCCCCAAGATGCGGGTGGGCCAGGCCAGGGATCAAGGGGAATGGAAGGTAGCCCAGGGGGAGGGGCAAGGACCCGCAGCTCTGAGGCAGGGGTTGAGGGGCAGTGCCACCTCAGTGGAGGGGTGCTGCACTGTAGGGTACCGGACTCACTGATGTGATTCAGACAAGCTCCCAGTGCTAACTGGCCTCACCCAGGTGGCCTTTGCACTTCAGAGGTGGCGACTCCTGCTCCCACTTTCACCCAAAAGCAAGCTCATGCCACCCTGGCCCATGGCAGAGCATGCCTTGGTGGTGAGTGCGAAGCCTTCTACCTGCTCCAGAGACCTGGGGGCAGGGGGTTATTGAGTCAAGTTCTACAGCCAACTGGAATTGGCCTCAGTGTTCTGGTCTGTAAAATGGACTAAGCGTGTCCCAGTGCCTTCACTGAGCTTTGATGGCCAATTGAGATACTATATAAGGAAAGTGATGAAGAAGTGAGAAAGAAAAGGAAAGGTGAACAACACAAAAGAAAGACTGCAAGGAACCTGTAAACCCATTGTCACTTAAATAGGGAATATAGTCAATAGTGTTGTAATGATGGTATAATGCCAGGTGGGTACTGGAAATATCAGGGAACACTCTGTAAAGTATATGATTGTCTAACCACTATTCTGTAACTAATATAAAACCTGAAACCAATACAAAATAATATTGAATGTAAAGAAATGAAAATTGGAGTGAAATTTTTATAAATTTCAAAGTTTAAATAAAGGCTGTAAAGGAAGGAAGGGGAGAATAAAAAATAGTGTTTTTCATTTTACCACTTTATTGTCTTTTCAGTACATGAAAAAGACAGTTGTCTTTATATGGTGCTTTTATCCTTTTCTAAGTCATTATCTCATTTTAATTTCAGGGCAACTTAAAGACAAGATAATTGTTCCCTCCACTATTCAAAGAAAGGAAATCCTGGTGTCTGGATCCAATGATTCAATTGTCAAGCCCTTATTGTAAAGCAGGGTTAGTAAAATTTTCTGTGAAGGGTCATATCTATACTAATAAAAGCCTTGGGGGTGATCAGGCCAGCAGGGGAGGGTAGTTGGGGGCCATCAGGCTGGCAGAGGAGCAGTTAGGTGTCAATCAGGCCAGCAAGGGAGCCGTTAGGGGGCAATCAGGTAGGCAGGTGAGCGGTTAGAAGCCAGTGGTCCCGGATTGTGAGAGGGACATTCGACTTCAGGTTTAGGCCCGATCCCTGTGGGATCGGGCCTAAACCTGAAGTTGGACAACAGGGATCGGGCCTAAACCTGAAGTTGGACATCCCCCAAGGGGTCCCAGATTGGAGAGGGTGCAGGCTGGGCTGAGGGAAACCCTCCCCAGTGCACGAATTTTGTGCACTGGGCCTCTAGTGTTAAATAAGTTTCTGTACTTTCTCACAGGCTTTAATGTGATAATGTGAACTGTGAATTCCCAAAAGAAGTTAATAGAATGCAGTGTGTTCCAAAGTTATTTCAGTTAGGACTTGTTTAAGGTGTCACACTGTTATAGAACAATGGAAAGCTATTAAAATTCTGGGACAAGTGGAATAGGCAAACTGATTCAGGAAAATTAAACAAAGCCAAAAAGCTTTGCAGGCTTCTTGTGCCAAGACCTTATCATCAGAACAAAGGGTTAAAACTTCTCACAAAAGAATGCAGGAGAGGAGGTGGAAGGAAAGGGGAAAAGAGGACAAGGAATCTTAATTCATCCTCTCCTTAACCAGACACTACTTAGTGCAAATCATCCTGGGTCTGTTAAAACAGCAGGGAGGAGTGGGAAGGAGTAGTGCACTCTTATCTCATCCCATTTAAACGGAAAAGCCGGAGGTCTAGGGATTGAATTGCCAAGTGCTTCTCATATATTGTGGAAAAGCCAGAACAAAGAAAAGGGGAGACCTTCAGGGTTAATCTGTATTAGTATATCTAGCAGAGGAATTTTTTTAAAAATTTATAGACAAGAAGGTATATAAGGCAGAAACCTCCCACCCCACTTGTTCTTCAGATTAGCTGTGAGCCCATCTGCGCTTCATAAGCCAGATGTAGAGATTTGCTTGCCTTGCTTAATAAATGTGCAAGTTTTAATTTTTAATAAACTCACATTAACACAACACAACTATTATCTGGATTCACTCGTTTGCATTCATTCCTATGAGCATGACAAGAACTGAGTGGGACAGCCCTCTCCCTCTGACTCAGGGGGCTGTCCAATTAACACTTCTCTGGTATCTGAGAGGGGCCTGTAACAACACTTCAGGAAACACTGTTGCAGGATGATAGCACGAATCAAATCAATTCAGGTTTCCCCTCCATATTTTATATTCATATCTTTGGATAAGGTAATTATGCCTTTTATTTAAAACTAGAGGCCTGGTGCATGATATTCGTGCATGGAGGGGGCATTCCTCAGCCTGGCCTGCACCCTCTCCAATCTGGGACCCCTCAGGGGATGTTCGACTGTTGGTTTAAACCAGCAGTCAGACATCCCTCTCACAATCCGGGACGACTGGCTTCTAAACACTCACTTACCTGCCTGCCTGATCACCCCTAACCCCTCTGCCTGCCGGCCAGATCACCCCTACCTCGCCCCCCTGCTGGCCTGATCACCCCTAATTGCCTCTGCCTCAGCCCCCACCACCATGGCTTTGTCCAGAAGGAAGGTGGATGTCCGGAAGATGGCCAGTCGACCTGCTCTAATTAGCATATTACCCTTTTATTAGTATAGTTTATATAGGATAGGATTGCTTAAATGGGGGGGGGGGGGGGAGAGGAGATCCAGTATCAGCAGGAGGACATGCTCTTGGCAGAAAAAATCACATAATCCCTATATCTAGACTGATAGCCAGCCATATGCATTATACTGCCAAACCCGTCATTAAAAAATTGAACAGCTTTCTTACACCTTACACCAAACAGCTGTTTTTCTTAAAACCCCTCCTCAGCCTCCACCTTAGGTTCTGCCTTCGCAGTTCACCCAGATTTGGTTCTGATTGGTCGGTTTCTATGCCAGTCAGTGTCAAAAGCCCCGCCTCCTAGGCAGCCGTTGGCTCCTCGCAATTCACTCAGATTTGGTTCTGATTGGTCAGTTGCTATGCCAGTAGGCATCAAAAGCTCCGCCTCTTAAGCAGCCATTGGCTCCTCACAACTCACCCAGATTTGGTTCTGATTGGTTGGTTTATATGTCAGTCAGCATCTCCAGGCCTATCTCCAGGCCTGATCATAGAGGCCGGGCTGATCAGCAGCCGCCTCAGGCTGCTGGTGAGCGTGAGCGCCTGAACTGCTGACATCTGGGAGAGAGAAAGGTTTGGCTGCCACTCCTGATCAGCCCCGCCTCTCTCTCTCTCCAAGATGTCAGCAGGTCAGCCCACTTGCCTGCTACACACGCAGCCTGTTGATTGGTCAAGCCTCCAGTTGTTGTGGATGTTACAACCCTGGCTCTTTTTATATATATAGATATTTCCTGTAAAAATATAAAAGACAATCTAAATTTTTAGTAACTTTTGATTTCTCAAGGGAAAATAAATATTGCTCAGATTTTCAGGCTTATAACTTAGAGTATATGTAGAGCCAATTACCTAGCAGAATTGATCCCACCTTCTAAACATAGTCAGCTACTAAAATCTGTGGATAAATTCTTTAGTGTAATTATGAGTTCATTCTTTAGTGTAAAGACGCTTAGGATTCAGTCCATGTAAAAAGCACAATTTCTTTAATTATAAAATACTATAACATAAAATTGGACAACATGAAATATAAATTTTTTAAGTCTAAAAAAATTAGATGAGGCAATATCATTATTCTATATGAGGTTTTCTCAAAAAATTGTTAGGTTTTATGCTATTTTCCAACTTATTGCATTTAACATTTATTAAACACAATTAAAGAACATTTTCTAAGATTTAGCTTACATATTTTCAAAATACTATAGTACAAATTCTGTTTATACAACACCTGCCTTATATTTATCACTTAAAACTTCAAATATGAGCCTGGCTGGCATGGTTCAGTAGTTAAGCATTGACTTATAAAGCAGGTCAAGGTTCAATTCCTAGTCCAGGCACATGTCTGAGTTGTGGGCTCCTCCCCAGTATGTGGTGTGCAAAAGACAGCTGGTAAGTGATTCTCTCTCATCATTAATGTTTCTATCTCTCCCTCTTCTTTACTCTCTGAAAACAATAAAAATATATTTATTTTTTATTATTTTTAAATAAATCTTTATTGTTCAGATTATTACAGGTGTTCCTCTTTTTTTTTCCCTCCATAGCTCCCCTCCACCTGATTCCCCACTCCACCTCTTATCCCACCGCCACTGTCCTCATCTATAGGTGTAAGAATTTTGTCCAATCTCTTCCCGCACCCCTCACACACCCTTCCCCCTGAGAATTGTCAGTCCACTCCCTTTCTATGTCCCTGATTCTATTATATAAATCAGTCCATTCTGTTCATCAGATTTTTTATTCACTTGATTTTTAGATTCACTTGTTGGTAGGTATGTATTTGTTGTCATTTTGTTTATTATAATTTTTATCTTTACCTTTTTCTTCTTCTTCCTCTTCTTAAAGAATACCCTTCAGCATTTCATGTAATCCTGGTTTGGTGGTGATGAAGTCCTTTAGCTTTTTCTTATCTGTGAAGCTCTTTCTCTGACCGTCAATTCTGAATGATAGCTTTGCTGGGTAGAGTAATCTTGGTTGTAGGTTCTTGCTATTCATCACTTTGAATATTTCTTGCCACTCCCTTCTGGCCTGCATAGTTTCTGTTGAGAAATCAGCTGACAGTCGTATGGGTACTCCCTTGTAGGTAACTAACTGTTTTTCTCTTGCTGCTTTCAAGATTCTCTGTCTTTTGCCCTTGGCATTTTAATTATGATGTGTCTTGGTGTGGTCCTCTTTGGATTCCTCTTGTTTGGGGTTCTGTGCGCTTCCTGGACTTGTAAGTCTATTTCTTTCACCAGGAGGGGAAAGTTTTCTGTCATTATTTCTTCTAATAGGTTTTCAATATTTTGCGCTCTCTCTTCTGGCACCCCAATAATTCAGATGTTGGTATACTTAAAGTTGTCCCAGAGGCTCCTTACACTATCTTCAACTTTTTGGATTCTTTTTTCTTTTTGTTTTTCTGGTTGGGTGTTTTTTTGTTTCCTCATATTTCAGATCTTTGGTTTGATTCTTGGGGTCCTTTGATCTACAGTTGAATTTCTGTATATTCTTTATTTCAGACTGTGTATGCTTAATTTCTTACTGGTCCTTTTCCATTATTTTGGCATTCTCATTAAGGTCCTTGAAGGTCTCACTAAGCTCCTCATAGGTCTCATCAAGTTTCTCGGTGGTTTTTAGAAGATTCTTGAGTAACCTTATAAATGTGGTTTTGAACTCTATGTCCAGTAGTTTGCTTTCCTCCATTTCTTTCATTCGTGACATGTTTCTTTGTCTCCGCATTTTGGCTGCTTCCCTGTGTTGATGGAGTGGCTTTGTGTGGTAGGTGACCAATAGGGGCCAGTGGCTCAGCCTCCCCAGTCACCTGAGGTGGATGCTCTTGGTGAACCCCTTTGTGGGCTCAGTGCAAAGTCTTGGTGTAGTTAACCCTACCAGACCTGAGGCCCTGAACCTAACTGTCCCCTATACCTGGGCTCCTGAGCAATTCAAACACATGGGGGAAGACATTTGCAATGGCTAACCATGAGGTTTGACCATGATTGGTTAGTTATTTTTAGTTTGTGACGCATTTTTTTCACGTACTAGGCAAAGTACCAAAAATTAGGTACAACGGTATAGCGGCAGATTCGGAAATTACCGAAAAATCGATACAGCAGTCTGGTAGCCTTGATTGTTGTTAGTACACTGGGAGGAATTGACCTCCAGGCCAATTGGCTGTGAGGACCCGCTGTGTCTATAATGGAATAACTGCTGTGCTGGAGACACACTTATGGGGCAGGATTGCTTCAGTTGGGCTTTGGTGCTCACTGAGTCTGCCTCTTGAATGTGTCACTTATGGATGTGAGGAGTTGAAATCTGGGTTGTCTCACACTGACCACTAGGTACACTGGCTTCTGGATCTCCAATGGGGGTGCAGGTCAACTACTGTCTGAGGCCACCCAGCAGGAGCTACAGCGAGAACTACAGTTTTCTCCTCTTTGCTTGGGGTTTGGAGGTTTTGGAGCTCTCTGACCAGAGCTGCAGTTTGTTAGGTAAAGCTGCAATAGGGCACGCCATTCATATGCAAAAGCCACTGTGTGGAGCTTGGGTGGGTTTGTGGATTGTGCGGGGCGGGGTCTCAGAGAGGCACTAGGCTAAGGCGTGGCAAACAGCAATGGCTGCCAGTCAGCCATCTCTGTCTCCGAGTTTCCGCATCCCCGCGTCTCTCATCCCAGAGCAGTAAACAATGATTCCTGTACGCAGCTCTGCAAGCAAGCCACCCTCACTTTCCGACCTGATGGCAGACAGTTCAGCTTCTCCCGGTAGGAGTTTGGGTCCCCAGTGTCTCCCCAGAAACTGGATTTCAGAGTAATCGGGAGCTTGTCTCCCTTCGGGTTGGAAAAAGCAACGCCTGCTGCCAGCCCGTTTCGCGCGCCTCCGTACCTCAGCTTTTCAGCGCTTGTGCTCGTCTCAATGCTCTTTTCTCTTTCCTTCTAGTTGTAGAACTTCCACTCAGCCAGCTTTCCCATGGTTCTGGGTGACAGACATTTTGTCTTTTAGTTGTAGTTTTGAAATTGTTGTGCAAGGCAGCAGTTTAGGTGTTTACCTATGCCACCATCTTGGTTTCTCCCAAAAATATTTAAATAAAAATTTTAAATGTGAGGTTCATTTTAAGAAGCAGATTTTTATATGCCACTAATGTGTGAAGAATAACTCTATTTAAAAGACATCTATGTCTATGGACTGGGGAGAGAGGAACAATGGACCACAATTTAGTAAAGTCTTAATACCTGAAAGCTAAGGATTATCATTCAACCAGAAGCAAAGTAGATGAACAAACTGTCTTTTCAATTGTTATTTTCAAAAGCAAAGGTTAGCTTTAACATTATTAGGAGAACAATGTTCTAGTGGACAAGTAGAAAGATGTTAATAATAATGACATCTAACAAGTATTCTTTAAGAAATTTTAATCATCAACAAATCAACAAACAATAAGTGCTGGCGAGGATGCGGAGAAAAAGGAACCCTCATGCACTGCTGGTGGGAATGCAGACTGGTGCAGCCACTGTGGAAGACAGTATGGAGTTTCCTCAAAAAGTTAAAAATGGGCCCTAACTGGTTTGGCTCAGTGGATAGAGCATCGGCCTGTGGACTGAAGGGTCCCAGGTTCTATTCTGGTCAAGGGCATGCACCTTGGTTGCAGACACATCCCCAGTAGGGAGTATGCAGGAGGCAACTGATCAATGTTTCTAACTTTCTAACCCTCTCCCTTTCCTTCTCCCTTCCTCTCTGTAAAAAAATCAATTAAAAAAATATTTTTAAAAAGTTAAATATGGAACTCCCATTTGACCCAGTAATCCCACTTCTAGGACTATCTCCCAAGAAACCAAAAACACAAATCAGAAAGGATCTATGCACCCCTATGTTCATAGCAGCACAATTCACCATAGCTAAGATTTGGAAACAGCCTAAATGCCCATCAGCAGATGAGTGGATTAGAAAACTATGGTACATCTACACAATGGAATACTACAGTGCTATAAAAAAGAAGGAACTTTTGCCATTTGCAACAGCATGAATGGAACTGGAGAGCATTATGCTAAGCGAAATAAGCCAGTCTGAGAAAGATAAATATTACATGATCTCACTCATTTATGGAATATAATAAACAACGTAATTTGATGAACAAGAAGAGATCCAGAGACTAATGGCAGAGGAGGGGGGATTAGAGAGCAATCAAAGAACTTGTATGCATGCATATTAGCATAACCAATGGACACAGACACTGGGGCAGTGGGGGCTTGCCCAGTGTGGGAATGGCTAGGGGTGAGGGGGTCAATTAGGGAAAAAGCAGACATATGTAAAACTTTAGACAATAAAAATTTTATAGAGATATATATAGATATATATATAGATATATATAGATATATATAGATATATATAAAATTATATTTATACATATATGTGTGTGTGTATATATATAAAGAAATTTTAATTACTTACCTGTAATGGACCCAAGATAGAGCTTGTTGTATACATGAAAAAGAGCCGAAGATAACTCAGAACATTTGCAAATGCAAACAGCCCTTCTGCCACCAATGTAGGATGAAATGCATCCCAGTCTTTCCGATCAGCAAAGTCATGAAACTAAGGAATAAGCCAAAGGTAAATAGCTCTCTCAATTTAGGAAAATAAAAACTTATTCCAATTATTGAAAAAAAAATTTTTTAATTACGTTTTCTTGTGGGAGTTCACAATTTATGTTTTATAAATTTCTCTTCTTTTAATAGGAATAACATTGGCTTAACAATAAAATATTTCTATACAGATGAGGCAATATCACTATTCTATATAAGGTTTTCTCAGAAATTGTTAGGTTTTAAGAAATTAAAGTTTTAAAAACTCTTATTAAACTTTTTATGAATAAATGTTTGCTAGGTTTTTCTTAAATTCCACAACACAAAATTTTAAGTATGTTTACATGTCAAATTATTAGCTATCCTATTAAATTAACCTTGTCCCTAGACTCAGGATTCTAGAATGAATCATAGAAGTTCTTCTCCCTTCTAAATGCCAAGGAGTGCTTTGTTACCTAGACATAGAGTGGCCACATGCTCCAACCAAGGGGAATAATCAGATTATATACCAGTTTTCCTGGCATAATTATTAACAGCATCCATTCCTTTTCATTTTCAAAATGTTTAAAATGCTTGATTAATATATGATTTGGGCATCCCACTTCTAGAGCTAAAGAGACCAGTATAATAAAACAGTGACCTTCAACTCTTTACTGAACTGTACATCTATGTATAACCAATTTTTATTTCTTAATAATTTCACAATTCTGGTCACTGACCATATCTAACATGTTCCTACTACTAATTACTTAAAAAATAGAGTTTTTAATAAAGTAAAATGATGTTAAATAACCAGTTCACTTTTTCTAGTCTATAATTAGTAAAACGAACAACAACAAAAAGACCCCACACATTAAAAAGAACAAACAGAAAATACTGTATCATTTAGTTCCTTTTATGTGACACCTCAGAATTCTAAACTCTTTAAACAAAGACAGTTAACACTGGAATGTGTAAAACAATTAATTCCATTCAGATAAGCTTCCCCCCCCCCTGGCAGATATAAAGATATCTAATGCTAATTAATTTAAGTAACTTTGTGTTTTCATTTTAAGTATATACAGGTTAATGTGGTACATAAACCTAGCTCAGATATAAGGAATCAGCATTGGTAGGAAGAAAATGCCTAGACAGACCTGGATTTAAATCCAGTCTTGCTTGGTTTCTTACTGTGTGGACTTGGGTAAGTTTATTAATACTTCTGAGCTCCATTTTCCTTATTTGAAAAAAGGGCATAAGGATAGAGTCTCATAGAGTCCCTGTGAGGATAAAATGAGATAAGTATAAAGCAAGTATTAAATCATGGTGCCTGGCATTTAATAGATAACCAACATTCATAGGTAATTAACATCATTTAAACTATTGGAGAGGAAGAAAGCAATGTGCACTATTCCCTTGCACAAGGATAGCTTTAAAATGAAAACACGTCGATATAGATTTGAGCCAATGGAACTCTGACTTAGGTAGCTAAATATCTCAGGTTTCTCCTAAATAAATTTCACTTGTGTCTCCAATAGACATATTTAATAGTCACCTTGTTGTGAGCAACCACTTTCAGGGCAAAGGTTGCCAAATAAAGGGAATTCATGACAAAACTGAGTTGATTACGAGATTCTTCTAAAAAGTCTTCCAACCCTTCATACCAGAGTCTTTTAATGTCTGACCAAATCATTCCTAAAAAAGGAAGAAAAAAATCAAATAACACTCTCTTTACTTAAACTGAAAAACACTTTTAGGCTCAAAGTATTAAATAAATAACATTTGCATCAGCTGTAGCCTCATTAAGAAGAAAAAAATAACAACAAAAAATACCCTTTCAAAATTTGAAAGAAAATAATCTTAAGTTTCATATGATAATATCTTTCCCAGAGAGTCAGTAAAGTCAAACAAGCAGAATAAAACAAATAAATTGATGCCACACACACACACACACACACACACACACACACACGCACCATTTCAAAGGCTCAGTTCCAGTTCCTGTTCTCTATTCATACTCACTGCTATAGTGACTTCATCCAATCTAGTCTAATTGCTTTCTAACATGTGTCAGACTTTCAAATTTATCTCTCTAAATTCAACCAGTATTTATATAATAATCAATATTTCTAAACCTCTCTAAAATCCCACAAGTATAGACACTTAGCTGCTCCGTCTCCAAATGGATGTCCTACATGTCCAAACTGAACTCTTAATTTCTGACCCTAAATTCACTGCACTTAAGACCTCCCTATTTCATTGGATAGCAATTCCATGCTTCTAGTTGCTCCATCCAAATGAATCATCCTTGACAGATATTTCTTTTAAACCACACTATCAATATATAGCAAAACCTTTTGGTTCTACTTTTAAAAATATACTTAGCATCTAACCCTTCTCACTACCATTTCAATTTCAAGCCACCATCATCTCTTGCTTGTATTACTTTAATAGCCTCCCTGGTTTCCCTTCTTTTATTCTGATCTCCCTAAAATCTATTCTCAACATAGCAACTAGATTAATCCTTTTAAAATGCCAAGTGTTACTTTTCTCCTCAAAACCCTGTAGAAACTCCTAGAGGAGAAAGGATTGACTGCAGCTCAGAACTCTTTCTCCATGGGAACATAACCTCATGGTATCATCAATTATGAAAACACTAGAGGCCCAATGCATGAAAATTCGTGCAAGAGTAGGCCTTCCTCATCCCCCCAGCCCCCCTCCCCCCGACCCCACTGCCGGCACCAGCTTCCCTCCGGCACCCGGGGCCCGGGCTGACTTCCCTCCTGCCCAGGCTTCGTCAAGAAAGACGTCCGGAAGACGTCCAGTCTAATTAGCATATTACCCTTTTATTATTATAGATACCAGGTTAAGAAAAATAAGGACAGCTATGTTCAACATTGTAACAATAACCACTCACTGGAAACTACCTGACTTTGAGTGAACTCAGAGACCCTGCAGGCACACACAGCAAGAAGTAAAGACATGCTGAGAAACAGGCCTCAGCTCCTATGTGTGATTGATGTCTCTCCTAACATAGGCATGTGCCTACAGTGGGAGGTACACTCTTCGGGCTTTATAAGACAGTAGAGGCCCGGTGCATGAATTTGTGCATGGGTGGGGTCTGGCCAGCCCACCCTGATTGGGGCCGATCAGGGTGGGCCGGCCAGGGGGGGAGGGAACATGGAAGTTTGGCTGGATGACTTCACCCCCAATCGGGATCTGGGAGCTAACTGGAGGTGGGGGCCAGCTGGGAGGAGAGGCCTCAGGCAGTTGGCTGGCCAGCCCTGCCCTGGTCAAACTCCCAGTCGAACTCCCAGTCCAGGGGACAATTTGCATATTAGTCTTTTTTTATATAGGATAGTTCCTGCTAGATTTGAGGCCTCTAGCTGGTGTAGCTCACATCCATCCATATGGTCTCATCTCATACAACTGAGTGTACCCACTATGGCGTTTTGAAGCAGCCCCAAACTTTTGTAAGAACTGCCAATAAAGACCTATTTGAAGCTGTCATGTGGCATGCTGTACTTTCTGTATGTATCTTTCTACAAAGTTCAATACAGCTGGTACCAGGTTTCTGCCTATTGTGTCCTGTGAGTGAGAATGAGGTTGGGAACCTAAATCACTGCTGCTGATTGTGCAGAGTGGGCATTGCATCTTCCCTTATATCTCATTTCACTTGGAGTCAAAACTAAATGCCTTACAATGGTCCACAGAATTACACTACCTCCTCTCCTATTGATCTTTCCTTCCATCACTCTGGTCACACTGGCCTCCTTAATTCCTTACTGTTTTTTAACTCCTGCCTTCAGACCTTTACACTCTCACTTTCCTTGGTTGGAAGTTCCTCACCCTGATATCATCTGGCTAACTCCCCCACTTCATGTCTTTGCTTACCACTTACTCTTATCACCCTATTTTAAACTGCAAACTCCATGCTCCCCACTCCCAATACCCCAACTTTGCTCTCTTTCTTTTCCCTTAGTACTTATCATTTTTAAACATTGGATATAGTTTACTTAGTATGTCTATTAACTATCTTCCCCTCACTTTGGGTGAGCTCTTCAAGGGTAAGAATCCTAAATGTAAATGTCCTGAGTTGTGCCTGACACATGTGGGTACTCAAAAAAAATTGCTAAATGAATAAATACACATAGATAAAAACAAACAAAACTTCCCCTTTTATGAGCCAGAGGTTTCTTCATCGTTATATATATACCAGAGGCCCAGTGCACGAAATTCGTGCATGCATGGGGGTGCGGGGCGTGGGAGGGGGTGTCCCTCAGCCCTGTCTTGGCCTGCAAAAACACCAGCATCCCTCACCCCGGCCTCTAGCCAGAGGTTCCTCCCCTCCTTCTGCACAGCCTCTGGGAAGATGCTTGACCTGGGGCCTCCTCAGAGACCCAGCAAACGACGCCCTGCAGCTCGGGTACTTGGGGATTTGGGCTTTCAGGTCTGACTTCCTCACCTGGCATGGTGAGCATCAGCTGCCATGGGAGCCTTGCCTTAGGAGTCACCCCCTTGGACCATACTACTTGCGAGTGTGTGTGGGGGGTGGGGGGTGGCCTCGGTGGCAGTGATTTGATGTCTGTAGCATGCCCGCTGACACCCACCACCGCGGCGCAACACTGGTCCCATCTGGACTGCTGGCAGGGGGCTTCCAGTCTGCGACTGGGGCTGATGGGCTGCGACTGGGGGCTGCAGGTGGAAGACCCCGGCACCCATAGGGCTGTCAGCATCAGGAACTGGAAAGATCCATTTTTCTGGTTCCTCCCCTGCCGCGCGGATGCTGAGCTCCGGGCCCTACAGGCCTGTTCACTCCCGCCGCAAGGCCGGCCGGGGTGGGGACATGGGCTTGCTGCCCCAGAGGCCCCTTCTGTGCCTCAGCACAGCCATGGCGCAGACGCGACGTGAGCTCAGCGTCTGGCCGGCCCCATTCGGCCGCTGCTCAGTGGTGCTGGGGCTGATCGAGTCCGGCCGGAGGCAAGGGCGGGGGGCGGGGACACTCCGTCCCCGCCTCCCGCCAGCCCAATCGGCCACCCTGGCCACCCCAAGTCCCGCCCCCCCGCACCTCCCGCTGGCCCAATCATGGGTGTAGCAGAGTGATGGTAATTTACATATTACCCTTTTATTATGTAGGATATTCCTGGTAGTAACAGAGAAGAGTAATATAATCCAGGATCATTTTATGACACATTGCTTCATTAAGATATTTTTAAAGATTATTAAATAAAAAAAGACTAAAGTGTTGCAACATAACATATGGCTGAATATCAAGTTAAGTCAATCAGAATCATTCTCTGGCTTACCAGAAGGTAGAATAGTTCCCCTGAGAAACAAATGAAGCATTCTTGAAAAAAACTGTTCATAACATCTTAATTCATTACAGTACCCATATTTTATGTAGAAAAACATTTACAAATATTTGCAGATCTGACAAAAAAAAAAAAAAAAACTTTTAAAAATTCCACTTGATCCTTGGCTGGTGTGGCTCAGTTGGTTGGACGTCATCCCATGCACCAAAAGGTTGCCGATTCAATTCCTGGTCAGGGCACATGCCCGCGTTGTGGGTTCCATTTTTGGTAGGTAGGCAGTGTGCAGAAGGCAGCCAATCAATGTTTTGCTCTCACATTGATGTTTTTCTCTCTTCCCCCCCGCCCCTCTCTAAAAATCAATTTTAAAAATCTTCTTAAAATTCCACTTGGATAAGCTTCAATTTAAAATGAAGAGATGGGGGAGGGGTGATGGGGGATAAAAACAAAATATAATGAACAGCTAAAAACTATCTGAAATAATCTACATTTTATTAAACTCAAACATTGTGACACTAAAACACTAAGAAAAATAATGCTTACAGAAATAAGTAAAATTGCATCCTGAAAATGCAATGTTATACCTTAGGGGAGCATGAATTGGAAAAGATTTTTGATGAAAAAAGGCAGACATGAAAGAATAGTAAGTACCACCATCAGGTAGTTTCCCACCTCCTGTGCAACATCCCACAATAAAAATGTGAATCATACACTGGACATATTTCATGCTTCTAAACTGGACTGGAAGAACAAAGTAATTTTAAACTACAGGGTGTCCCCCAAAAATGTATACACACTTTAACAGCTGATAGCTCAATTTTGAAAATGAGATGTATTTTAATAAACACTGCCTTTATAATTATTCAAAGTGTACATATACATTTTTTTGGATAGTTTATATTATAAGCAATGCAATCACTACATAAACAATGTACCATATTCTGGGTCCTTCTTGTTTTTGCTTTTTAGAATCAGAAACTGACATTAGTAAATTGCAATCCCATCATTTGGGAATTCCTCAAGGCTTGCTCCTAGGTCCTCTCTTCTAATTTTATACTTTCTCCAGTGTCACATCCATGACCAGTTTATTCACAGATAGCTGACTCAAGCTTACACTTCCTCACGAGCTTCAGACTAAGATATCTAATTGCCGACATCTCTTTGGGATATCTTGAAGCCTTTTCAATTTCAACCTATCCAAAACCACAAATCTCCAAACCTAGTACTGTTTCAAAATACCTACGTTGTTTAATAATCTCCCTCTCCCTCATCCCCTACATACTATGTATTTCCATGTCCTATTAGCTTTACTTTGTAAATGCCTTTCACACTTATTTCATTCTCTTCTTTTCTATCAAAACCACCCTAAATCCAAGGTACCATCAACGTTCACTGGAGTACCGCAACAGCCTTCTATTGGTCTCCCTCCACCTATGCTTGCCACAGCCCCATCCTCCCAAGCCATTCTCCACACTGCAGCCAGAGGACCTTTCAAAAGGTAAATCTAATCATGCCACTCACCTACTGAAATTACTTAACATGATCTAGAGCACACTCATGTCTATAGTTTCACCTTGAATCCACTTTCCCTGCTCCAGCTTTACTCAGTAGCTCCTTTGTACCGTGCTTCCTCTTGCCACGGGGCCTCAGAATTTAACCACTGTATCAGCTTCTCTCCCAATTCTCCTAATTGACTCTTGTTTATCCTTTAGATATCAGTTCATTTAGCACTTCCTCAAGACAGCCTTCCCAATCTCTCTGACTAGGTAAAATGCCCTTATGATACACTTGCTCTCCTAGCTCCATGACCCTTACTTAGTAGCACTTCACTCATTTGAAATTTTGAATTTATATTTGTGATTCTCAAGTGATTCTGTTTGGGTTGTTTTGTTTGTTTTTACCTTAATTATACCATAAGCTCCATGAATGTTGGGCCATATCTGTTTCTGTCTATGCTTGGACAAAGTAGGTATATACATATTTAAAAAATATAGTTTCATAGTATGTGAACTAACAGTAAAAAATTTAGTGATATAGACACAGACAGCAGTGGGGTGATGGCCAGCAGGAAGAGGGGGCAGGGGCTGGTTAGAGGTGGGAAAAAGGGGGTAAAAATGGGGCATCTGTAATAGTGTCAACAATAAAAATAAAGTAAAAAATATTAAGTGAAAGGATACCACTAATATTCTGTGCATTCACCAATACATTTTCCTTTTTTCCCCACCTTAATTTTTAACCCTACCTTTTTCTGGAGTGCTAAGGAAACAAACAGAAAACAAGTGTACAAAGGTCATCATCATGAGTCAAAACTCCCTGTACTCATTGCATGAATTAAACTGAGCCAAGGAGTACCTTTAGACAGGCAGGCAAATGATTCCACACATTCAGATTATATATTTAAGGAAGTTCAGAGTGATCTAATTACTTAACAGGCTTGGAAGACATCGTTAGCAAGGTTTATTGTGATCTAAATGTTTTAAAGCAGAAGCTGTGCTGAAAAAAGTAAAATAATTCCAGGAATTTTACTGTTTTACCTCACATTTCACTGCTCTACTGAGGCAGAATATGGCTAGAAAATTAATCATATTGTATGTGTGCAATACTGTTATTGAAACTGCCATTATGATTAAAAAGGAGTAGTTATAGTTTTACCATTATGAAATTCAGTAACAGCAGCATATTTATATTATATAAAGAGTGGTATGACTGAATTCAATGAATTTTTACTCACAGCTAGGAAATATAACTTTAATTTTATTCTTATACAGATTTGGGTAAACTGAATCTTATTATAAAACAAAGAAAATATTCTTTCTTTCTATCATTTAAATAGGCTATAAATAAATAATATAAAATTTCCTTTCTTTATGACTAAGATATACACAGCAATCTTTCATAAATAACTTAAATGGCCCTGACTGGTTTGGCTCAGTGGATAGAGTGTCAGCCTGCAGACTCAAGGGTCCTGGGTTCGATTCTGGTCAAGGGCATGTACCTTGGTTGCAGGCACATACCCAGTAAGGAGTGTACAGGAGGCAGCTGATCAATGTTTCTCTCTCATCGATGTTTCTAACTCTCCATCCCTCTCCCTTCCTCTCTGTAAAAAATCAATAAAATATATTTTAAAAAATTTAAATGAGTAGAGAAAGTGTCTTAGAGATTAGTTTCAGCCCAACATTTTTCAATCTATTCAAATAACTATACACAAATTTCACATGGAAGAGATCTATAACAATGCAATTTGGAACTATATATGACAAAGTATAAATTATTTCCTAAATTAAAACATACCATTTTAGAAAAAAAGAGCAGAAACAAAGGAAACAGGAAATATTAACAATTTTGATTTATATACTGTATATTACTGTATATGAGGCCCCTAGAACCATAAGAAATGCAAGAAATTCATTGTTAATCATTCTCAAATTTCCCCCCTTAAAAATCAAATTGCCCCCCTGTGGGGTGTGTGCCCCACATTGGGAACTACTGCCCTACAACCAAGACTACCCAGCAATACTATCATTTAGAATTGAAGGAGAGATAAATAGCTTCCCAGACAAAAAAGAGCTAAAAGAGTTCATCACCACCAAACCAGTATTACAAGAAATGTTAAAGGGCCTTCTTTAAGGAGAAGAAAGGAAAAATAAAATTTTAAAAAATGTTAATAATGAAATGGCAGTAACTACATATCTACCGACTATTACTTTAAATGTAAATGGATTAAATGCTCCAATCAAAAGACATAAGAAAACAATACCCATATATATGCTGCTACTAGAGACCTACTTCAGGTATCAATACACACACAGATTGATTATAAAGATATGGTAAAAGGTATTTCATGGAAATGGAAACCAAAAAAGCTGGGGAGCAATACTTACCTTAGACAAAATAGGCTTTAAAATAAAGGTTGAAAGAAGAAACAAAAAAGGACCCAGCAATTTCACTTTGAAAAGATATATGCTTCCCTATGTTCATTTCAGCATTGTTTGATAGTCAAGATATGGAAGCAACCTAGGTGTCCATCCATGGACAAATGCATAAAGAAGAGGCGGTATGTGTGTACAATGGAATGTGACTCAGCCATTAAAGGGAGTGAAATCTTGCCTTTTGCACTAACATGGATGGATCTGGAGAGTGTTGTGCTGAGTGGGATAGGTTGGATAGAGAAAGAAAAGTGTCATATGATTTTATTTATATGTGGAATCTAAAAACAAAGTAATGAACAGGCAAGGCAGAAGGAGATTAATAGATACTAAGAATGTTTTGATGGTTGCCGGATGGGAAGGGGTTTAGGGTCCTGGTTAAAAAGGGGAAAGGGATTAAGATATGCAGATTGACAGTTATAAAAATAGTAATGAGGATGTACAATATAGCTAATGTGGTCAATAATCTATAATAATAAAAGCGTAATATGCAAATTGACCCAATGGCCATCCAGACGTCCTTCCAGATGACCTTCCAGACAAAGCTGGGGCTGCAGCTGCGGGATCGAGGCAGCCGCTGTGGCTACGAGGGATCAAGGCAGCTGCAAGGGAGGGATCGAGGCCACCTGCCGTGGCTGTGAAGGCCTACTCTTGCACAAATTTCGTGCATCGGGCCTCTAGTACTGTAATAACTATGTATGGTGCCAGATAGCTACTAGACTCATAAGGGTGATCGTTTCCTAAGTTATTTGTCTAATCACTTATGTGTACAACTGATACTAATGAAATATTGTATGGCAGCTGTAATTGAAAAATAAAAGCTATTTTAAAATAACATTAGGTACATAAAGTAAAAATAATACACATCTAAACTTTACATCAGGATTTTAGAGATGCTTAGGTGGGGCATGGCCAAAAAAAAAAGTTGGGAACCACTGTTGTAGGGCCTTGTTTTTCATTGCTTTTAATATTTTGGGCCATTTCCTTCTGACCTGCAAAGCTTCTGTTGAGATATCAGCTGACAATCTTATGGGAGCTCCATTGTAGGTAACTAACTGCTTTTCTCTTGATGATTTTAAGATTCTTTGTCTCTAACTTTTTGCATTTCAATTATAATATATCTTAGTGTGGGTCTCTTTGGGTTCATCTTCTTTGGGACTCTCCACACTTCCTAGACTTGCAGTCTATTTCTTTCACCAGGTTAGGAGAGATTACCATCATTATTTCTTCAAGTAGGTTGTCAATCCCTTTCTCTTTCTTCTCCTTCTGGTACCCTTTGATGGGAATGTTGGTATATCTAATTTTGTCCCAGAAGCCCCTTAACCCTTTGCACTCGTTTGCTTTTTTCTCGATTCCTTTATTCTAATGCTAACCGTGTCGAGTCACACTCGACATCCAAGTGCAAAAGGTTAAACTATCCTCATTTTTTAAAATCTTTTTTATTTTTGCTGTTCTGATTAGCTGTCTTCTGTTACCCTATCTTCCAAATCACTGAGTCGATCCTCTGCTTCCTCTAATCTAGTTGATTCCCTGTTATGTATTCACTAGAGGCCCAGTGCATGATATTCATGCACTGGGGTGTGTGTCCCTCATCCCAACCTGCACCCTCTCCAATTTGGGACCCCTCAAGGGATGTTTGACTGCCGGAACAGGGTCTAAATGGGCAGTCAGACATCCCTCTCACAACCGCTCGCCTGCCTGCTTGCCTGCCTGATTGCCCCTAAGCACTTCTGCCTGCCAGCCTAATCACCCCCTAACCATTCCTGCCAGCCTGAATGATGCCTAACTGCTCCCCTGCCAGCCCGATTGCCCCTAACAGCCCTCCCCTGACAGCCTGGTCACCCCTAACTGCCCTCCCTTACCAGCCTGGTTGTCCCTAACTGCCCTCCCCTGCCAGTGTGGTCCCCCCCAACTCCCCCCCCTGCAGGCCTGGTCACCCCCAACTGCCCTCCCCTGTTGGCCTGGTCACCCCCAACTGCCCTCCCCTGCTGACCTCTCCCCCACCCCAACTGCCTTCCCCTGCTGGCCATCTTGTGGTGGCCATCTTGTGTCCACATGGGGGCGGCCATCTTTGACCACATGGGGCTAGGCGGCCATCTTGTGTGTTGGAGTGATGGTCAATTTGCATATTACCTCTTTATTATACAAGATCATTTTAATTGCTGTATTCTTCATTTGACTGATTCTTTTTTATGTTTTCGATCTCCATTTTATTGTTGAAATTCTCACTGAGTTCATCTACTCTTCATCTAAGCTCATTGAGCATTCTTTTATATATATATATATAACCAGTGTTTTGAACTCTGCATCTCGTAGGTTGCTTATCTCCATTTTGTTAGTTGTTTTTAGAGTTTTGTTCTTTTCTTCCATTTGAAACATGTTTCTTTCTCTCCTCATTCTAGCTGCCAGCCTGTGTTTGGTTCTATGCATTAAGCAGAGCTGCTATGACTCCTGGTCTTGGTAGAGTGGCCTTATGTAGTAAGTGTCCATAAGGTCCAGTGGTGCAGTCTCCCAGGTCACCTGAGCCAAGTGGTCCAAGTGTGTCACTTCTGTAGGTTTTGTGTGCCCTTCTGTTGTAGTTGAGCCTTGATTGATGTTTTCATGTCAATGGAAGGGACTGACCCTCCAGCTGATTGGTTGTGAGGAATGGTCGTGACTCTAGTGGAGGAGCTGTTGTGCAGGGACAGGACCTAAAGAGCAGGATTTGCTTTAGTAAGGCTCTGGTGCCTGCCAAGTCTGCCTTTTCTGTGTGTCATTTGTAGAGATGATTGTATGGTGCTCTGGTGTAGTCTGAAGCTGGCCACTGAATGTGTTGGTTCTGGGGCCTCTTAGTGCTGGCTAAGATCAACTGTTGTGTATGACCTGCCTGGAGCCACTTGGTATAAGCTACAAAGTGATCTGCATATGGTTGTCACCTGTGCTGGGCTTGGAAGTGCCAGAGAAAGGCTAAACTATGAACTAAGGCTGGCTGCCCCTAGTGCCACGATTCAGGCTACTTAGCAAGAGATACAGGGCATGTCAAGGCCAGATGCTGTTGCTTCAGTTTTGTGAACCTTTGAGAGCCAAGACAGGCCATTTATATGTAAAAGCCACTGGAAGAGGCTTGGGTGAACCCGCAAGTTAGGTGGGGCAGGGTCTTAGGGAATCACCAGGGAAGGGTGAACAGTGTTAGCCAGATGGATTGAGATTCAGATATGGAGCCCATCTACACCTGCAACTGGGTGGGAAAAGGAACAAACAAATGAACAATCACTTGCACCAGCATTTCTATCTGGGAGAAAGCTGCCTGTCCAGCTTTCACCCTGAAGCCAGACAAGCCCGTTACTCCTATTATGTTCCTGGCTGCTGCCCCAGCACAAGAGTTTAGAGCCCGTAAGTTGGTCAGCAAGTTAAATCCTTGAGCTGACCCTTTAACCCTTTGCACTCGCTTGCTTTTTTCTCGATTCCTTTATTCTAATGCTAACCGTGTCGAGTCACACTCGACATCCGAGTGCAAAAGGTTAAGAGGAATGCCTGGTACTCTTAGCAGCCCTCTGTCTCACTCAGCCAAAATCCCTACTGGTTTTCACAACCAGAAATTATGGGGAAGTCTCTTCTCAGTACTGGAGCCCTTGGCTAAGGAGTGTGGTGTGGGGCTGGGACCCTTTCCTCCTCAGGGAAAATCTTGGCTCTTCAGGGGGAACTTCCACAGCCTCCCAATTCTCAACTGCCACAGTGGGTGTGAAAGCAGCCTGTATTTTCCCTCCATCCCTTTTCTAGGTTTCGCTGTGTCTTCTTCTGTATATCCTTAGTTATAAGAGTTCTGTTCACCTAGACTTTAGGTGATTCTCAATGATGGTTATTGTGTAGTTTAGTTGTAGTTTTGCTGTGATCTTGGGAGGAGGGGAACATATTGTACCTACTCTGTCATCTCACCGAAAGTCTGTTTTATCTACCTAATTTTAAGTATTAATGTACCATGGATTGAACACCGGTGAAAGTAAAAAACTGATTGAGTTACTTGAAATGAATTAATTTTCAAGTAAAAATAAAAATCCCAAGTATGCAAATTAATTTTATAACTGAAGGAGAATTAAGAGTGAATATTGTACATTCACTGTTCTCAAATTAGTTAATAATTGAAATCATCAAAAACATTAATCAATCAGTGCTTTACACCATAGAAAAGACTAAATTTCAATATTTTTACTCTATAGCAAATAGTAGAAAGATAAATAAAAAATGCTGAGGTTAAAAACAAGGTTGAATATCCAGTGAGAAATAAAGGAGATGTCATTAAAAGTCTACAAACATAAATATGATTATACTTCAACTGCTTACTTCCCACCCTGATCAAAGGAAGGGCAAGGGCAGCATAAGGTCATTTAAAATATTCATTATACAACATAATACTTATAAAAAACAATTTTCACAAAACAAAATGGTGGGTGAAACCAAGATGGTGGCATAGGTAAACACCTAAACTGCTGCCTCGCACAACAATTTCAAAACTACAACTAAAAGACAAAACATCTATCACCCAGAACCACAGGAAAGCTGGCTGAGTGGAAGTTCTACAACTAGAAGGAAAGAGAAAAGAGCACTGAGACGTGCACAAGCGCTGAAAAGCTGAGGTACGGAGGCACATTAATCAGGCTGGCGACAGGCATTGCTTTTTTCAACCCGAAGGGAGACAAGCTCCCGATTACTCTGAAATCCAGTTTCTGGGGAGACGCTGGGGACCCAAACTCCTATGGAGAGAAGCTGGACTGTCTGCCATTGGGTCGGAAAGTGAGGGTGGCTTGCTTGCAGAGCTGCGCACAGGAATCATTGTTTACTGCACTGGGGCGCAAGACGCAGGGTCGCGGAAACTCAGAGACACAGAGACGGCTGACTGGCAGCCATCGCTGTTTGCCAAGTCCTAGCCTAGTGCCTCCCTGAGACCCCGCCCCGCACAATCCACAAACCCACCCAAGCTCCACACAGTGGCTTTTGCATATGAATGGCCTGCCCTATCGCAGCTTAACCTAACAAACTGCAGCTCTGGTCAGAGAGCTCCAAAACCTCCAAACCCCAAGCAAAGAGGAGAAAACTGTAGTTCTCGCTGTAGCTCCTGCTGGGTGGCCTCAAGACAGTAGCTGACCTGCACCCCATTGGAGATCCAGAAGCCAGTGTACCTAGTGGTCAGTGTGAAACGACACCAGAGGAGAGCTATATATATATATAACATTTTGTTTTTAAAAAAATAAATCTTTATTGTTCAGATTATTACAGGTGTTCCTCATTTTCCCCCCATAGCTTTATATATATGAAGCCCTGTAATTTCTAAAGAGTTCTAGCTATCAATACAAAGAACTGATTTTTAGAGTGAGACACAAGGAAAATGTAACTACAAAAGTTAATAGATTTTTCAAAGGAAAACTAATGATATAACAAAACAAAATACTTAACTCTTCAAAATGCAACCTAGTATAAAACATATTACATTTCAAAATACATATGAAGAGAACCAAGATGGTGGCATAGGTAAATGCCTGTACTTGCTGCTTCCCACAACCACATCAAAATTACAACTAAAATTCAGAACAATCATCATCCAGAACCACCAGAAAGCTGGCTGAGTGGAAGTACTACAACGAGAGAAATAACGAAGAAAGCACACTGAGACTGGTAGGAGGTAGAAAGGCACGGAACGGGCTGGTCTAGCACCCTGGTCTGTTGCTTTTTTAATGGAGAGGGAGATCACCTCTGCAGAGGCTGCCTGGAGGAGAAAGGGGTCCCAGCCCAATACCAGACCCCCAGCCCAGGGTTCAAGAGCTGGGAAAAGAAGTCCCTACAGGCAGTAAGAACTACGGACTGTAAAAACCCGTGTGGATTGGGGCTGAGTGACCCACAGGCTGCTGGAGACTCAGCTTCTCTTCTTAAAAGGCCAGTACCATGAACTGAATTTACAAGCTTCTACTTCCTCTGAGCTCCAGTGCCAGGCGAGGCTCTGGGGGACCCAAACATATACGGGGAGAAACTGGACTGTCTGGCACAGAGGCAGGAACTCAGGGGCAGCTCTCTTCCAGAAGGAGGTGCTCGCAGTGGTCACTGTTCCCATGCTGAGACCTCCCTAGTGCAGGGCTGACTGGCAGCCATTTCTCTTTGCTCCACCCTGGTGATTCCCTGAGACCCCACCCCACCCAATTACAACCCCACCCAAGCTGTGCGCAGCAACTTTTGCATATGAATGGTGAGTCCTTTCTCAAGCTGCAGCTGGGTCAAACAAGCTGCAGTTGGGTCAGGGAGCCCCAAACCTATCAATAAAAGGCTCAAGAACCTGCACCAGCACCAGCACCAGCACCAGCCTGCTTGCTTCACAACTGGGCCTCATCTGGGCACTTCCAAACCCAATACAAAGAGGAGGAATATGCAGATCTCTCTGTAGCTCCTGCTGGTGCACCTCCCTGGAGACCCAAGAGCCAGTGTACCCAGTGGTCAGTGTGAGACCATACTGGATTACAACTCTTCACATCCATAAGTGACAGAGTCAAGAGGCAGACTCAGTGAGCACCAAAGCCCCACTGAAGCAATTCCTGCTCCATATGGGTGTCTCCTGCACCGCAGCTCTCCTACTGTAGTCACAACTGGTTCCCACAGCCAATTGGCCTGGAGGTCAATTTCTCCTAGTGACACCAAAAGCAATCAAGGCTCAACTACAACAAAACTGTGCACACAGCCCACAAAGGGGTGCACCAAGAGTGTCTGCCTCAGGTGACTGTAGAGGCTGAGCCACTGGGGCCCTATAGGACACCTGCTACACAAGGCCAATCTAGCAACTCAAGGAGACTTAGCAGCTACACAATACACAGAAACAAACACAGGAAAGCAGCCAAAATGTGGAGATAAAGAACCATATCACAAATGAAAGAAATGGAAGAAAGAAAACTACTGGATATAGAGTTCAAAACCACAGTTATAAGGTTACTCAAGAATCTTCTAGAAACCTCCGAGGAACTTAGTGAGACTTTCAAGGATCTTAGTGAGAATGCCAAATAAATAAATAAATAAATAAATAAATAAATAAATAAATAAATAAATGGAAAAGGACCAGTCAGAAATTAAGCATACATTGACTGAAATAAAGAATAATATACGGGGATTTAACAATAGACTAGAGGATCCTGAGAATCAAATCAATGATTTGAGATACGAGGAAGCAAAAAACACCCAACTAGGAGAGCAAAAAGAAAAAAGAATCCAAAAATATGAAGATAGTGTAAGGAGCCTCTGGGACAACTTCAAGTGTACCAACATCCAAATGTTGGGGGTGCCAGAAGAAAAGAAAGAGCAATTTATTGAAAACCTATTTGAAGAAATAATGACAGAAAACTTCCCCTACCTGGTGAAAGAAATAGACTTGTAAGTTCAGGAAGTGCAGAGAACCCCAAACAAGAGGAATCCAAAGAGGACCACACCAAGACATATCATAATTAAAATGCCAAGGTTAATAGACAAAGAGAGAGTCTTAAATGCAGCAAGAGAAAAACAGATAGTTACCTACAAGGGAGTACCCATGCGACTGTCAGCTGATTTCTCAACAGAAAAGATGCAGGCCAGAGGGGAGTGGCAAGAAATATTCAAAGTGATGAATATCAAGAACCTACAACCAGATTATTCTACCCATCAAAGCTATCATTCAGAATTGAAGGTCATATAAAGAGCATCACAGACAAGAAAAAGCTAAAGGAGTTCATCACCACCAAACCAATATTATATGAAATGCTGAAGGGTATTCTTTAAGAAGAGGAAGAAGAAGAAAAAGGTAAAGATAAAAATTTGAACAACAAAATGACAACAAGTACATATTTATCAACAATTGAATCTAAAAATCAAATGAATAAATCTGATAAACAGAATACACTGGTAAGTGGAATAGAATCAGAGGCATGGGAATGAAATAGACTAATGATTCTCAGAGGGAAGAGGGTGTAGGGGGTGCAGGAAGAGATTAGACAAAGATCTTATAAGCATGTATTACCTATGGACACAGACAATAGGGTGGCGAGGGCCTGGGGGGGTGTGGCAACCGGGTGGAGGGAAACTATGGGGGGATAAAAGATGGTCATCTGTAATAATCTCAACAATAAAGATTAATTTAAAAAATTAAAAAAACACATATGAATAGGTTCACACTCTACTACCAAAAAAGCATTCATTAGCAAACTCTGTTTTTAACAGTCATAAACAATTTTAGAAACTGGGAACAAAAAAATCTAACTTCCATATAATTATGTAATCCTATATAATAAAGAGGTAATATGCAAATTGACCCTCATGCCCTCATGTCACAAGATGGCCACCCTATGTTGTCACAAGATGGCCGCCCCCACATTGTCACAAGATGGCCAGCAGGGGAGGGCAGTTGGGGGCGACCAGATCTGCAGGAGAGGGTAGTTAGGGGGTACCAGGCCTGCAGGGGAGGGCATTTAGGGGCAACCAGGCCTGCAGGGGAGGGCAATTGGGGGTAATCAAGCTGGCAGGGGCACAGTTAGGGGACTACCATGCCTGCAGAGGAGAGGTTAGATGTCAATCAGTCCAGCAGGGGAGTAGTTAGGGGACTACCAGGCTGGCAGGCAGAATGGTTAGGGGCAATCAGGCAGGCAGGCAGGCGAGTGGTTAGGAGCCAGCAGTCCCGGATTATGAGAGGGATGTCCCAGACTGGAGAGGGTGCAGGCTGGGTTGAGGGACACCCCCCCACCACCAGTGCACAAATTTTGTGCACCGGGCCTCTAGTATTCAATAAATCTCTATTCCATTATCATGAAGTTCAGGAATAGTTATCTATACAAAAATATTAGTTACGTATTCAATGATCATGGAAGTGTTCAAATTAAATACAGATGTTTATAATGCCACCAAACAAAGGAGAATTAATTGGATAAATAGAGACAGAACCTTTCAAATGAACCTGATACTTACCAATAATCCACAGTATAAGAAGATAGTCTATTCTTTCAAGGGCTGGTCCCATAGTGTTTTTCTTATCCTCATTGTAGACAAGAGAATATAGGTTTAGTAACAGCAAGAATGTGAAATATGATGCTCCATGAATAATAAATTTCATAAAGGGTGTATGAATGATTCTGCCAAACTGAGATTTGGGAGCTATCAAATAGCAAAGTGACAAAAGTGGCCACAAGATGCCAACTGTTAAAACAGTCATTATCTTCTTACAGGTAGGCTTACGTCGGTAACCTGACATCTGTCCAAACCAAACAGTGTTCAAAAACTGTTGGCAGTTAGACTGGGAGACAAACTGAAAAGGAATACACAGAAAAAAAAAAAAAAAGTGAAGTGAAACCTGTAAATAGGATCTGATAATACCATTATTTAACTGACATTCAAAGTTTTAATAGTAGCTTAAAATACGGTCCACATAGATTTTTTCTCACATGTAATAAAGAGTATAGAGGTTAAGAGCATAGACACACTGGAGTCAGATTACCTAGATTCAAATCTAGGCTCTATCACTCATTAAATGACCTTGAACAAGTTTTTAAACCTCTCTAACCCTCAAATTCCCTACATGTAAAATGAAGATAGTAATAGTATCTAGTTCATAATCTTGTTACAATGATTAAATGTAAAGCTCTTAAAATAGTGCCTGGTTAATAGCATTTACTATTATATAGTGATGATTATTAACTAGCCTCCTTAGTTATTTTGCAAATTTAATTTATAAATGCTCTTATAATGTTTATAATATTTCAATGTTAACAAGTAAAATTCATAGAAAGAGACTTTAGTCTACAAAAAGTAATGATTTCAGTTACAAGAAACCAAGATGTCAAGATAACAAAGTGATCAAAGTATAAAATCAGACATATTTATGTCCATAAAAGCAGAAAAACTTAAATGCAGTAAAGTTACTTTTTAATCTACTTAAAACTAAATTCAGTGTGACAAGGAAAAATGTTCCCAAATAAGAAAATTCTAGTTTGCAAATTCCAGAAGAAGTGTTTCCCCAATATAATGCTCACTTAAGGATTCTGATAGCTCTACATAAGTAACAGGATCAGGTTTAAAGTTACTAAAGTCAAGCACAAGTGATCATAACATCATTCAGATATCTAAATAATATTTAGCCACTCTTCTGTTTTAAAATGATTTATCCTGAGATAAAATTTAAAACAAAGCTTTTAAAACTAAATTTCTATTGTTTATTATGCTTATTAAGAAATTTCCTAATATACTATATATTTCTTTTGGCATTTAATTCTTTCTTAATCTTTTATTCTTTTGCGCAGATTCAGGTGTTCCTACAGAATCTTAATTTGTCTTTCAAGATGAAATATTGAAGAAATAGCCTTTTCTCCCACCAATTACCCAATTTAGAAACATGCCAAACTTATTGGTTTCACCCTTCCCCCAAATAGCAAAGCAATCTTAGGACTGTTTGCTGTACTTGCCAACTCTCTATATAATGATGATTTAATTAATAGTAATGTTAAATATGTAATTAGAAAAACAAAATTCCAACTGGAAATGTTATAAGTCTGTGATGGGTTTTAAATTTTTTGATACTCCTCTTATCAAGAGAGCGCGATCAATGTTCCCTACCATTCAACAAGCTTGTGATTACTTTTTTAAAATTTTTGTTTATTTTTACTTATTTTGTTGTTGTTAATATTCCCCTGAGGATATATTTTTTTTCCATTGGTTTTTAGGGATCTAACCTACAACCCAGGTGTGCCCTTGACTGGGAATTGAAACTGTGACAACTTTGGTGCACAGGCTAGCACTCTAACCACTGAGCACCACTGGCCAGGTCTGTGAATGCTTGCACCCAGGAGATTCTGGAAGAAGTAATGCTATGTGACTTCTGAAGGTACGTCATAAAAGGTCATGCAGTTTTTACTTTGAAGAACACTTGCTCTTGGAGCCATAAACTGCCCTGTATAATGCTCTCCGACCATGAAACCACCCTGCTGTAAGGAAGACCAGGCTATATGGAAGCATTCTAGTCAGCCCTCAGAGTATTCTCAGACCATCTCCTTGCAGCCAACCCACCATGACAGCCATGGACAGCCATGCCCCTCCTCAGTTACAGTTCTCAGGAGGCCCACCTCTATAGACCCATCCACCTGAGCATCCAGCCACTCAGAGCTCCCTGTTTGAGTCCTCAGGCACCAGAAATAAGATTGACAAAGCCTCCAGATGATTGCAGCCCTGGTCATTAGAGCTACCTCCAGATGGGGCCTACACATAGTAAGATAAAGACAAATCACCTTTGCTGTGTCCTTTCCTAATTCCAGACCTAAAAGATCCAAGAGCATTATAAAGTGATTATGAAACTATTATAAAATGATTATGAAATGCTGTTTTATGCCACTAAGTATCAGGGTACTTTGTTATTCAGGATGAATTACCTAAATAAAGCTTACCAACTATTTGGGAAAATATTATCTTCTCCTTTAATCATATTTAGAAATCTAGTTTCATTCATCCTTAAAATTATAGAGTATCTTCCTTTCAATTAAAAATATTACTATTTTTTTCTTATTACCAAAAAATGCAAATAATGTTAATCACATACAACCAAAGATAATTGAAATCATTGAGAGATTATGCTCCACGAAGCAAAAGGAAACATCCAGAATCTGCCTGAAATGAGGAAAGTGTCAGATTCTCACATAAAGGACTGGCTCAGAGCAGTCACTGCACAGTGTGATAGAAGAACAAACTTCTACATGGCTCCTTTGCACTGCACCATTGTAGCTGTCACAGTAGGATCTGAATCACAGCCAGGAGTAGCATCAACAGGACAAATTAGACCTAATACAAATGCCATCTAGAGGTGTGCAAACCCTTCAGAAACCATCTCAACCATGACACTAGATGTTGCCACCATATGCTAGACACCTATGGGCTTTCAGGAAAATCCAACCTATGCTGGATCTTTAATGCTAAATTCTGAACATCTGTAAAGCTTACACCTGACATCAATGGAAGGATATTCTTGGATGGCAGGGCAAAGACTGAGGAAAACAACCTAAAAGCAAATTTACACAAAAGCTCTATGCTTCTGTCTGTCTCCGTTACTCAAGTGGCTTCAAATCATTCTAACCCTATTGCATTTCTGCACTAAAATTTCATGTAAGTTAGGATGTGGTTATTTCTAACATAACAGAGTCAGGAAGGGTCATCTCCAACTCTAGATTTTATTGTCCTATCACAGGTATTCTCTTCTTAATGCAAAGTTCACAGTTCAAATCCCAGACAAAACCAATGACAAAAAAACAAAGGACAATAGATGAAAATAATTCACATGGGACTCTACAATGAACTTTGAGTACTTACAAACATATGGTAAATATTTATTAAAATAATATTGAATGTCAAGTGTAATTGAAAAATTAAAAAATATGAATTGACAAGGCCAATGAAAAAGCACTTTTCTCTTAAAACAGGATATACATGTGGGTAAGGCATATTCATTCAATACTTACCAAAGGAGGCCAGTTGGAAAAAAAAAATGAACAAATACCCAAGTATCATTTTTCAATGTTGCTTTCCTTACAGAACATTACCAAATTAGATAAAAGGTACTTAATTACTTTTCTTTCATCTTCTTTAGAATGAAATATTTGGTATCTCTTGTGTGTCCTCCACGGATACAAATATGTCATCAGGAAACTGCCTCTTAAGTTTTTTTCTTCCCTAACCAGGGTAACCTTGGTTCTTTCTACTTCTCTTTGATTCTCTTCCCAATCATTTAGGTTGATTTTGTATCTTGCTATCTCTCTATTCTAACATTTTCTAAAATTACATGTTTAAGTTGTAGAACAACGTAGTAAAGAAATTAACCTAAGATTTAATCAATAATGTCTAGCCAAAATGTATATTAGAGGAAGTTTACATGTTTCTACTTACATGCATTAGCATTGTATTTCCTTTTGAAACCATATAGGTATTCTATTGATTTATAATCTTATAGCTACACTGATTCAAATTATTGTACTTAATTTATTTCCCTATAAATTTTCTACTTTAACTAATGACCTTGGAATATTAAAAAAATATAACACTATTATAACAGATCAATAAAACAAACTAGGACAAACAAAACACAAGAGGGAAAGTTTACTGTGAGGTCATGACATAAGATCTTACTTGTGTAGCTAATATTTCCCAAAACATTAAATTAATATATATTATTATTAAAATTAAAAATAATAGCAATTACCCCTGAATACTTGCTTAATACTAGTACTCATTATACTAAACTCTTAACTATATATTCTTAGTTAATTTTTAAAACTAAAGTTCAGACAGATTCAATAACTTTCCCAAGGACACACATTTTTATGAAGAAGAACTAGGATCTCAACTTATATGTGCTGCTCCAAAGCCTTGCTCTGAGTCACTAGACTATTGTGGAGGAAATAATTTAAATACATCACAGAAACCATCATACCTCCTTTTGGTTATATTTGATAGCAAGTTTTAGACGACTTAGATTCATTCTTTCTTCTAATAATCCTCGTTTGTCAAGAGGCTCATCACTAGATGTATGGTTTAGAATAACTTCCAATTCCCGTGAATTCCGGGCTTGTGCAAGCAAATCTTTAGCAAACATTTTACATTGCTGGGCTAGTTCCTCATAATCATTCCTGCAAAATAGAATTGATGATTATTAGAAATGTTAGTTCTAACTTCTAACTATGCTATATTCACTAGAAAACTTTTACTCGGTAATATTTTAGTTCTGATAGTGGTGTGTGAAGTCATTATGTTCTGACTGTAAAAGGAACCTACTGTGCATTAATTTTCCTCAGCTTTGGGAAAAACTGTGACACAGTTATATTCATGGTGTTCACACAATGTTTTCATAAGTATATATATAGACACACATATATATTTCCATATATATATATTGACTAGAGGCCCATTGCAGGAAGATTCCTGCAATAGGGCTTCCTGCTGCAGTCGCTGCCCCGCCTGCTTCCCTTCCTTCTCCCCCGCCCCGCTTGCTTGCTTCTCTGCAGCTTTGCTCCCTTCTGCAGCACTTGGCTTCTTTCTACACTGTCTTCAGTCATCGCTCTGGCCTGGATATGCAAATTAACCGCCATCTTAGTTGGGTTAATTTGCATACTCGCCCTGATTGGCTAGTGGGTGGGGCTTGTGGGTGTAGCGAAGGTGCGGTTAATTTGCATGTTTCTCTTTTATTAAGTAGGATATCCCTAGAAATTCTGATATTTGCACCTAGTTCTTCTCTTAATTCATTTTCCCTTATTCTCTACTAGAGGCCCAGTGCACAAATTCATGCACGGGTGGGGTCCGACCAGCTGGCCTGGCCCAATCGGGGTGGACTGGGGCTGGGCCTGTCATGAGGAGGAGATGGAAGGAGGTTAGTTGGGCCAGCTGGGGGAAGGGGCCATGAGTGATTGTCCAGCAGGCCCCATTCCCGATCGGGATTGGGGGGCCAATTGTGGGTGGGGCTGGCCATGGGAAGGGGCTGTGGATGGTGGGCCAGCTGGCCCCACCCCCAAATGGGGGGGGGGTGCCTATCGGGTGCCAGCGGCCTGGGTGAGGAGCCATGGGTGGTTGGCTGGCTTGCCCTGCCCCTAATCGGGGTGGGGGGACCAATCTGGGGTGGGGCCAGGCAGGGGGAGAGGCTGCAGGAGGTTGGCAGGCCAGCCCCTCCCCCTTTTGGGTACAATCAGGGATGGGCTGGCTAGGGGGAGGGGCTGTGGGCCTATCATGGTGGGGTGAGGCTTGGGGGGGAAGGAAGGGGACATTTGGCTGGCCCCACTCTTGATCAGGGTGGGAAAGTTCAATAGGGGCAAGCTGGCAGGGGAGAGGGGCCTGGAGGTTGGCCGGCCGGCCCCACCCACCCCAGTTTGCTGGCCACAGTGAGCATCATAGCAACCGGACTTTAGGTTGTTATGGGCGTTACAGTAGCTGGCTTCTTATAAAAACTTCCTTTTATATTACTTATCTAAACAATATATTTATGGTAACCAATAAATGTTATTCTATAGCTTTTAACTAAACATTTTTTTCAATCACAGTCTACAACATGTTTATGCTACTTCTAATATTAAAATAGTATTGATTCATTTTTAAAGTGTTCATTTGAAAAAATTTCAAGTTAAAAAGAAAGATCCTAAAACATGTCAAGAATTCTCTTTCAGAATCAAATTTCCTTAAAACTTAGGATTTAACTGTTGTTAAAGTCAGGCCTAAATCAATTTGTGAGGAACTAAGAAGTTTTAGTAGATCATTTTTAAAAAATATATCGATTATATTAAATTTATATTTGAGCATAATAATTTAAGAATAAAGCTAGAAATAAATAATTAGGAGTCCACTGAACTTCAGAAATTTGTATTCCTTTTTTCTTAAAAGGAAAGGAAGGGAAAATAGGAAGATTTCCTATCCTATCTAATAATAGACAAATATGCAAATTGACCGCACTTTCGCTACACCCAAGCCACACCCACCAGACAAGCCACGTCCACCAACCAATCAGGACGAGTATGCAAATTACCCCAACAAAGATGGCGGCTAATTTGCATATCAAGACAGCATCGAAAGAAGCCAAGAGCTGCAGAAGGGAGTAAAGCTTCAAAGAAGCAAGCAAGCCAGGGGTGAGGGGGTGGGGGGAGGGGAAGGGAGGAGCGAAGGCAGGGCCGGGGGCGAAGGGAAAAGCAGGCGGGCTGGCGGAGAAGGCGGGGCGGGTGGCAAGGGAGGAGCGGAGGCGGGGCCGGGGGCGAAGGGAAACGCAGGCTGGCTGGCGGAGAAGGCGGGGCGGGTGGCAAGGGAGGAGCGGAGGTGGGGTAGAGTGCAGCAGGAAATCCTATTGCAGGATTTTTCCTGCAACGGGAACGCTAGTTGATTAATATTTCTATAAAACGGGGTCTTCCATAAACTGGCTGCATAAAATTATAATTTAAAAAATTTAAAACTCAGGGGCTAACATTTTTCTCATCCATTTTTTGCATTTACTATTTAACCAAAATACCTAAGAATAAATAGTTGGATTTCTTTAACGAATGAATTAGTACCTGCTTCTTAGTTTAGAAATCTAGTTGCAGGTGGGAAAATTCATCTAGACTGTATATTTTTACAAAGATATCTCACCTTTAGATAAAGACTGTAAAACCACTATATTCAATGGTAAAATGAATACATTTTATAAACCTAATTTGCTTAAGCTCTGAGAGATTCCTGGAAGACTGCAAAGAGGCTGTATAATTTGGATAGAGATATAGTAGACTAGATGCAAAGAGTCCTCTGTTCTAGTTACAACTCTGCTCCTACTTCAATGTCAACTCTGTTCCTAATTAAATGTTGGTATCAGTAAAACAGCTAACCTATATAGATCACATTCCCTACATATAAAAACAAGGGGTTACAGAAAAGGATTCTATGATCACTTCAAAATCTAACTTTATTAGTCTATGATTATAATTTAATCATAGTAGTTATTTCAAATCCCTTTTTAGGAGGAATTGTATTTTATATGGTAACTCAAAACTCTAATTATGAGATTATAATAGCAAGTTCTTCATATTTAAAAGAAATAATTTATTAACAGTCTCATGTGCTAATTAAAGTAGCAACAAATTACATTTTAAGCATGTCTCATGTTCATCCAAGTATATACTTTGTCATTTCAAGTTCAGGTAAATTTTAATGTATCCAAATTAAAATATAGTATTTCTAAACTTGAAAACGTATAAACAGGTATTTTTAAATATTTCTGGAACTCAGAGCTCTCAAGAACATACACTATGTACTGCTATAAAGGCAAAGAAAATTGCAAGCTTCATTTTGCCCTTCCAGTAAGTAGAAGTTTGAATTTTCCCAATCTTATCAAATCATTGGAGGAAAGCAATGTAAGACATGGGCTCCACCATCATCTGGACATGAAAAGAAAGGTGGGAACTGGCAAGAAATCTTGATCAATTCTACCTTCTTTGGAGGGCATCAGGGATACTTTAACTTAAGGGAAGTCACAAAGCTTTTCCTCAAGTTGACTAAATGTAGTTTTCTAAAAAAATTTTTTAAATGTCTATCAGTAGTTTAATAGGCTGCTTTTTCCAAAGGGCCCCTCCCCCAACTTACCTATCTACACAGAAATTATTAACAACAATTTGGGAGGGTATACAAACTGCACATAACTCTTCATTTCAGAAGAAATGTCTACATGCTATAATTCTAACAGTGAAAACGAACTAGGTCTCTCTGTGTGGGACATCCCTGACATTCAGAAAGCATTCCACATGCTTCTAAAAGTTATGAAGAATCACACTCCAAGGACTATAGGATGTGGAGTAAGGAAGATAGGATAGAGAGTAGTTATAAACGGTTTTGTCCTTGCTCAAGCTGCCACTCCCACTTCTCTTCCCACTGCCCTTGGATGCTTTTGGCAATGTGGAACAAAGCAGGGACTCAAGAGGGGCAGAGAGCAGATGGGAAGACATGACCTACATTATACCAGGGTCTATTCCACTGAGAGAGAAGGGAAATCTCAGCAGGTGGCAGCAAGGTCCATCATCTTGAAAAAAATGTAAATATATATTTTAAATTGCCCTATGAAAAAGTCAGGCTGAAAATATTCTGGAAAGCAAGATAAAATATAATTTATAATTTCTATTCATTCCCACCTGAATTCCACCTCCACAAGGCTTAGTTCTTTTAAATCAGCACTAAGTTCAAATGCTCTCAGAATTGGATCTTCCTCTGTTAACATTATTAGAGCTGGGCTTGCCAAACAACGATATATATCAAGACGAAACCTGTGATAAAATTGTATTCCATAATGTAAAAGAAAATTATTATATATACATGATTAGTACTTTTAATTCACAATTTTCATAAATTTAAAATTATAGTATTCTAAAATCAAAATAAAACAAATATACTTATTACAGGATGACTTACATAAAAAGATACTTTGATATAAAATTCTGAAAAATTTTCTATTCCTGAATCCAAATTTATTTTACACTAGAGGCCTGGTGCACGAAATTGGTGCACGAGTTGGGGGAGGTTGAGTCCCTCAGCCCAGCCTGCACCCTCTCCAATCTGGGACCACTCGAGGGATGTCTTACTCACAAGCCAGGAATGATGGCTCCCAAATGCTCGCCTGCCTGACTTCCTGATTGCCCATAACCACTTCTGCCTGCCAGCCTGATCACCCCCTAACCACTCCCCTGCCAGCTGTTAGAGAGTGGGAATTTTTGAGCACTACTGAGGCCGTGGACTATGCCCCAGATAGAGATGTCAGTGCTGACACCAGGCCAGGCCTTGAGATATGGTCTCATGGCCCCTTCCCAGCACGTAGCCTTCTTTCACAGAACACTGTCAGCTTTCTGAAGAACAGGATGGCCCTGTGAATAACATGGTCGTCATTGGCATGATCCTGACATTGCTTGGGAAAAACTGTTTTGTCTTGGGTTACTTGTTCTGCAAAAACCGGATGTGGTTAATGTGCTTAAAAGTGGTCCTACACAAAGGGTCGTTGTTGCTCTCTGGTCTCCCTGAGTGGAGAATGGCAGAGCAGTCGCCGGGTCGTCCGGCCACCCGGCTAATAAAGGCTCCCTAAATTTTAATTTGGTCTGGGCTCCAGTGGTCATTCACTCGCATTCGCTCCACAACACCAGCCTGATTGATACCTAACTGCTCCCCTGCCAGCCTGTTTGCCCCTAACTTCCCTCAACTGCAGGCCTGATCCCTCCCAACTGCCCTCCCGTGCTGGCCTGATCGCCCACAACTGCCCTCCCTTGCAGGCCTGGTCCCTCCCAACTGCCCTCCACTGCTGGCCATCTTGTGGCAGCCACCTTGTGTCTACATGGGGGCAGCCATCTTGTGTGTTGGAGTGATGGTCAATCTGCATATTACTCTTTTATTAGATAGGATAGAGGCCTGGTGCATGGGTGGGGGGCAGCTGGTTAGCCCTGAAGGGTGTCCCGGATCAGGGTGGGGGTACCCTTGGGGAATGGGGCAGCCGGGGTGAGGGGCCTGTGGTGGTTTGCAGGCCGGCCACGCCCCCCCCCCCCCCCCCCCCAGCGACCAAATCAGAGGCCTTGGTATCTGGGGTTTATTTATCTTCTATAATTGAAACTTTGTAGAACGGAGTGGAGCCAAGCCTCCTGCTTTCTCCATGGTGGCAGCCATTTCTGTTGGAATTTATCTTCTATAATTGAAACTTTGTAGCCTTAAGTGGAGGCCTGGGCTGGCCATGGTGTATAGAAAGCTTGGCTTCCTCTATTGCCAGAGGCAACCCTAGCCTCCTGCTCTTTCCAGCTCCGTGGCTGCCGCCATTTCTGTTTGGATTTATGTATCTTCTATCATTGAAACTTTGTAGCCTTGAGTGGAGGCCTAGGCTGGCAAGGGTAGGCAGAAAGCTTGGTTTCCTCCATTGCTGGGGAAACCCAAACCTCCCTCCTGATCTCTGTGGCTGTAGCCATCTTGGTTGGGGTTATTTGCATATTTACTCCTGATTGGCTTGTGGGTGTGCCTTGTTGGTGTAGCAGAGTGATGGTTAATTTGAATATTCCTCTTTTATTAGGTAGGATGAAATATGTTAATAATAGATTTTTTAAATTTTTTATTGAGTAAGGTATTACATATGTGTCCTTATTCCACCATTATTCCTCCTTACCCCCCACTCATGCCCTTACCCCCTTGTTGTCTGTGTCCATTGGTTAGGCTTATATGCATGCATACAAGTCCTTTGGTTCATGTCTCCCCCTTACCCCCAACCTCCCCTACCATCCCTCTAAGGTTTGATGGTCTGATCGATGTTTCTCTGTCTCTGGAACTGTTTTTGTTCATAAGTTTATGTTGTTCATTATATTCCATAAATGAGTGAGATCATGTGATGCTTATCTTTCTCTGACTGTCTTATGTCACTTAGCATAATGCTCTCCAGTTCCATCCATGTTGTTGCAAATGGTAGGAATTCCTTCCTTTTTAGCACAGCATAGTATTCCATTGTGAAGATGTACCACAGTTCTATAATCCACTCATCTGCTGATGGGCACTTAGGCTGTTTCCAAATCTTAGCTATGGTAAATTGTGCTGCTATGAACATAGGGGTGCGTATATCCTTTCTCATTGATGTTTCTAGCTTCTTGGAATATATTCCTAGAAGTGGTATTACTGGGTCAAATGGGAGTTCCATTTTTAGTTTTTTGAGGAAACTCCATACTGTGCTCCACAGTGGCAGCACCAGTCTGCATTCCCAACAGCAGTGCACCAGGGTTCCTTTTTCTCCAGCCTGATCACCCCCTAACCACTCCCCTGACAGCCTGATTGATGCCTAATTGCTTCCCTTTTAGCGCAGCATAGTATTCCATTGTGAATCATTCTGACAGGTGTCAGATGGTACCGCATTGTCGTTTTGATTTGCATATCTGGGATAATTAGTGACTTTGAGCATGTTTTCATATGTCTCTTGGCCTTCCTTCTGTCTTCTTTCGAAAAGTTTCTATTTAGGTCTGTTGCCTATTTCTTGATTGGATTGTTTACCTTCCTTTTGTTGAGTTGTATGAGTTCCCTGTAAATGATGGAGATTAAACCCTTATCAGTGATAACATTCGCAAATATGTTCTCCCATGTAGTGGGCTTTCTTGTTGTTTTGTTGATGGTTTCTTCTGCTGTGAAAAAGCTTGTTATTTTGATGTAGTCCCATTTGTTTATTTTCTCTTTAGCTTCCATTGCCCTAGGAGCAGTATCAGTGAAGAAGTTCTTACGGCATATGTCTGCGATTCTGCTGCCTTTGGATTCCTCTAGTATTTTTATGGTTTCCCATCCTATGTTTAAGTCCTTTATACATTTTGAGTTTATTTTTGTGTATGGTGTAAATTGGTGGACGATTTTCATTTTTATGAATGTCTCTGTCCAATTTTCCTAATACCATTTATGAAGATACTGTCTTGATTCCATTGTATGTTCATGCCTCCTTTGTCAAATATTAATTGGGCATAGTGGTTTGGGTTGATTTCTGGGTTCTCTATTCTATTCCATTGATCTATATATCTGTTCTTGTGCCAGTACCAGGCTGCTTTGAGAACAATGGCTTTGTAATACAGCTTGATGTCTGGTATTGAGATCCCTCCTACTTTGTTCTTCTTTCTCAGTATTGCTGTAGCTATTCGGGGTCTTTTTTTATTCCAGATGAATTTTTGAAGAGTTCTTTCTAGGTCTATGAAATATGCCATTGGTATTTTAATGGGGAGTGCATTGAATCTGTAGATTGCTTTGGGTAGTATGGATATTTTGATGCTGTTGATTCTACCAATCCATGAACATGGTATGTTCTTCCATCTGTTTATATCTTCCTCTATCTCTTTTTTCAGTGTATGGTAGTTTTTTGCATATAGGTCTTTTACCTCTTTAGTTAAGTTTATTCCTAGGTATCTTAATTTTTTTGGTACGATAGTAAATGGGATTGCTTTTTTAGTCTCTCTTTCTGTAAGTTCACTATTGGTGTATGGAAATGCCATAGATTTCTTGGCGTTAATTTTGTATCCTGCTTCATTGCCGAATTCATTTATTAAGTCTAATAATTTTTAGACGGAGTCTTTAGGGTTTTCTATGTACAGTATCATGTCGTCTACGAATAAGGACAGTTTTACTTCTTCTTTTCCAATTCGGATGCCTTTTATTTCTTCTTCCTGTCTGATGTCAATGGCTAGTACTTCCAGTACTATGTCGAACAGGAGTTGTGAGAGAGGACATCCCTGTCTTGTTCCTGTTCTTAGGGTAAATGGTTTTAGTTTTTTGTCCATTGACTGTGCTGCTGGCTGTGGGTTTATCATATATGGCTTTTATGATGTTGAGGTATGATCCTTCTATTGCCAACTTGCTGAGAATTTTATCAAGAAAGGGTGTTGGATTTTGTCAAATGCTTTTTCTGAATCAATTGATATGACTATGTGATTTTTCTCCCTCAATTTGTTTATGTGATGTATCACATTTATTGATTTGCGGATATTGTACCATCTTTGCATCCCTGGTATAAATCCTGCTTGGTCATGGTGTATGATCTTTCTGATGTACTGCTGGATCCGATTTGGAGAATTTTGTTGAGGATTTTGGCATCTATGTTCATGAGGGATATTGGCCTGTAATTCTCTTTCATTATCTGGTTTTGGTATTAGGGTGATGCTGGCTTCATAGAAGCAGCTTGTAAGTTTTCTTTCCGCTTGAATTTTTTGGAATAGTCTGAGGAGGATACATTTTAGTTTTTCCTTGAATGTTTGGTATAACTCCCCTTGAAGCCGTCTGGTCCCGGGCTTTTATTTGCTGGGAGCTTTTTGATGACTGCTTCAATTTCTTCCATAGTTATTGGCCTATTGAGATTTTTAGAATCTTCCTGATTGAGTTTTGGAAGGTTGTATTTTTCTAGGAATATGTCCATTTCCTCCAGGTTGTCTAGTTTATTGGAATAGAGTTGTTCATAATATTTTTTAACAATCCTTTGTATTTCTGTGGGATCTGTTGTTATTTTGCCTCTATAATTTCTGATTTTGTTTGAGTCCTCTCTCTTTGCTTCTTGGTGAGCCTGACTAGAGGTTCATCAATCTTGTTTATCCTTTCAAAGTATCAGCTCTTGGTTTTATTGATCTTTTGTATTGTTTTTCTGGTCTCTATGTCATTCATTTCAGCTCTGATCTTTATAATTTCCTTCCTTCTGCTCATTCTGGGCTTTTCTTGTTGCTCTCTTTCTAATTCTTTGAGTTGTAGCATTAGATGATTTACTACCATTTTTTTCTTGTTTTTTGTGGTAGGCCTGTAGAGCTATAAACTTCCCTCTCAGAACTGCTTTCATTGTGCCCCATAGGTTTTGGATTGTTGTGTTTTTATTTCATTAGTTTCCAGAATGTTTTTAATTTCTTCTTTGATCTCATTGGTAACCCAATCAATATTTAATAACATGTATCAGCTTCCAAGTGTTTATTTTGGATTGTTTTTATTGTAGTTTATTTTTAATATTATGCCATTGTAGTCTGAAAAGATGCTTGGTATGATTTCAATCTTCTTCAATTTTGGGAGACTTTGCTTGTGACCCAGTATGTGGTCTATTTTTTAAAATGTCCCATGTGCACTTGAGAAGAACGTATTTTCCGCAGCTTTGGGGTGAAATGTTCTGAAGATGTCAATTAAGTCCATCTGATATAGTGAGTCATTTAGGATTGTTGTTTCTTTGCTAATTTTTTGTCTAGAGGATTTATTTAGTGATGTCAGTGGTGTATCAAAGTCCCCTACTATGAGTGTATTCCTGTCAATCTCTCTCTTGGTATCTTCCAGGATATTTTTTATGTATTTGGGTGCTCCTGCATTGGGTGCATATATGTTTACCAGGGTTATATCCTCTTGTTGTATTGATCCCTTTAGTATTATTAAGTGGCCTTCCTTATCTCTTGTTATGGCCTTCACTTTGAGGTCTATTTTGTCAGATATAAGTATTGCTACCCCAGATTTTTTTCATTTCCATTTGCCTGAAAGATATTTTCCATCCCTTCACTTTCAGTCCGTGTGAGTCCCTTGTTCTGAGGTGGGTCTCTTGTAGATAGCATATATATGGGTCATGTTTTTTATCCATTCAGCCACTCGATGTCTTTTGATTGGAGCATTTAGTCTGTTTACATTTAAAGTAATTATTGAAAGGTACTTATTTGTAGCCATTTTTATTTTTTTGAGGTTATGTTCTTTCTTACCTTTTTGTTTCTTCTTTTTACAGCATTCCCTTTAGCATTTCTTGCATTGCTTGTTTAGTAGTGATAAATTCCCTTCGCCTTTTTTTGTTTGTGAAGCTCCTGATTTCCCCTTCAATTTTGATTGATAGTCTTGCTGGATAGAGTATTCTTGGATTGAGTCCCTTGCTTTGCATCACTTTGTATATCTCCTTCCATTCCCTTCTAGCTTGATGTGTTTCTGTTGAGAAATCATTTTATAATCTGATGGGGGATCCTTAGTAGGTAACTCTCTCTCTCTCTCTTGCAGCCTTTAAGGTTCTCTCTTTGTCAATAACATTTGCCATTGTAATTATGGGGTGTCTTGGTGTGGGTCTTTTGGGATTCATCTTGCTTGGGACTCTCTGTACTTGAGTAACTTTTTTCTTCTCCATATCAGGGAAGTTTTCTGTCATTATTTCTTCAAATAAATTTTCTAGTCCTTGCTGATCTTCTTGTCCTTCAGGCAGCCCTATTATATGTATGTTATTTCATTTTGCATTGTCCCAAAGCTCCCTTAGGCTCTCCTCCTGCTTTTTAATTTTTTCTCTAGTTGCTGTTCAGATTGGGCTTGTTTCTGTAACTGATTTTCTAACTCACTGATTTGGTCTTCTGCTTCTTCTAGTCTACTGTTGAAGCCTTCCATGGTGATTTTGATTGTAGCTATATCATTTTTCATTTCTTCCTGATTTTTGCATATGTTGTTGATCTTCTCATCCATCTGGTGTATGAACTGTATGACCATTACTCTGAATTCTTTTTCTGTCATATTGCATGCTTCCGTTTCACTTATTTCCTTACTTGGCGATTCCTCCTTTTCTTTCCTCTGGGGATTGCTTCATTGTCTCCCCATTCTGACTATCACCAGAAGGTTCAGATGTTGAGTTGCGGGGACCTGGACCGTGTGCAGCGGGAGTTTTGCACCCCCCAAGTGTCACTGAAGAGCTCTGATACCAAGACATGCGGTTGCTGTGGGTTGGTGGGAGCCATGCTCTCCCTGGATCAGAGTCACAGGCGCTTAGTCTGGCCTTGTGTGTGCACCTAGAATCAGCGATGCTACCTGTGCCATGTTGAAACAGAGAACCCACTGGCATGTGCCAAAAATCAAAGTCCCCTATTGCATGTCAGGAGTCAGAGGCTCCCTGTGTCCATGTCGAGAATCAAGTATCAGAGCCTCTGTTTCTTGGTGCTACCTCACACTGAGAATCAGGTCCCTGTGTGCACATCCGCCAAGAATTGGAGTCACTGGCTCTTAGTGTGAATGTACTGGGAATCAGGGATCTCAAGCGCATGTAATGGGAATGGAGTCCAGTCACTGGTGGTCAATGCTGCCTCTTGTTTGGAGATTCAGGGTCCCCGATCTGCCCAGGAGACTGGGTGGCTCAGTTGCACTGTGTTGGCAGGAGGTCCACTTCTGCCCTGCGATAAACAGCCTTCTGTGTGCACTTGCCCTGAATCAAAGTCAGGTGGCACTTACACTTAGTATGGGTGTGGGGTCTGGTCACGCAGGTGTGCACTGTAGAAAACAAACTCCCTGTATCCATATACCCAGGCTCAAATTCTGCGCAGCCTTCCTGTGTGGGCACAGGGTCTTGTTGTGGGGAAGAAACTCCCCAGGTTTGCACCCCCAGGCTCAAATTCAGCGCTGTCTCCCTGCGTGGGCGTAGGATCTGGTTGCAGAAAACAATCTCCCCAAGGTCGTGCACCTATGCTCAAATTCAGGAGTGCCGCCCTGCCAAGGCAGGGAGATGAGTCGTGGGAAACAAATTCCCCGAGTTCACAAGTCTGGACTCAAGTTCAGCGTTGTTTCCCTGCCTTGTGTGGGTGCAGGATCTGGTCACAGAAACTACCTCCCTAGGGATAACAGCTTGGCTCAAATTCCACTCAGTCTCCCTGCCTGGGCACGAAGATGAGTCGCAGGAAACAAATTCCCAGAGTTCACAAGTCCAGGCTAAAGTTCAGCGCTGTCTCCCTGCCTCGTGTGGGCGCGAGACCTGGTCACAGAAGACCACCTCCCTAATGATGAGCAGCTAGGCTCAAATTCCACTCAGTCTCCCTGACTGGACGTGGAGAAGAGTCACGGGAAACAAACTTCCCGTGTCCGACACCAAGGCTCAAAGTCAGGCAGACTCACCACTGCTTTGTGTGTGCCGAAAGCCTTATTGTGCAGCTGGGGTCTGGTAGTTTCTATGTCGCTGCCACGGGGGGAGGGGGATTGGCTTTGTGACTCACAGAAATCCGCGGCTGTGGTGCCTGGAGTCTTGGTGTCCCTAGGTCTGCAACTGTGGTGGCAGGTCTTCTACCAGAGCGGCTGTAGTGTCCTGATTTGCTTCCAAGACCAGACTGGGTGGTTGGCGAGGCTAGGATTCTAGTCTCAAGCAATTGTTCTTCAAGATGGTATGGTCTCTGTGCCACTGGTGTCCTCCCCAGAGTGTTTGTGGCAGCCGCAGGGTTTTGCCATCTAAGACTGCCCAGATTGGCAGCCCCCTGGAAGAAGTGCAGGGTCTAACTGTCCCTATTTCACTCACACACACACCCACACACATCCACACACACCTCTATCGCTCCCTCACTCTCTCACACACTCTCCTTCCCTACCTTCCTGCCAGTTGCCATCTTGCCTCCACCCCTCTATATTTTTTATAAGATATATTTTATTTATTTTTTACAGAGAGGAACAGAGAGGGATAGAGAGTTAGAAACATCGATGAGAGAGAAACATCGATCAGCTGCCTCCTGCACACCCCCTACTGTGGATGTGCCCACAACCAAGGTACGTGCCCTTGCCTGGAATGGAACCTGGTACCCTTCAGGCCGCAGGCCAATGCTCTATCCACTGATCCAAACTGGTTCGGGCAATAACTAATACATTTTGATAATTAAATTATTCCTTCTTCAATAATAAAGACTACTTTAATATACTAAATATATGTAACACATGAGTCATTCAACTAGGTTATTTTTTAAAGATGGTTCAAATCTTAAGAATCTTAAGAATGAAATCATGGGTTAGAAATTACAGAGGAGTAAGTGGATGCTGCATGGACACGCTCCCATGACCAAACTGGAATTACAACAAAAATATACCCAGGTCAATACTCCATGGTTGGTGCAACCTGGTGTGCCCAGCCACAGGTCACAGGACCACACTGCGTGTCCAGAGGGAACAAGGGTGCCATCCTGCCTTGGGTGCCGGGGCTGCACAGTGAATTGCATGCCAGAGGGCTCTGAGCCCTCAAAGGAAGTCACACACTACAGGAATTATACACACACCCCACTGACCCTGAGAATCTGAAGTAGACAACTGAGGGAGGGACCATGACTGTGGGAGAAGGGGGTACAACTCAGAGTAGAGACAATAAAGGTGTGAAACTCAAGGCAGACCCAGCCTCCAGTCTAGCAAGTCCCGGATTATTGAACCACTAGGGGCTTCAATACCTCAAACCCCAAGCAGGGAGCCCAGGACCAGAAAGATACAGCAAAAATGGGGAGACCAAAAAAGAAAAAAAAAACCCAAATGAAAGAAAAGGAGGAATCACCAGAAAAGGAACTAAATGAAATGCAGGCAAGAAATATGTCAAAGAAAGAATTCAGAGTAAGGGTCATACAGTTCCTAAACTGGCTGGATGAGAAAATTACCAACTAATGTAAGAATCAAGAGGAAATGAAGAATGATATAGCTACAATAATAATAATAATAATAATAATAACACAATGGAAGGTTTCAACAGTAGACTAGAAGACGCTGAGGACTGAATCAGCGAATTAGAAGACAGGGCAGAAAAACACACCCAATCTGAACATCAATTGGAGAAAAAAATTAGAAAGCAGGAGGAAAGCTTAAGGGAGCTATGGGACAACATGAAATGAAGCAACATCTGTATAACAGGGGTGCCAAAAGGACAAGAAGACGAGCAAAGATTAGAAACCTTATTTGAAGAAATAATGACAGAAAACTTACTGATGCAGGGAAGAAAAATGTCACACAAGCACAGAGTCCCAAATAAGATGAACCCCAAAAGACCCACACCAAGACACATGGTAATTACAATGGAAAATGTTAATGACAAAGAGAGAATCTTAACCCTTTGCACTCGCTTGCTTTTTTCTCGATTCCTTTATTCTAATGCTAACCGTGTCGAGTCACACTCGACATCCGAGTGCAAAAGGTTAAGGGCTGCAAGGTAGATAAGAGAGTTATCTATAAGGGATCTCCCATTAGATTATCAAAATGATTTCTCAAACAGAAACAGATCAGGCCAGAAGGTAATGGAATGAAGTCTGCAAAGCAAGGGACTGAATCCAAGAATACACCATCCAACAAGGCTATCATTCAAAATTGAAGGGAAAATCAGGAGCTTTGCAGACAAAAAACAGCTTGGGAGTTTATTACTACCAAGCCAGCATTGCAAGAAATGCTAAAGGGACTGCTGTAAAAAGAAGAAATAGAAAGGCAAGAATGAACACAAGCATAAAGAATAAAAATGGCTACAAATAAGTACTTATCTTATATATTAAAAGGCTAATATGCAAATAGACCGAATGGTAGAACAACCGGAACAACCAACCAACCAGTCGCTATAACATGTGCTGGCCACCAGGAGGTATGTGTGGAACACAGCGGCATTGGCCACAGCGGGATGGTGGAGCCGGTGAGCAGGGACGCCAGATCAAGGCGGGTGCCAGTCACTATCATCGGGGCAAGACTCTGGTGGTTACTGAAAATTCCTTGCTCCTGCATGCCGCGGTCCCGCCCAGCACTTGCACCTGCTGCTGGCGCTGTCCCCACTCACACCGCTTCTGGTGCCAGAGCCACCACTTGCACCCACCACCAGCACCGGCACCCGCAGCCAGAGCTGGAGCCACCACTTGTACCCACTGCCGGTGCCCAATGCCAGTCCCAATTCCTCGGCACCTTCAGCGGGTGTGAGCAGTGGCTGCTGGCCCTGATTGCCCCTGAGGGTTTTTCCACCTCTTCCTGCTCCTAAGGGGTGATCGGGGTAGTAGCAGCCGCTCACACTCACTGATGGTGCTGGCCCTGCTTGCACGAACTGCTAGCACTGGCCCCAGTCACTCTGTGCCGTCAGCAGGTGTTAGCGGCATGGTGGTGGCAGGAGCAGGGCTGCCGGTAGACAGAGAAGCGGGGGCCACAGTGGGAGGAGCCAAGCTGGGGTATAAAGGATGGGCTAAGACCTGACCCTGTGCCTACTACAGCCTCACGGCCCACAGTTCCTTTCAAGGTGCACAAATTCGTGCACTGGGCCCCTAATCTATTATAATAAAAGCATAATATGCTAATTAGACCAGATGACCTTCCAGACGAAGCCCAGGTCCCGGGTAACTGCCGGCAGCCAAAGGAAGCCCAGGTCCCAGGTGCCTGCGGGTGGCTGGAGGGAAGCCCGGGTACTGGGTGCCTGCTGGCGGCCAGAGGGAAGCCCGGGTCCTGGGTGCCAGATGGAAGCCGGTGTCAGCAGACAGGAGAAGGAATGCCTACTCTTGCACAAATTTCGTGCATCGGGCCTCTCGTAGATGCTAAAATCCTCAAAAAAGTTCTAGCAAATAAGATCCAGCATTACATTAGAAAGATCATACACCACAACTAAATGGGATTTATTCTGGGGATGCAAGTCTGGGATAATGTCTGCAAATCAATAAATGTGATACATCACATAAACAAATTGAGAGGAAAAATCACGTAATCATATCAATTGATGCAGAAAAATCATTTGACAAAATCCAACAGCTTTTCTTGATAAAAACCCTCAGCAAAGTGGGAATAGAGGGATTATACTTCAATATAATAAAAGCCTTATATATCAAACCTACAAGCCAACATCATACTCAATGGGCAAAAATTAAAACCATTTCCCCTAAGAAAAGGAATAAGACAGGGATGCCCATTTTCACCACTCCTGTTCGAAATAGTACTAGAAGTACTAGCCATAGCGATCAGACAAGAAGAATAAATAAAAGGCATCCAAATTAAAAAAGAAGAAGTAAAACTGTCATTATTTGCAGATGACATGATCTTATACATAGAAAATCCTAAAGACTCTATAAAAAAAGTACTAGATTGCCATAGCTGGTTTGGCTAAGTGGATAGAGCATCAGCCTGTGGACTGAAGGGTCCTAAGTTTGAATCTGGTCAAGAGGGCACATGCCTGGGCTGCAGGCTTGATCCCTAGCAGGGAATGTGCAGGAGGCAGCCAATCAATTATTCTCTCTCATCATTGATGTTTCTATCTCTCTTTCTCTCTCCCTTCTTCTCTGAAATCAATAAAGATATATATATATTTTAAAAACTACTAAATTTAATTAATGAATTCAGCAATGTAGCAGGATACAAAATTAAAAGCCAGAAAACAACTCACAGAAAGAGAAACTAAAAAAAAAAAAAAAAATCCATTTAACATTGCAACGAAAAAATTATGACACCTAGGAATAAACTTAACTAAGGAGGTAAAATATCTATACTTGGAAAACCACAGGACATTGAAAAAAGAGACAGAGGAAGACATAAACAAATGGAAGAATCTACCATGTTCATGGACTGGTAGAATCAACATCATTAAAATGTCCATATTACCTTAAGCAATCTACAGATTCAATGCAATCCCCATTAAAATACCAATGGCCTAGCACAAACACTCTAAAAATTCATATGGAATAAAAAAAGACCCTGAATAGCTGCAGCAATCCTGATAAAGAAGAACAGAGTTGGAGGGATCACAATAACAGATATTAAGCCATATTACAAAGCCACTGTTCTCAAAACTGGTATTGGCACATGAACAGACATGTAAACCAATGGAATAGAACAGAGAATCCAGAGTCATCCCAAGCCCTTATGTTCAATTAATATTTGACAATGAAGGCAAGAGCACACAATGGAGTCAAGAAAGTCTCTTCAAAAATGGTGTTGGGAAAATTTGACATGCAAAAAATACATGCAAAAAAATAAAACTAGAACACCAACTTACACCATGCACAAAAATAAGCTCCAAAAGGATAAAGGACTTAACTGTAAGATGGGAAACCATAAAAATATTGAAAGAATCCATAGGCAGCAAATACCAGACATGTCATAGCAATCAATCTCTTTACCAATAGAGCTCCTAAGACAATGGAAACTAAGGAGGAAATAAACAAATGGGACTACATCAAAATAAAAAGCAAAAGAAACCATCAACAAAACAACAAGAAAGCCCACTGCATAGAACATGTTTGCTAATGTTATACCTGATGAGGGTTTAATCTCTAAAATTTATAGGGAACTCATACAACTTAACAAAAGGAAGATAAACAATCCAATGAAACAATAGGCAAAGGTCCTAAATAGACACTTCTTGAAAGCAGATTTACAGAAGGCCAAGAGACATATGAAAACATGCTCAAAGTCACTAATCATCCGAGAGATGCAAATCAAAATGACAATGAGGTTCCATCTCACACCTGTGAGAATAGCTATCATCAACAAATCAACAAATGACAAATGCTGGTGAGGATATAGAGAAAAAAAGTCTCGTGCACTGCTGGTGAGAATGCAGACTGGTGAAGCCAATGTGGAAAAAAGTATGGCGTTTCCTAAAAATATTAAAAATGGAATTGCCATTTGACCGAGTAATCCCACTTCTAGTGATATATCTTAAGAAATCAGAAACACCTATCAGAAAGAATATATGCCACCCTATGTTCATAGCAGCATAATTTACAATAGCCAAGATTTGGAAACAGTCTAAGTGCCCATCAGCAGATGAGTGGATTAGAAAACTGTGGTACATCTACACAATGGAATACTACGGTGCTGTAAAAAAGAAAGAACTTATACCATTAACAACAGCATGGATGGACCTGGAAAGCATTATGCTAAGTGAAATAAGCCAGTCAGAGAAAGATAAACATCACATGATCTCACTCATTGTGGAATATAATGAACAACATAAACTGATGAACAAAAATAGACCCAGAGACATAGAAGCATCAAACAGACCATCAAACCTCAGAGGGAGGATAGGGGAGAGGGGGTAAAAGATCAACCAAAGTACTTGTATGCATGCATATATAAGCATTAGCCAGGGACACAGACAGTACAGGGATGAGGGCATGTACTGAGAAGTAGTAGTAGCCGGGGAGAGGTCAATGGAGGGAAAAGGAGAGATATGTAATACTTTAAACAATGAATAATTTTTTTTAAAGAAATAGAAAATATAAAAAACTTCCTGACTAATCAATGGAAGACTATCTGGAGAGAACCTAAACAACCAAGGAATGAAAGTGGTACTGCATAGGGACTGATAGGAAGGACAGAGGAAGAAAAGGGCTGGCTGAGCCCCCAGAGACAGCAACTGAATTTCCAGAGAGATATCTCAGGTGTGGGGGGTTGGTACCAAGAACTCTAGGTTCTAATCCCCATGCTGGGTCCCCAAGCAGAGAGCACCAGAACTGACAAGGGTATCCACCTAACATCTTGCTGTGAACATCAGGGGGTAGCTGTCAGCCAGGGGGAGATGGCTGAAAATTCAGGGCCCTATTAAAGGGCCAACACACAAAATACCCTGTAGAGCCACTCACCTTGCACTCTGGCAGAGGGAGGGCAGAGTTAACTGGAGCTGTGTGAGCTTCTGCTAGGATTGGAGGCTTGGGGATAGAGCTCACAAAGCAGACATCCTGGTTTCCTGTGCTGAGTCTTTCCCTCACATTGTGGAGGTCATCTTTCTCACTCAGACAACTGCGATACAGACTGCTTTCCCTGGGGAGAAGACAGCTGACTCACTCTATTGGAAAACATGTTGTCCCACAGTGTAGAGTTTCTGAGACCCATAAAGAGACTGAGAATAGCAATTAGCCTCCACACAGAGGCAACTGACCCACCCTGTTGGGGAAAAAAAACAAAAAACTCTTTTTACATCTTTGGACAATTGTCTGAGGGCAATTCAAGACAAAATCCTATCAGTCTGTAGGCAGAGGAAGTCTCTTGATGATTTAAGTCTCTGCCTAATTTAATTAGTCAGAAATAGCATTTAACACTGTCCTGCACCAGAGATTGAGAGGAGCAGCAGCTCTACCTAATACAGAGTCACAAATACAGAAAGTCAAAATGAGGAGACAAAGAAACATATCACAAATGAAAGAACAAGAGAATTCTCCAGAAGAAGAGATCAATGAAATGGAGATAAGAAATTTATCTGATATAGAGTTCAGAATAATAATGGTAAAGATATTCAAAAGCATGAGAAAAGATACAGTAACTATGAAAACAGAAATGAAGAATGACCTAGCATAAATAAATAACACATTGGAAGGAATACACAGCAGATTAGGGGAAGATGAGGATTGAATCAATGAATCAGAAGACAGGATAGAAAAAAAATCACTCAATCAGATAACCAAAAAGAAAAAGTAATTAAAAAATAGGAGGACAGCATCAGAGAACTGTGGGGCAAATGGAAGTATAACAATATTCAAATAGCAGGTGTGCCAGAAGAGGCAGAAAAGGAGAAAGAGATAGAGAATGTGTTTGAAAAATAATTGCAGAAAACTTACCTAACCTGGTGAAGGGTTCAGGAGGCACAGAAAACCCTAAGCAAGAAGAACCCAAACAGGACCACACACTGACACATCATAATTAAAATGCCAAAAATTAAAGACAAAGAAAGAAAGGCATCAAGGGAAAAGCAAACTGTTACCTACAAAGGAGCCCCCATATGGGTGACACCTGATTTCTCATCAGAAACTCTACAGGCCAGAATGAAATGGCATGAAGTATTCAAGGTCATGGAAAACAAGAATCCGAAACCAAGATCTAGCAAGGCTATCATTCAAAATAGACAGTGAAATACAGAGCTTCCCAGACCAAAAAAAAAAAAAATTTAAAAAAGGCGAAAGGAGTACATCACCATCAAGCCAGCATTACAAGAAAAGCTAAAGGGCCTGCTGAAATAATAAGAAGAAATAGAGAGAGAAACCTAAACATATAGAAAACAAATGGCAATAAATAAGTACCTATCAATAATAAGCTTAAATATAAATGGATTAAATGCTCCAATCAAAAGACACATGGTAGCTGAAATGATACAAAAACATGACCCAACTATATGCTGTCTACAAGAGACCAACCTCAAAAGAAAAAACACACACAGGATGAGAGTGAAGGGATAGAATAAAAATTTTTCATACATTGGAAAAGAAAAAAAAAGCTGACAAAACAGACTTCAAGATGAAGGCCATCTCAAGAGACAACAAAGGTCACACAAGAGGATATAATCCTGTTAAACATATGCACCTCATAGAGGAGCACTTAAATATATAAAAGAACTTCTAGATGACTTTAAGGAAGAGACCTACAATAGTAGTAGACTTCAACATCCCACTGCCTTCATTTGACAGATCTTCTAGACAAAAAAATTAACAAGGAAACAGTGATTCTAAAGGACACACTGGACCAGAAAGATTTAATTGAGATTTATAAAAGATTTCACCCAAAGCTGAAGAATATACATTCTTCTCAAATGCACATGGATCATTCACAAAGATATACAACATTTTAGGACACAAACAGATTTCTACATGTTCAAGAAGACTGTAATCATATCAAGCATCTTCTCAGATCACAGTAGAATGAAATTAGAAATCAACTATAGTAAATACACCCTAAAACTTTCAAACATATGGAGGCTAAATAGCATGTGACTAAACAATGAATGGGTTACAAATGAGATCAAGATAGAAATTTTAAAAAACTTCCTGGAAACAAAAGAAAATGAACACACAACAAACCAAAATTTCTGGGACACAGCAAAAGTATTCCTGAGAGGGAAGTTCATAGCACTATAGGCCTATTTGGAAAAAAAAAAAAAAAAACACACAAAACAAGAAAAATTATTAACTATCTATCTAACCCTACAACTTAAAGAATTAGAAAGAGAACAATAAGAAAAGGCCAGAGTATATAAAAGGAAGGAATAATAAAGATTAGAGCAGAAATAAATAACATAGAGACTAAAAACAACACAAAAAGTCAATGAAACTAGGAGTTGCTTCTTTGAAATGTTAAACAATGTTAGCCATACTCATGAAGAAACAGAGAACCCATATAAACAAGATCAGAAATGAAAATGGAGAAGTAACCACTGACACTACAGAAATAAAAATGATTGTATTAAAATACTATGAACAACTATATGCCAACAAGCTGGACAATGTGGATGAAGTGGACAAATTCCTAGAAAAATACACTCTCCCAAAACTGAATAAGGAAGAATTGGAAAACCTGAATAGGCCAATAACAAGTGATGAAATAGAAACAATAATCAAAAAATTCCCAGCAAACAAAAGCATGGGTGTGATGGCTTCACAGGGGAGTTTAACCAAACATTCAAAGAAGAACTATCTCCTATACTCCTTAAAATATTTTTTTGAAATCTAATAGGAAGGAACACTTCCAAGCTCTTTTACGGAGATCAGCATTCTCCTAATTCCAAAACCAGATAGACACTACAAAGAAAGAGAATTACAGGCCAATATCCCTGATGAATATAGGTGCTAAAATCCTCAACAAAATTTTAGTCAATTGGATCTAGCAATATATTAAAAAGATCATGTATTATGACCAAGTGGGATTTATTTTGGGGATGCAAGGCAGGTACAGAATTTGCAAATAAGTAAATGTGATACGGCACATAAACAGACTGCAAGACAAAAATCACATGATCATATCAATCAATGCAGAAAAAGCGTTCAACAAAATCCAACACCCTTTTTTGATTAAGAAAACAAAACAAAAAACAAACAACAACTCTCAATAAAGTGAGAATAGAGGGATTATCCCTCAACATAATAAAGGCCATACATGAAAAACCTACAGCCAACATCATACTCAATGGGCAAAAACTAAAACCATTCCCCCTAAGAACAGGAATAAGACTCTTTCACCACTCTTGTACAACATAGCTCTAGAAGTCTTGGCCATAGCAATCAGACAAGAAGAAGAAATGAAATGTATCCAAATTGGAAAGGAGGAAGTAAAACTCTCATTTGCAGAATACATGATACTATACATAGAAAACACTAAAGACTATAAAAAAAACTACTAGATTTAATAAATGAATTTGAAAATGTGGCAAGATACAAAATTAACACCCAAAATTCCCTCGCATTTATAAACACAAATAGAAATTAAATAAACCATCCCATATACCACTGCATCAAAAAAATTAAGATACTTAAGAATAAATTTAACCAAGTAGGCAAAGGACCTGTACTCCAAAAACTACAGGACGTTAAAAAAAAAAAATCGATAGAAGAACAGAAACAAATGGAAGAATATACTGTGTTTCATAGATTGGTAGAATCAACATCATTAAAATATCCATACTACTCAAGGCAATCTACAGATTCAATGCAATCCCTATTAAAATACCAACATCGCATTTCACATATCTAGAAAAAATACTCCAAACATTTATATGGAATCAAAAAAGACTTCAAATAGCTACAGCAATCTTGAGAAAGCAGAACAAAGCTGGAGGGATCACAATACCAGATATCAAGTTATACTACAAAGCCACCATCATCAAAACAGCCTGGTACTGGCACAAGAACAGGTATATAGATCAATGGAACAGAACAGAGATCTCAGACATCTACCCAAGCCACTATGCTCAGTTAATATTTGGCAAAGAAGGCAAGAGCATACAATGGAGTCAAGACAGTCTCTTCAATAAATGGTGTTGGGAAAATTGAACAGATACATGCAAAAAAATGAAACTAGACCACCAACTTATACCATACATAAGAATAAACTCAAATAAATAAAAGACTTCATTATAAGTAATGAAACCATAAAAATCTTAGAAGGAACCATAGGCAGCAAAATTTTAGACATCTTTCATAGCAATATGTTTATGGATACATTTCCCAGGGCAAAAGAAAAAAATAAACAAATGGGACTACATCAAAATGAAAAGCTTCTGAACAGCAAAAGAAACTATCAACAAAATGAAAAGGGACCCCACTGTTTGGGAGATCATATTTGGCAATGATACATCTGATAAAGTGTTAATATCCAAAGTATATAAGGAACTCATACATTTTAATAAAAAGAAGGCAAATAATCTAATTAAAAAATTGGCACAGGACCTAAATAGACACTTCTCCAAAGTACACATAGAGATAGCCAAGAGACATATGAGAAAATGCTCAAACTTACTGATCATCATTGAGAGGCAAATTAAAACAACAATAAGGTGTCACCTTCCATCTGTCAGAATGGCTACCATCAACAAATCAACAAACAAGTGCTGGCAAGGTTGTGGAGAAAAGGGAACCCTAGTACATGGCTGGTGGGAATGCAGACTGGTGTAGCCATTATGGAAAACACTATGGAGTTTCCTCAAAAAATTAAATATGGATCTGACATTTGATCCAGTGATCCCACTTTGAGGAATATATCCTAAGAAACCTGCACACCAATGAGAAAGAATGTACGCACCCCTGTGTTCATATAAGCACAATTTACAATAGCCAAGATCTAGAAACAGCCCAAGTGCCCATCAGTAGATGACTGGATAAAAAAGCTATGGTACATTTATACCATGGAATACTATGCAGCAATAAAAAATAAGAATCTCTTACCCTTTGAGGGACCAAGAGAGTATCATGCTAAGTGAATAAACTGATGAACAGAGTGGATCCAGAGACATGGAAACATGGAACAGAGTGTGGAATCTCAGAGGGAAGGCGGGAGAGTGTGTGTGTGTATGTGGGGGGTCATCAACAAAAGACCTTGTATGCATATATGAATAACCCACGAACATAGACAATAAGGTGGTGAAGGCCTGAGGCAAGGGGCAAAGGCAGGATGAAGCAGGTCAATGGGGGGAGGGTGGTATATGGAATACTTTCAACTATAAATAATTATACTTAAAAAAAGAATGAGGAAGGAAAAAAATGGCGGCGGAATAGACAAATGTGTCCCGAGCCTTGTCCCGGAGAAGAAAGAAAGAACAGCTGAGGGTCGCACAGGGAGAGTTTGTTGGGAGTTAAGGGACAGTTAAACTCCAGGAGAAGGTGGGGGGGCTGCTGGACGGGGTACCCTGACCGGGCAGCCCCCACTGCGGCTGGGTTCCCTCTCAGAACAACCAGCTGGGATGCAGAGACTGCGTCATCTTGAAGGAAAAAAAAGATCTTATAGGAAGCCTGAAAATCTACAACTGCGGCAACCATCGAACAGCTGCGAACCCCAGAACACTGGTCCCCAATTGGTGCAAACACGCAGATTCAGAGGAGGTCTACACTCCACCACGGAAAGGTCAGATTTCTCCTGGGATAAGGTGAGGTCTCTGGTCCCAGCAGGAGAGAGAAACGCGCGTGCTGCAGGAGCTGGAGGACCGGGGGAAGTCTGCGCCTAGAAAAATCCGTGGCTGTTGGGGCTCTCGTGATCCATCAATGTAGAAGGGGGTCCTCAGATCTGCTAACAGAAGGGATCTCTAAAAAGCAACCCATTTTGATCAGATGCAAAAGGACAGCCTAAAAATCTCAAAAGTGTGCCAGCTGCTTAGACCCAAGGGGTAAAGGGGGACTTGCGCAGACTTGCCTCCAGCCCCGTTGTTCGCACACTTGGGCTTTTTCCTCTTCAAATCCTTGCTTCTGATTACTAAGCCCAATACATAGGATCACCCAGTTGGGGACACTCTGGGAGATTGCAGGGGAAAGTTGTTTTTCTGGAAGAGGGGAACAGAGTGGGGGGTGACCATCGGAGAGCCAGCTCTGGGGAAGCCCACTCCCACAAAGCGATATTGAGTGCCACAGGGAAACCAGGATCTAAGCACGAAATAGAGAGGTCATATAGATATGGAAGTCAAGCCAGAAACACTGCCACCCAGGGGCTGAATCACAAATTGACCCTTGTGTAATCAAAAATAAAGGAATACGAGAAATTAAGACACCGCCTGCTTAAAAATCAGGACTGACTTACAACACTGAGGAGCAGTGGAACGCAGGGATCTGCAATATTGTCCTGACTGGGAAACAGGCGTCCAAAACAGAACAATAGAGGTAGTAAATGACCTTCACTACTGCACACTTTACTTTTTATTTTTTTAATTTTTAATTTTTAATTTTTATCTTTTTCATCTTCTACTTATGAAACAATATTTTTTTCTTTTTCCTCACTTGATTTCACCTTTTTAATTATTACATTTTTCTTTTCAATCAGTATTATTACTACTACTATTTTACCTCTTTTTTTTTTTAAGAGTCATTTTATTTTCTCTTTATTTTACTTTGGGATTAGTGTTCTACATTGTATTTTCATCTTTCCTTTAGCATCTTTTTACTCTATCTCAACTCTACATTTATGTCATCATTCTCTTCCTAACTTTTCCCCTTTTGGTGTGCTGTTTCTCTTACCTGTTTCCTGCTTTAGATATTCCATATTCTTTCTGTTTACCCCGTTAAAATTTCACCCTACTTATATATCTAATATACTTTCTCCTACTCCAAGTCCATACACACCTCTCTTCTCTGTCTTACCTATCTGAAAAATTGTTTTTCTCTCTCGCCTTATGTTGTTGTTTGCTTGAATGTTAATAATATCAATTCTTTATGCTTTTTTTGTGAGATTGTTTTGCTTATTCTTTTTTTTTTTTGCTTTGTTTTTGTTTGTTTTTTTGCTTCTGTTTTCCCTTGCTTAGCTTGATATTAGTTGGTGTTTGTAGTTTGTATTAATCTCCAGTATTTGTTGCTGGCATTTGCAGGGATTGGTGGCTGTTCTATTGGAGTTTTATCCCCATATATATAGTTTATTCCCCTTTTCTTTCTCAGTGCCTTGGGTGTTGTACCTGGCTGTGTTGTATTTTGTGCCTTTAAATCAACGCAGGAGAGAGAGAACTACATAACCAGATATCCAGAGAAGAGAGACCATGGGGAGACAAAGAAACATCCCACATATGAAAGAAAAGCAGGCATCACCAGTAAAGGAAATAAATGAAATGGAGGCAAGCAAACTGTCAGAGAAAGAATTCAGAGAAATGGTCATAAGGTGGCTGAAAAGAATGGAAGACAAATTCGACAATATGAGTAAGAACCAAGAGGAAATGAAGAAGAACCAAGAAGAAATGAAAAATGGCATTGCTGCTGTAAAGACCTCAACAGAAAGCATCAAGAGTAGACTAGAAGAAACAGAGGACTGCATCAGTGAGCTAGAAGACAAGATGGGAAAAAATACCCAAGTAGAGCAGCTTCTAGAAAAAAAATTAAAAATCAAGAGGAGAGCCTAAGGGAACTTTGGGACAAAACGAAAGGAAACCACCTCCGCATAATAGGGGTTACAAAAGGAGAGGAAACTGAGCAAGGAATAGAAAACCTATTTGAAGAAATAATGTCAGAAAACTTCCCTGATATAGGGAAGAAAAAACCCACACAACTCCAAGAATCCCACAGAGTCCCAAGCAAAATGAACCCCAAAAGACGGACCCCAAGTTACATTATAATTAAACTAGAGGCCCGGTGCACGAAATTCGTGCACGGTAGGGAGGGAGGGTAGCGGGGGGTGTTGTCCCTCAGCCCAGCCTGCAGTCTCTCCAATCTTGGACCCCTCAAGGGACCTTCATTTTTTCCTTTAAGAGTGTGGTGGAAAAACCCTAGATTACCTTCTTGGATTCTTATAACCCAAATTACCAAGAACACTGCAATTGGTGGCCTACAGGGAGCTTAGCCAATGAGTTGTCAGAAAAGGTATTTACTCTCAAAATGGTTTGGCTCAGTGGATAGACCATGGGCCTGCAGACTGAAGGGTCCCAGGTTTGATTCCTGTTAAGGGCATGTACCTTGGTTGGAGGCATATCTCCAGTAGGGAGTGTGCAGGAGGCAGCTAATGGATGTTTCTCTCTCATTGATATTTCTGACTGTCTATCCCTCTCCCCTCTTCTCTGTAAAAAAAAAAAAAAAATCAATAAAAAAAATTTTAAAAGGTGTATCCTCTGCAGCTCATGTAGCCCCTGGGTTGTGTCCACTGGGCTAGGGGCATGTCCCTGCCACCCGGGGGTGGCTGCCGGGGTCTCCGCACACCCCAGAAGCCAGCAGCCATCCCCCTGTGGAGGGCGCTAGGCTTGGGGCATGGACACAATCTGACAGTTAGTGCTGGAGCTTGGAAAGCCTCTGGGGTGGGGTGGGAGCATCCCCATCTCCAAACGCCCCAAGGCCAGCACCCAGCCCCACCATGGGCCCCAGGCTCGAGGCTTGCAGGGACCCTGGGCAGCACGCAGCGGTGGCCGCCAGGGACTCAGCAAACACAGGAGGCCAACAGCAGCACCTGGTCCTGGGCGCCTGGCTGGGGGCGTGGCCCCAAACCGCTTGCAAAGGCTACTGCACGAAGCGGCAGTTTGGGGCCACGCCCCCAGCCAGGCGCTCAGGCTGGGGTCTTGCAAGGACCACGGGCAGCACACAGCAGTGGCCGCCAGAGTCTTCGCACACCCCAGAGGCCAGCGGCAGCCCCCGGTCCTGGGCGCCTGGCTGGGGGCGTGGCCCCAAACCACCGCTTTGTGCAGTAGCCATTGCAAGCTGCTGGGGGCAGGGCGGAACATCCCCGCGTAGCTATAGCGACGCGGGGCTATTCTGCCCGCCAGGTTGCTTGGCGCCTACACCCATAGGCTCTGAGTGGCCAGGGGGCGTTCTGTATTGGTAGGACCTAAGCACAGGCCTACAGGCTAGGAGCGGCCTGGGTCCGGAGGATGTTTCCTGGACCCAGGCCGCTCAGCGCCCCCATATGCAAATTAACCGCCATCTTGTTCGCTCTGATTGGCTGTGGGCGTAGCAGAGGTGTGGTCAATTTGCATGTTTCTCTATTATAAGGTAGGACTAGAGGCCCGGTGCACGAAATTCATGCACTGGGGGGAGGGAGGGGGGGTGGGTGTGGGGGGGGTGTGCCCCTCAGCCCAATCTGCACCCTCTTCAATCTGGGACCCCTCGAAGGATGTCCAACTTCCAGCAGTCGGACAGCCCTCTCACAATCCAGAACCGCTGGCTCCTAACCACTCACCTGCCTGCCTGCCTGATTGTCCCTAACCCCACTGCCTGCCTGCCTGCTCGCCCCTACCTTGATCTCCTGCCAGCCTGATGGCCCCTACCTTGCCCTCCCCTATCAGCCTGATCACCCCAAACTGCATGTGCCTTGGCCCCCAGTCTGGCCTCCCTCTGGAGGCACCACCCCCATAACCCCAAATGCTGCTGCCACTGCAGCTGGTTATGGCTGCCTGAGCCTTGGCCTTTGTAGCCACTGCGGCTTTGTCTGGAAAGATGTCTGGAAGACAACCACTCTAATTAGCATATTACCCTTTCATTAGTATAGATTTGGGGACCATTACAACCACGCAGAACTTGAAGAAAACACATGGCCCTGGTCAGTTTGGCTTAATGGAGAGAGCATCGGCCTGTGGACTGAAGAGTCCAGGTTTGATTCTGATCAGGGGCACACATGCCTGGGTTTCAGGCTCAATCCCCAGTAGGGGGCCTGTGGGCAGCAGCTGATCAGTGATTCTTTTTTTTTTTTTTTAATATATTTTATTGATTTTTCACAGAGAGGAAGGGAGAGGGATAGAGAGCTAGAAACATCGATGAGAGAGAAACATCGACCAGCTGCTTCCTGCACACACCCCACCGGGGTATGTGCCAGCAACCTATGTACATGCCCTTAACCGGAATCGAACCTGGGACCTTCCAGTCCGCAGACCGACGCTCTATCCACTGAGCCAAACCGGTTTCGGCTGATCAATGATTCTTATCATTGATGTTTCTATCTCTCTCTCCCTCTCCCTTTCTGAAATTTTAAAAATATATATTTTTTAAAGAAAACACATGATCTTCACTTTGGGCTTTGTCATCTTACAATATCCTTTCTGCAGTGTTTTAACTTCCCTCAACTTTCCTTTACCCACCTTTAAAGTGCAATCTATTTTGGGGAAGATGATCAGGAAAGTGATTCCAGTGGGTAGAAGTTTTTTTTGGAGGGGATGGGTCATGAAGATATTTAAAAATTGAGCATGGTGATGGTTGTACCACTCTGAATTTACTTTAAAAAACCAGTTCATTGTACACTTTAGGTGACATGTACAGTATATGGGTTATATCTCAACAAAGCTGTTCTTTTATTTCTTTTTAAATAAAGACCAGTCTTATAATCAATTGCAGATGTTTTCAGAGGCCCCTCAAGATTTGCTTACCATGTCCCAAATCACGGCTGTGATTCCCAGTTGCCTCCAGTCCTGGTGGATCTGGATGGTGTGGTTTGCAAAGGAGAAGGTGGCAAGAGGCTTATGGAATTTCGGCAACCCCATTCCCCCGGTCTCCTCATAGGGCACCAGGGCCATTCCCACTGTGCCAGCTCTGCTCCCTTTAACCTGTTGGGCAAAAGAATCCTGCGTGCTCTGGCCAGAAAGTGCATTCTTTCTTAGGTGGCCCGGATGCTTTTTTTAAGGTCGTTTTATGGATTCAAAAGAATAAACATAGATGTGGAAAGCTTTTGTCAAAATCCTTTTACATGGTTCTTCCAGTCTCATGGGAAATAAGATGTGGCTCTGAATTCATCCCAAAGTGTGTCTTTGGGCAAAAGCACCCAGAACGGCACAACTCCTGCAGAATGCCCCACACACTTTGCTGTCAGGACTCAGGGGGGCTTGAGGGTGAGCGAGGCGGCGGTGCCAGCACAGGACCTGGGAGAAGGTAGCGCTTTCTACACTGCCCAGGCCACGTGGACTACAGCAGTACCCGCCCAGGTGGGCAGGGTGTTTCTGCTGTTTTGTTTTGGTCTGGCCTCCACCCCGTCAGCCACGGACCTGTGCCTGCACTGAGACTGAATGGTTTGATGGCCCTACTTTTTGGTGGACAGTGGATGCACTCCCAGAGACTGGCAGTTAGACTCTGGCGGCTTCTGAGTCCCTTGCGGGGAGAGCCCGGCCCTAGGTCAAGAACAGACTCAGGCGTCCTCGGCCAGGAGGCATCCTTGGGTTAGGGGCCGCCACAGTTTGAAGGCTGGCCATGACCCCAATCCTGGCAGGGGTCTCCTCTGGGGTGCTGGCAGGCCTGGGCTAGGGCTGCGGGCGGTTTGGAGGCCAGTCACGCCCCCGATCCTGGCAGGGGTCTCCTCTGGGGTGCTGGCAGGCCTGGGCTAATGGCCGCCCTGGTTTGGAGACTGGTCACGCCCCGATCCTGGTGGGGATCTCCTCTGGGGTGCTAGCAGGCCTGGGTTAGGGTCACTGGCGGTTTGGAGGCCAGTCACGCCCCCGATCCTGGTGGGGGTCTCCTCTGGGGTGCTGGCAGGCCTGGGCTAATGGCCGCCCTGGTTTAGAGACTAGTCAAGCCCCTGATCTTGGCGGGGGTCTCCTCTGGGGCGCTGGCAGTCCTGGGCTCTGGCGCCGCAAAGGGAGAGGTTCCTGAACCTGCTTCCCACACACCTAGGCTAGGATACATCTTGTAGGAGGCGACTTCAATGCCGGGGGTCGGTGACCAGGTCCTCCGGAGCCTCGCTTTCTGGGCTGCAGTCCCACGTCTCCCAGTGCCCCAGCCTCGGATGCGCCCCCGCAGTTGCCCCCACCACCAGCCACCTCAGCGCAGGCCACAGCAGCTGAAGCTAGCCTCTTGGAAGCCAGGCCACCACACCCACCACCGCTAGTAGCTCTCTGCTGCTCGCTCTCTGTGTCCTGTCCACTGGGGTGGGGGAGTGCTCCCAGCCCAGAGGCCCTCCCTCCCTCCGCAACCTGGCTTGGGAAGCTGGCCTCCTGCTGGGGCTACTATGCCAGCATGCCCACTCGGCCACTATGGGTGTGACGCGGACCCCACGGAGGCCAACCTGGAAAACTCGGACCCGAGCTCTGCATCCGGCTGCTGCAGATGCCCTTGGTGGTCAACTACCACCCACTCCTTCCGCCGGCCCCATTGATCCCTCTCAGCACCAGCCATTTAGGCCAGGGTGGCGATCGGACCCCGGGGACCCCCGGGGAGCCGCTGGCTCGGCCCGGCCACGCCCCCCCGGGTGGCGATCGCCCCGGGGACCCCCGGAACTAAGAGGATTCTGTGCCGCCATCTTGGTCTTCTCAACTGCCGGTTAGGCCACCCGGAGTCCCGCCCCCAGCCTCTCGCAGGCCCAATCATGGGCATAGCGGAGGTGCGGTCAATTTGCATGTTTCTCTATTATAAGGTAGGATTGGCAAACACCATCAACAAAGTAAGAATCTTAAAAGCAGCCATAGAGAGACAGAAAGTTACATACAAAGGAACCCCCTTCAGACTAGACACTGATTTCTCAAGAGAAACTCATCAGGCAGGAAGGGAATGGAATGAAATATACAAAGTCATGCTAAGGAAGGGTCTGAATCCAAGAATACTGTACCCAGCAAGGCTATCAATCAAAATTGAAGGTGAAATCAGGAGCTTCACAGACAAAAAAAGGACTAAGGGAGTTTATCACCACCAAAAAAAAATTATATATATATACATACACACACACACACACACACACACACATATATATATATATAATATGAAGCAAAGAAGGAACACATGGGTAAAGAATAAAAATGGCGACAAATGAGTACCTATCAATAATAACTTTAAATGTAAATGGATTAAATGCCCCAATCAAAAGACACAGAGTAACGGATTAGATAAGAAAACATGACCCATATATCTGCTGTATACAGGAAACCCACCTCACTAAAAAAGACACACACAGACTGAGGGTGAAGGGATGGAAAAAGGTTTTCCAGGCGAATGGAAATGAAAAAAAAGCTGGGGTAGCAATACTTATATCTGACAAATTAGATCTCAAAGTGAAGGACATAACAACAGATAAGGAAGGCCACTTCATAATACTAAAGGGAGCAATCCAACAGGAAGATATAACTCTGGTAAACATATACGCAGCCAATACAGGAGCACCCAAATACATTAAAAAAAAACAAAAAAAAAAAACTCCTGGATGATATCAAGGGAAAGACTGTCAGCAATACAATCATAGTAGGAGACTTTAATACTGCACTATCACCATTGGACAAATCCTCTAAGCAAAAAATCAGCAAAGAAATATCAATCCTAAATGACACATTAGACCAAATTGAATTAACTGACATCTTCAGAACATTTCACCCCAAAGCCAGAGAATATACATTCTTCTCAAGTGCACATGGGTCATTTACAAAGACAGACCATATGTTGGGACATAGACAAAGTCTCTTCAAATTCAAGAAGATAGAAATCAGCCAAAACCGGTTTGGCTTAGTGGATAGAGCGTCGGCCTGCGAACTGAAAGGTCCCAGGTTCGATTGGGGTCAAGGGCATGTACCTTGGTTGCGGGCACATCCCCAGGAGGGGGTGTGCAGGAGGCAGCTGATCAATGTTTCTCTCTCATCGATGTTTCTGGCTCTCTATCCCTCTATCTTCCTCTCTGTAAAAAATCAATAAAATATATATTTTTTTAAAAAAAAGAAGATAGAAATCATATAAAGCATCTTCTCAGATCACAGTGGCATAAAACTGGAAATCAACTACAATAAAAACAATCCAAAGAAATCAATCACATGGAGACTAAACAGCATGCTATTAAAAAATGACTGTGTTACTAGAGAGATCAAAGAAGAAATAAAAAAACATCATGGCAACAAATGACAATGAAAACACAACAATCCAAAATCTATGGAACACAGTGAAAGCAGTCTTGAGAGGGAAGTTCATAGCTCTACAAGCCTACTGCAAAAAAAAGCAAGAAACAATGGTAATAAATTACCTAACCCTACAACTCAAAGAGTTAAAAAGAGAGCAACAAGAAAACCCCAGTGTAAGCAGAAGGAAGGAAATCATAAAGATCAGAGCAGAGATAAACGACATAGAGACCTAAGAAACAATACAAAAGATCAACAAAACCAAGAGCTGGTTCTTTGAAAGGATAAACAAGATTGATGAACCTCTAGCCAGGCTCACCAAGAACCAAAGAGAGAGGACCTAAATAAAATCAGAAATGAAAGAGGTGAAATAATAAGAGACCCTGCCGAAATACAAAGGATTGTTACAAAATACTACTAACAACTTTATTCCAACTAACTGAACAACCTGGAGAAAATGGACATATTCCTAGAAAAATATAACCTTCCAAAACTCAATCAGGAAGAATCCAAACAGCTCAATAGGCCAATAACTATGGAAGAAATTGAAGCAGTCATCAAAAAGCTTCCGGCAAACAAAAGCCCGGGGCCAGACGGCTTCACAGGAGAGTTTTACCAAACATTCAAGGAAGAACTAAAACCTATCCTCCTCAGACTATTCCAAAAACTTCAAGAGGAAGGAACACTTCCAAGCTGCTTCTATGAAGCCAGCATCACCCTAATACCAAAACCAGATAAAGACAGCACAATGAGAGAGAATTACAGGCCAATATCCGTCATGAACATAGATGCCAAAATCCTCAACAAAATTCTAGCAAATTGGATCCAGCAATACATCAAAAAGATCATACACCATGACCAAGTAGCATTTATCCCAGGAATGCAAGGATGGTACAATATCCGCAAATCAATAAACGTGATACATTACATAAACAAATTGACAGATAAAAATCACATAGTCATATCAATTGATGCAGAAAAAGCATTTGACAAAATCCAACACCCTTTCTTGATAAAAACTCTCAGCAAGGTGGTGAAGACCACGCCATCTTGAGAAACAGAGCTGCCTGAGACTCGGATCCTGGCTTCTGACACAAACCAGGACCCTGCAGCCACTGGGGACAGAGAACTGCTATCACAGCTTCAGACCAACAAACAACAAGAATCCAGACGTCCCGGCAGAATTCCGTGAGTCAAAGAGCCTACCCCCTCCCCGCAGGCGCGCAGACAGCGCCATTTTAACTGATAGATTCGCCTCTCGCCCAAGCCGCAGAGCTTTGCGCAGGGACTCGCTCCCCCTCAGGGAATTTGGCGCGCGCGCGCGAGCGCACAGGAGAGAATCAGCTCCCTGTTGGGGAAATCTGTCAGTGCGCACAGAGGGCACCCCTTCGGAGAATTTGGGGGAATTTGGCTTGCGGGTCACAGCTCTCCCTTCGGGGAATCTTAGTGCTTGCACAGAGGGGCTTTCCCTTGGGGGAATTTGGCGCGCAGGACAGACTCCGCCCCCCTTCCGGGACTCCGGTAGAGTGCACGGAGCCAGCTCACCTTCAGGAAATCAAGAGTGTGCGCCCTAGCCGGTTTGGCTCAGTAGAGAGAGCACACACAGGTCGCAGCTCCACTTCAGGGAATTTGGCACGCCGGATACAGCTGCCTGGGATCCCTGACTCACAGCGCATTCACACTAAGAGCCAGCGACCCCAATTGTTGGTGCATGCACACATAGGGACCCTGAGTCTCAACGAGAAACCGCACAAGGCAACAGAGACTCTGACACTCTAGTCTTGGTGCAGACACAGGGAAACTCTGACTCCTGGCACTTGCTAAGGATCTCATTTTCGGCACATACCAACAGTGTGGTGCAGACAGGGCCCCTGAATCTAAGTGTGCACACGAGACCACACGGAACACTGGGGACACTGACCCTGGGCAAGTCTGGTTCCCACCAACCAAAGGCAGCCACACGTCCTAGTGTCAGAGCACTTCAGTGAAACTCGGGTGGAGCGAAGTCCCCACAGCACACGGCCCAGGTCCACGCAAACGGAAGCTTGAGCTTTCTGGTGATAGCCAGAATGGGGAAACGAAATAACTCACAGAGGAAAGAAAATGTGGAGTCGCCAAGAAAGGAAATCAGTGAAACTGAAGCTTGCAACATGACCGAAAAGGAGTTTAGAGTAATGGTCGTGGAATTTATACATCGGATGGATGAGAAAATAAACAACTTATGCAAGAATCAGGAAGAAATGAAAAGTGATATAGCTACAATCAAAAACACCATGGAAAGTTTCAACAGTAGACTACAAGAAGCAGAGGACCGAATTAGTGAGTTAGAAGATCAGGTACAGAAACAAGCTCAATCTCAACAGCAATTGGAGAAAAAAATTAAAAAGCAGGAGGAAAGCCTAAGGGAGCTTCGGGACAACATGAAACGAAGTAACATGCGTATAATAGGGCTGCCAGAAGGACAAGAAGAGCAGCAGGGATTAGAAAATCTATTTGAAGAAATAATGACAGAAAACTTCCCGGATATGGGAAAGATAAAAGTTACGCAAGTACAGAGAGTCCCAAGCAGGATCAACCCCAAAAGACACACACCAAGACATGTCATAATTTCAATGGCAAATATAAATGATAAAGAGAGAATCTTAAAGGCGGCAAGAGAGAGACAGAGAGTTACCTACAAAGGAACACCCATCAGATTGTCAAATGATTACTCAACAGAAACACAACAAGCTAGAAGTGAATGGACGGAGGTATACAAAGTGTTGCAAAGCAAAGGACTGAATCCAAGAATACTATATCCAGCAAGACTATCAATCAAAATTGAAGGGGAAATCAGGAGCTTTGCAGATAAAAAAAGGCTTAAGGAGTTTATTACCACCAAACCAGCAATGCAAGAATTGCTAAAGGGAATACTGTAAAAAGAAGAAATAAACAGGTAAGAAGGAATATAGACACAAAAATAGATATGACCACAAACAAATACCTTTCAGTAATATCTTTAAATGTAAATGGACTAAATGCTCCAATCAAAAGATATCGAGTAGCTGAATGGATAAAAAAACACGACCCATATATATGCTGTCTACAAGAGACCCACCTCAGAACAAGAGACTCACACAGATTGAAAGTGAAGGGATGGAAAAATATCTTTCAGGCAAATGGAAATGAAAAAAAAGCTGGGGTAGCAATACTTATATCTGACAAAATAGACCTCAAAGTAAATGCCATAACAAGAGATAAAGAAGGCCACTTCATAATACTAAAGGGAGAAATCCAACAAGAAGAAATAATTCTGGTAAACATATATGCTCCCAATATAGGAGCACCCAAATACATAAAAAAACTCCTGGAAGATTTCAAGGGAGAGATTAATAGTAATACAATCATAGTAGGAGACTTTAATACCCCACTATCACCACTGGACAAATCCTCTAAACAAAAAATCAGCAAAGAAACAGCAATCCTAAATGAATCACTAGACCAGATGGAATTAATTGACATCTTTAGAACATTTCACCCCAAAGCCACAGAATATACATTCTTCTCAAGTGCACATGGGTCATTTTCAAAGATAGACCATATGCTGGGTCACAGGCAAAGTCTCTTCAAATTCAAGAAGATAGAAATTATATCAAGCGTCTTCTCAGATCACAGTGGCATAAAACTGGAGATCAACTACAATAAATACAATCCAAAGAAATCAAACACTTGGAGACTAAACAGCATGCTATTAAACCATGACTGGGTCACCAGAGAGATCAAGGAAGAAATAAAAAACATCATGGCAACAAATGACAATGAAAACACAACAATCCAAAATCTTTGGGACACAGCGAAAGCAGTCTTGAGAGGGAAGTTCATAGCTCTACAAGCCTATTGCAAAAAACAAGAATCAATGGTAATAAATTACTTAACCCTACAACTCAAAGAGCTAGAAAAAGAGCAGCAAGAAAAGCCCACTGTAACCAGAAGGAAGGAAATAACAAAGATCAGAGCGGAGATAAATGACATAGAGACCAAAGAAACAATACGAAAGATCAACAAAACCAAGAGCTGGTTCTTTGAAAAGATAAACAAGATTGATGGACCTCTAGCCAGGCTCACCAAGGAGCAAAGAGAGAGGACCCAAATAAACAAAATCAGAAATGAAAGTGGTGAAATAACAACAGACCCCGCTGAGATACAAAGGATTGTTACAAAATACTACGAACAACTCTATTCCAACAAACTGGACAACCTGGAGGAAATGGACATATTCCTAGAAAAATATAACCTTCCAAAAATCAATCAAGAAGAATCTAAAGAGCTCAATAGGCCAATAACTATGGACGAAATTGAAGCAGTCATCAAGAAGCTTCCGGCAAACAAAAGCCCGGGGCCTGATGGCTTCACAGGAGAGTTTTACCAAACATTCAAGGAAGAACTAAAACCTATCCTCCTCAGACTATTTCAAAAAATTCAAGAGGAAGGAACACTTCCAAGCTCCTTCTATGAAGCCAGCATCACCCTAATACCAAAACCAGATAAAGACAACACAATGAAAGAGAATTACAGGCCAATATCCCTCATGAACATAGATGCCAAAATCCTCAACAAAATTCTAGCAAATCGACTCCAGCAGTACATCAGAAAGATCATACACCATGACCAAGTAGGATTTATCCCAGGAATGCAAGGATGGTATAATATCCGCAAATCAATAAACGTGATACATCACATAAACAAATTGAGAGATAAAAATCACATAGTCATATCAATTGATGCAGAAAAAGCATTTGACAAAATCCAACACCCTTTCTTGATAAAAACTCTCAACAAGGTGGGAATAGAAGGCTCATACCTCAACATAATAAAAGCTATATATGATAAACCCACAGCAAACATCATACTCAATGGACAAAAACTAAAAACATTTCCCCTAAGAACAGGAACAAGACAGGGATGCCCACTCTCACCACTCCTGTTTGACATAGTACTGGAAGTATTAGCCATTGCAATTAGACAAGAAGAAGAAATAAAAGGCATCCAAATTGGAAAAGAACAAGTAAAGCTGTCTTTATTTGCAGACGACATGATATTGTACATAAAAAATCCAAAAGATTCCATCAAAAAACTAATAGACTTAATAAATGAATTTGGCAATGTAGCAGGATACAAAATTAATGCCAAGAAATCTATGGCCTTTCTATACACCAATAGTGAACTTACAGACAGAGAGACTAAAAAGGCAATTCCATTTACCATCGCACCAAAAAAATTAAGATACCTAGGAATAAACTTAACTAAGGAGGTAAAAGACCTATACACGGAAAACTACAGGACACTGAAAAAAGAGATAGAGGAAGACGTAAACAGATGGAAGAACATACCATGTTCATGGATTGGTAGAATCAACATCATTAAAATGTCCATACTACCCAAAGCAATCTATAGATTCAATGCACTCCCCATTAAAATACCAATGGCATATTTCACCGACCTTGAAAGAACTCTCCAAAAATTCATCTGGAATAAAAAAAGACCCCGAATAGCCACAGCAATCCTGCGAAAGAAGAATAAAGTAGGAGGGATCTCAATACCAGATTTCAAGCTGTATTACAAAGCCACTGTTCTCAAAACAGCCTGGTACTGGCACAAGAACAGACATATAGATCAGTGGAACAGAATAGAGAATCCAGAAATTGACCCAAACCACTATGCTCAATTAATATTTGACAAAGGAGGCATGAACATACAATGGAGTCAAGACAGTCTCTTCAATAAATGGTGTTGGGAAAATTGGACAGATACATGCAAAAAAATGAAGCTTGATCACCAACTTACGCCATACACAAAAATAAACTCAAAATGGATACAGGACTTAAACATAAGACGGGAAACCATAAAAATACTAGAGCAATCCACAGGTAGCAAAATCTCAGACATATGCCAAAAGAAATTCTTCACTGACACTGCCCCTAGGGCAATGGAAGCTAAAGAGAAAATTAACAAATGGGACTACATCAAAATAAAAAGCTTTTTCACAGCAAAAGACACCATTAACAAAACAACAAGAAGGCCTACTGCATGGGAGAACATATTTGCAAATGGCATCACTGATAAAGGTTTGATCTCCAACATCTACATGCAGCTTATACAACTTAATAAAAGGAAGATAAATGATCCAATAAAGAAATGGGCAACAGACCTAAATAGAAGCTTTTCAAAAGAAGACAGAAGGAAGGCCAAGAGACACATGAAAACATGCTCAACGTCACTAATTATCCGAGAGATGCAAATCAAAACAACAATGCGGTATCATCTCACACCTGTCAGAATGGCTATCATCAACAAATCAACAAACGATAAGTGTTGGCGAGGATGCGGAGAAAAAGGAACCCTCGTGCACTGCTGGTGGGAATGCAGACTGGTGCAGCCACTGTGGAGAACAGTATGGAGCTTCCTCAAAAAACTGAAAATGGAACTCCCATTTGACCCAGTAATCCCACTCCTGGGAATATATCCGAAGAAACTAGAAACACCAATCAGAAAGGATATATGCACCCCTATGTTCATAGCAGCACAATTCACCATAGCTAAGATTTGGAAACAGCCTAGGTGCCCGTCAGCAGATGACTGGATCGGAAAACTGTGGTACATCTACACAATGGAATACTATGCTGCCATAAAAAAGAAGGAATTCTCATCATTTGCAGCAACCTGGATGGATTTGGAGAACATTATGCTAAGTGAAATAAGCCAGTCAATGAAAGAAAAATACCATATGATCCCACTCATTTAGGGATAGTAAAGATCAGTATAAAGTGATGAACAAAAGATAGATACAGAGACAGTAAAGCATCAAACAGACTTTCAAATTACAGGGGGAAAGTTAGGGAGAGGAGGGGGAGTTATGAAATCAAACGAAGGACTTGTATGCATGCATATAAGCATAAACAATGGACGCAGAACTCTGGGGGGGAGGGCATGTGTGTGTGTGGGGTGGGGGGGTAATGGTAAGATATGTACACATATAATACCTCAATAAAAAATATTAAAAAAAAAAAAAACTCTCAGCAAGGTGGGAATAGAAGGATCATACCCCAACATAATAAAAGCTATATATGATAAGCCCACAGCTAACATCATACTCAATGGGCAAAAACTAAAACCATTTCCCCTAAGAACAGGAACAAGACAGGGATGCCCACTCTCACCACTCCTGTTTTACATAATACTGGAAGTATTAGCCATTGCAATTAGACAAGAAGAAGAAATAAAAGGCATCCAAATTGGAAAAGAGGAAGTAAAGCTGTCCTTACTTGCAGACGACATGATATTGTACATAAAAAAACCTGAAAGACTCCATCAAAAAACTAATAGACTTAACCTTTTGCACTCGGATGTCGAGTGTGACTCGACACGGTTAGCATTAGAATAAAGGAATCGAGAAAAAAGCAAGCGAGTGCAAAGGGTTAATAAATGAATTCGGCAATGTAGCAGGATACAAAATAAATGCCAAGAAATCTATGGCATTTCTATACACTAATAGCGAACTTACAGAAAGAGAGACTAAAAAACCAATCCCATTTACAATCGCTCAAAAAAAAATTAAGATAACTAGGAATAAACTTAACTAAGGAGGTAAAAGACCTATATGCGGAAAACTACAGGACACTGAAAAAAGAGATAGAGGAAGACGTTAACAGATGGAAGAACATACCATGTTTATGGATTGCTAGAATCAACATCATTAAAATGTCCATACTATCTAAAGCATTCTATAAATTCAATTCTATCCCCATTAAAATACCAATGGCATATTTCATAGACCTAGAAAGAACTCTCCAAAAATTCATCTGGAATAAAAAAAGACCCCAAATAGCCACAGCAATCCTGAGAAAGAAGAATAAAGTAGGAGGGATCTCAATACCAGATTTCAAGCTGTATTACAAAGCTACTGTTCTCAAAACAGCCTGGTACTGGCACAAGAACAGACATATAGACAAATGGAATAGAATTGAGTATCCAGATATTGACCCAAATCACCATGCTCAATTAATTTTGACAAAGGAGGCATGAACATACAATGGAGTCAAGCCAGTCTCTTCAATAAATGGTGTTGTGAAAATTGGACAGATACATGCAAAAAAATGAAACTAGATCACCAACTTACACCATACACAAAAATAAACTCAAAATGGATAAAGGACTTAAACAGAAGACGGGAAACCATAAAAATACTAGAAGAATCCACAGGCAGCAAAATCTCAGATATAGGCCAAAAGAACTTCTTCACTGATACTGCTCCTAGGGCAATGGAAGCCAAAGAGAAAATAAACAAATGGGACTACATCAAAATAAAAAGCTTTTTCACAGAAAAGAAACCATCAACAAAACAATAAGAAAGCCCACTGTATGGGAGACCATATTTACAAATGTTATCATTGATAAAGGTTTAATCTCCAACATCTACAGGCAACTTATACAACTTAATAAAAAGAAGATAAATGATCCAATAAAAAAATGGACAACAGACCTAAATAGAATCTTTTCAAAAGAAGACAGAAGGAAGGCCAAGAGACATATGAAAACATGTTCAAAGTCACTAATTATCCGAGAGATGCAAATCAAAACAACAATGCGGTACCATCTCACACCTGTCAGAATGGCTATCATCAACAAATTAACAAACGACAAGTGTTGGCGAGGATTCAGAGAAAAAGGAACCCTCGTGCACTGCTGGTGGGAATGCAGACTGGTGCAGCCACTGTGGAGAACAGTATGGAGTTTCCTCAATAAACTAAAAATGGAACTCCCATTTGACCTAGTAATCCCACTCCTAGGAATATATCCCAAGAAGCTAGAAACACCAATCAGAAAGGATATGTGCACCCCTATGTTCATAGCAGCACAATTTACAATAGCTAAGATTTAGAAACAGCATAGGTGCCTGTCAGCAGATGACTGGATCAGAAAATTGTGGTACATCTACACAATGGAATACTATGCTGCCATAAAAAAGAAGGAATTCTTACCATTTGCAGCAACCTGGATTGAACTGGAGAACATTATGCTAAGTGAAATAAGTCAGTTAATGAAAGAAAAATTCCACATGATCTCACTCATTTGTGAATAATAAAGAACATTATAAACTCATGAACAAAAAGACAGATACAGAGGCAGTAAAGCATCAAACAGACTGTCTAATTAGAGCAGGAAGGTTAGGGAGAGGTGGGGGAGATAAGAGATCAACCAAAGGACTGCATGCATGCATATAAACATAACCAATGGACGCAAAACACTGGGGGTTGAGGGCATATATGGGAGTGGGGTGGGGGGGCAATGGTAAGATATGTACACATATAATACCTTAATAAAAAAATGGAGAAAAAAAAAAGAAAAGGAGTCATCACCAGAAAAGGAAGTAAACAAAATGGAGGCAAGTGCCGGAAGCTAATCATTGTTTTAATAATAAAAAGGGGTTTCCACAGGCAATATGTCAGAGGAAAAAATCAGAGAAATATTCATAGGGTCACTGAAAAGGTTAGAAGACAAATTCAACAATATGTGTAAGAAGCAAGATGAAATAAATAACCAAGAAGAAATAAAAAATGACATCACTGCAATAAAGAACTCAATAGAAAGCATCAATAGTAGACTACAAGAAGCAGAGGAATACATCAGTGAGCTAGAAGATAAGGTAGGATAAAATACCCAGGCAGAGCAGCATCTAGAAAAAAAAACTTAAAAAACAAGAGGAGAGCCTAAGGGACCTTTGGGACAACACCAAATGAAACAAAATCCGCATCATCGTGGTACCAGAAGAAGAGGAAACTGAGCAAGAAATAGAAAACCTGTTTGAAGAAATGATGACAGAAAATTGCCCTGACATAGGGAATAAAAATTCACACAAGTCCTAAAAGCTCACAGAGTCACAAACAAGATGAACCCTAAAAGACCAACACCAAGACACATTACAATTAAATTGGAAAACACCAACGTCAAAATAAGAATCTTAAAAGCATACAGAGAGAGACAGAAAGTTAACTACAAAGGATTCCCCTTCAGACTAGTGACTGATTTCTCAACAGACACACATCAGGCCAGAAGGGAATAGAATGAAATATACAAAGTCATGCAAAGGAAGGGTCTAAATGCAAGATATTGTATGCAGCAAGGCTATCAATCAAAATTGAAGGTAAAATCAGGAGCTTCACAAACAAAAAAGGACTAAGGGAGTTTATCACCACCAAACCAGCAATACAAGAAATGCTAAAGGGTCTACTGTAAAAAGAATAAATAGGAAGCGAAGAAGGAACACAGGCATAAAAAATAAAAATGGCGACAAACAAGTACCTATCAATAATAACTTTAAATGTAAATGGATTCATTGCCCCAATCAAAACACATAGGGTAACTGAGTGGATGAGAAAACCTGACCCATATATCTGCTGTATACAGGAAACCCACCTCAGAAAAAATGTCGCATACAGACTGATGGTGAAGGGATGAAAAAAGGTATTTCAGGAAAAGGGAAATAATAAAAAAGCTGGGGTAGCAATACTTATATCTGACAAATTAGATCTCAAAGTGAAGGCCACGACAAGAGATAAGGAAGGCCACTTCATAATACTAAAGGGAGCAATTCAACAAGAAGATATAACTCTGGTAAATATATATGCACCCAATACAGGAGCACCCAAATACATAAAAAAAACTTCTCGAGTATATCAAGGGAAAGATTGACAACAATACAGTCATAGTAGGGGATTTTAATACCCCACTAACACCACTGGACAAATCCTCTAAACAAAAAAGTCAGCAAAGAAATATCAATCCTAAATGACACACTAGATCCAATGGAATTAATTGACATCTTCAGAACATTTCACCGCAAAGCCACAGAATATACATTCTACTCAAGTGCACATGACTCATTTGCAAAGACAGACCATATGTTGGGACACAGGCAAAATCTATTCAAATTCAAGAGGTAGAAATCATATCAAGCATCTTCTCTGATCTCAGAGGCATAAAACTGGAAATCAACTAAAATTAAAAAAAATAAAAGAAAATCAAACACTTGGAGGCTAAATAGCATGCTATTAAACAATGATTGGGTAACCAGAGAGCACAATGAAGAAATAAAAAACATTATGGCAACAAATGACAATGAAAACACAACAACCCAAAATGTATGGGACACAGTGAAAGCAGTATTGAGAGGGAAGTACATAGCTGTACAGGCCTACCTCAAAAAACAAGAAAAAATGGTAATAAATTATCCAACACTACAACTCAAAGAGTTAGAGAGCAACAAGAAAACTCCAGTGTAAGCAAAAGGAAGGAAATAATAAAGATCAGAGCAGAGATAAACGACATAGAGACCAATGAAACAATGCAAAAGATAAACAAAACCAAGAGCTGGTTCTTTGAAAGGATAAAGATTTATTATCCTCTAGCCAGGCTCACCAAGAAGCAAAGAGAGAGGACCCAAATAAACCAAATCAGAAATGAAAGAGGTGAAGTAACAATCGATCCCACAGAAATACAAATAATTATGAAAAAATACTATGAACAACTCTATTCCAACAAAATGGACAACCTAGATGAAATGAACATATTCTCATAAAAATACAAGCTTCCAAAACTCAACTGAGAAGAATAAAAACACCAGAATAGGCCGACCGATAACTACAGAAAAATTGAAACAGCGATCAAAAATCTTCCAGCAAACAAAAGCTCTGGTCCGGACGGCTTCATAGGGGAGTTCTACCAAGCATTCAAAGAAGAACTAAAACATATCTTCCTCAGATTATTACAAAAAATTCAAGAGGAAAGGATGCTTCCAAGCGCTTTCTCTGAAGCCAGCATTACTCTAATTCCAAATCCAGATAAAGACACCACAAAAAAAGAGAACTACAGGCCAATATCCCTGATGAACATAGATGCTAAAATCCACAACAAAATTCTAGCAAATCGGATTCAGCAATACATTAGAAAGATAATACACTATGACCAAGTGCAATTTATTCCGTGGATGCAAGGATGGTACAATATCAGCAAATCAATAAATGTGATACACCACATAAACAAAGTGAGAGACAAAAATCACATAATCATATCAATTAATGCAGAAAAAAGCATCTGACAAAATCCAGCACCCTTTCTTGATAAAAACTCTCAGCAAGGTAGGAATAGAGGGATCATAAGTCAACATAATAAAAGCCAATCGAATAGCATGTGGCACAATACTGAGACATTGTCAAAAATCCCCTCCGAGAAGAACTTTCCCACCAAATGCAACATTCAGATTCATAATTTCTCTTAGTAATCTGTCTATGGCGTTTATAGCATGACTGGATCGCATGGTGCATTCAATAATGAGAAGTTTGGCCTTTTTAATGGTTTTAGCAACTTCACTCTTTATATCGAGTCTAGAAATTGAAGTTTCATTTAATGGAACTGGTAATTTATATTGGGAATGAAAGGTTCTTCCATCAAGAAGTAAATTTGCAGCAATTCCTGTAGATGCTGTGGGTAAAATAGTACCACCACAAACTCTAATATAATGTATTGAAACTTTATAAAGATATGTTTTTCCACTACCAACTGGACCATCCAAGAAAAAGCATTTGGGGTGTACAGTTTGATCTTCGATGGCTGAAGTTATAGTCTGAAAGGCTGCCAAATGTTCATCATTCATAGAATTTATCAAAACATCTGCCTGTTGTCACTCATACGATTCATCACATGTATTTGTGCTCATTTATAAAGGATAGTCCGGAAGTTTGAAATGTGAACATTTCATTCCATGCAATATGTCTACCTCTTGAATTTCGATAAGGGCATACATTTCACAGTTCACACAGGCACCTTCTCTTTGGTGTAAATTCCAACAAAAATCTTCAATAAAATAAGATTTAATCTCATCCCATAATTTGTCTGCATCAGAAGGACATCTAAACATATAAATGCAAAAAGTTGTCATAGTTGATTGGGCATATTAAGGGTGATTGCATCATCAATCGTATCTTTCCAGACAGTGTCAATGATTAATAATCCTCTATGTTTAGCAGCTTCACGAAATGTATCATAAATTATACCTCATACAGTTTGCAGATCATCAAAATTTATCACACCTTTTATATGCAGAAGCAAAAGTCTACAGTAATATCGTTCTGGTTCTCTAAAGCTCACAGTGAACAGTCTACCTAATACTTTATTCCTGTTCTTTTGGCGTTTTTGCCACAAAGAATTATTAAACACATAATGTTGTGGAATCTCCCAATAATAATAATTATGTGTGTTGGAATCTTCTCTATTCAACAAAAACCAAGCCATCAAAGTCGAGTTATGCATTTTAACACTATCTAAAACTTTAGCAAAATCACTGGTATGAAAATACAAATTTCGTTCATTTGGCAAATGAATAGCTAATCTTGTGGTTGCATGAGATTGGTCATGCATTCACATTGCAAAAAGTCTCCAAACAGCCTCAGGAACACTAGCATAATTAGAGTCAATGAAGTCCTGTACTTCGTCATGATCGATAATATTTTTTTCAAAAATTTGAGTATTTGCACAATCATGCCCTTTATAGACATATTTAAATAAATATTTGACACTCTTAATCGATGCGCAGACTTCAACGTTTATATGACAGTTATATTTAAGGCACAAATATAGGTTATAAGGGACAATCCAAGTTTTATCGACAACTTTATTTCCAATAGACATGGTGCTACCAGGTCTTTGTTTATATTTGGGATATCCATCAATACTGCCAATGGTCACATTTTGAAATTCTTTCGGATATCCCTTTGAACATTTTCCATTTTCCATACATGGATTATTTGGATTTTTATTCCACATGGTCCATGTACCATATTTGATTTTATAATTTGAAAAAGTTGAGGACACTGGTCTTCATCTGGAATTTCTGCCTTAACTATACAGTCGATGTCATCTGTTTGTAATTTGGATTCACTATCTAATATCAATAATATGTGAGCATGAGGCAATCCGTGTTTCTGAAATTCAATGACATGAATTTTAGCTATTACTTTGCCAAATAAATGGAATTTAAATATATCATTTAAAAGAGCTTAATATTAAAAACTCTGGCTACCAAGTCAGATCTGTTTTCAACTTTTTGCCAGCATTGTAAATTGTTTGTAATATCTGCCCATTTAGGGTTGCATGTCATGGTTATGAATAAATCGGGTTTGCCAAACTTCATTACAATTGCCATAGCATCCTGATATCGCTGCTGCATATTTCTGGGACTACCCTCAAAAGATGATGGAAGTATTATCATCTTACCAATCAGCACATTGTCATTTTCAGATCTAGATGTGAGATAATCCATCAAACCACTATTATTTTTCAACTCTCAACTTAGATTGATTTGCTTCAATGAAATTTACTCTATTGGCTTCCATTTTTAAATATGAATCGACAATAAACTGTTGAGTTAATTTTCCTGCATTTAAAATAGGATTGAACATGTCCCACACAGAGAGATGAAATCCATAATACTGCATTTGTGTGACTCGTGTCCTTACATTTTGTCTAGTATTATTGTCGATTACACTGTTGTCTCTGAGTCTTAATGCAATATCCGTTCCCCTGCCTTTTTCATCATGTGGAAAAAGAATAGGATATGTCATTGCATCTAATGTAGGAAACAGGATACTGATTTGTTTCATTTTAGTGGTACTTGGATTGTTGGGATCTGGTTTACAATGAATGAGAAAGTCCCTTTCAAAAGCAGATTCTCCATCTTCCTTTCTGAATATGACAGCAACTTCAGTTACACAGAGAGAATTATATCTACCTGGGTCACTGTTATGACTGTATGTAATTGCCATTGTTACTTACATGGGAATACCTTTTGCTGCTGCTTCAGATTGGGCTTCCTTTTCTACCTCATGTAGCATCTTGTATGATTTTTTTTTTCATTCATTTATTTCATGAATGAGGTTGTTGATGTTGATTATGAGTCTTTCTGAGCAGCCTTGGTTTTCTGGCATTGCTTATCTTTTACTCATCACTTCGGCTGTATCTAAAATACAGAGTTGAGCAAACTTCCAAGAAACACCATCCAAAGGATGTAAAGTTCCAGTACGGTGATAAACTTGTCCGTGTATTCTAAAACAGGATGGCCCATATCCTGATGGTGATGCAATATCTGCACCCACTGAAGCAAAAGCAAAAGAACTACTTATTGAACAAGTATTTTCCATGAAATTTTTATTGACAGAATCTTTATCATTAATTTTTTAAAATATGCTGGGTATTCTGGAAAATGTATATCATTTGGACAAACTTTATCTTTGCTACAACATTGAGTAAATTTTCTATCAGATGGTTTTTAATCAGAGAAATTTACTGATAGGCAAAATTGATATCTAACAGTCATTCCACCACAACTATGTTTGATAATTGCATCCTCGTTTACTCCATTTTTGCTGAGAAGGCAGTTCCTACCAGTATTGGTAGTACTTGTTGATGACTGTTCTTTAGTCATACTCTGTTGTCGCCGCCACCTTCTTTCAACTTCAGAGGCACGTTGGTCTGCAGACATTTTCTGTCGATGATGCCGGCTTCTTCCAGCTACAGAGCTACATTGTGCCAATCACTGGTCTCCAGACATATTCTGTTGGCCCCACCACTTTCTTTTGGCTGCAGAGGTACATTGTGCCAATCATTGGTCTTCAGACATATTCTGTTGCCGACACCAGCTTCTTTCAGCTTCAGAGGTATATTATGTCAATAGTTGTTCCTCAGACATATTCTGTTGATGCCGCTGTTTTCTTTTGGCTGCAGAGTTACGTTGTGCCAACTGTTGGTCTTCAGACATATTCTATCACCAACGCCAGGTTCTTTCAGCTTCAGAGATACCTTGTGCCAATAGTTGACCTTCAGACATATTCTGTCACCAACAATGGCTTCTTTCGGCTTCAGAGGTACTTTGTTCCAATAGTTGGTCTTTAGACATATTCCCTCCTCCCTGCTGTCAGGCTCTGGGGTGCAGGTGAATGGGATTCCTGGCTGGCAGGCTGCTGACAGCAAGCTATCCAATGGCTGATTCTGTGAGGAATGGGGCTCCCTCCTCCCTCCTGTCAGGGTCCGGTTTGAAGGCCGGCTATGCCCCCGATAGCGCGAGACCCAGAGTTCCACAGTGCTCCAGCCGGCCAGGTCCCACATTTCAGTTCTTGGCCCTCACAGGCCTCCCTTCCATCCAGGCCTCTTCAGGCCCGTCTGTTTTGTTTCCATCTCTCCATCCCAGTCTCTCCCAGTCTGTCTCTATGTTTTTCTCAGCTGTCCTCCAGGCCTCCCTTCCTCCTTTTTTCCCTCCCTCTCTCCCTCTTCCTCTTTCCCAGCTGGGAGGGGGTGGGGCCAGTGGGGGCAGCTCCACCCTCTGCCTGTGCTGGGGCCTCATTGTAAGAGAGGCTCCAAGAGCGAGCTGGGAGGGAAAGAAAGGGAGAAAAGCCTGTGAGCTGGTGGGCACTATGTGTGTCTGTGTGTGTGCAGTTGTGAGTGTGAGTGCCAAGCACTGCCTCTCCTGGCGCCCCCACAGAAGGGCCTGCACCACAGGCACCATGGCGACCCAGGACTCACTGCCACCACGGCGTGGAGAGGAAGAGAGACTTGGGACACCTTTGGGATGCAGTTTGAAGATACTGGGAGTCTCCAGAGGGGAGGACAACCTCTTCCATCCCTGCCTGTGGCTTTGGCTCACCTGCTCACTCCTGAGCACCACACGTGATTTGGGGAGGGGTTCATGAAACATTTCAGTTCCTGGCCCCAGCAGGCCTCCCTTTCATCCAGGCCTCTTCAGGCCCAGTCTGTTTTGTTTCCATCTCTCCATTCCAGTCTCTGTCTCTCTCTGTTTTTCTCAGCAGTCCTCCAGGCCTCCCTTCTTCCCTTTTTCCCTCCCTCTCTCCCTCTTCCTCTTCCCTGGCTGGGAGGGGGCAGGGACGGTGGGGGCAGCTCCACCCTCTGCCCATCCTAGGGCCTCATTCTGAGAGAGGCTCCGAGAGCGAGCTGGGAGGGAGGAAAAGAAAGGGAGGAAAGGCTGTGAGCTGTGTGTGTGTGTGTGCTGTTGTGAGTGAGTGTGAGTGCTGGCCCTGCCTCCCCTGGCCCTGCTGCCAAAAGTCCCCACCCACTGAGCCTACTGCACACGCAGCTTGGCGTTTGGCCAAGCCTTCGGTCATTTTGGACGTTACAGACACTGGCTCTTTATATATATAGAAGTGTAATACACACACATCTATAATAATAACAGCATAATATGCTAATTAGGCCAGACGTCCTTCTGGACAACCTTCCAGATGAGGCTGGGGCTGCGAGGGAAGCCCAGGTCCCGGGTGCCAGAAGGAAGCCGGTGCCAGCAGCCAGGAGGAGGAAGGTCTACTCTTGCATGAATTTCATGAATCGGGCCAGAATGCAAGAGTTACACTATCTGATTTTTAAACTTACTACAAAATTATAGTAATCAGGACAAAGTAATATTGTTGTAAGGACAGACTTATAGAACAATGGAACAGAACAGATAGTCTAGAAATAAAACCCACACATATAAGCTCAATTAATTTTCAAAGGTGTAAAGGTGATTCACTGGGGGAAACAATCATCTTTTCAACAAATGGTGCTGGAGCAAATAATTGGACAGTGCAAACACACACACACACACACACACACACACACACACACACACACAGCGAGAGAAAAAATAACCTAGATCTGTATCTCACACATACACAAAAATTTACTAAAAACAGATCATAGACTTAAATGTAATTCCTACAACTATGAAGACTGTATAAGAAAACAGGAAAAAAATCTTTGTGGACTTGAGTTAGACAAATATTTCAAGAGTATGACACCAAAAACACAATCCCCAAAAGAAAAAACTGACACATTGGACCACATCAAATTAAAAGCTTTTGCTCTTCAAAACACACCAAGAGGAAAATGAAAATACAAGTCACAGACTGGGAGATATCTCTTGAAAATGATACACCTGATAAAGGACTTGTCTCCAGAATATTCAAAGGATGTTTTTACAACTCAATAATAAGACAAACAACTCAATTTTAAAATGGGCAAACAATTTAAATAGATACTTCATCAAAGTAGGTATATTAATGGCAGTAAAGCACATGATAAGATGCTTAACATAAGACATGAAGAAGTAACTAAGATGGCGGCGTAGGTAAACGCTTGTATTCACCACCTCCCACAACTACATTTAATTACAAGTAAAATATAGAACAACCATCATCCAGAACTGACTGAATGCTGGCTGAATGGAAGTCCTACAACTACAGAAGTAAAGAGAAAAGCACATTGAAACTGGTAGGAGGGGAAGAGGCAGGGACCAGGCTGGACCAGCACCCACGTATGCCATTTTTAATTGGGAGGGAGATTATCTCTGCGGAGGCCCCCCATTGGAAGCAAGGGGTCGCAGCCCCACAGCAGACCCCCAGCCCCGGCTCCCAGAACTGGTAATCAAAGTCCCTGTAATTACTGGCTGTAAAAACCAGCAGGAATTGGGGCTCAGTGACACGGAGGCTCTTGGAGACCTAGCTATTCTTCTTAAAGGGCTGGCACAAGAACTGAACTTACAAGGTCCCATTTCCTCTGAGCTCCAGTGCTGGGCGAGGTTCTGAGGGGTCCAGACACATATGAGGAGGAATAGAATTGTTTGGCATCAAGCCAGGATCTCGGGAGCGGTTTTCTCCCAGACAGAATTGCTTGCAGGGGTTATTGTTCCTGTGCTGGGACTGCCCCAATGGCAGGGCTGATTGGCAGCCATTTTTGTTTGCCCTACCCTGGTGATTCCCTGAGCCTGTGTCCCATCCAATTTGCAGCCCCACCCAAACTGTGTGCAGCGGATTTTGCATCTGAATGGCCTGCCCTTGCTCAGGCTTCAGACTTTGCTAAAATCTCTCAAACAAACTACAGCTGGGTCATGGAGCCCCAAAAGTATCAATAAAAGGCCCAAGACCCGGCACGAGCACCATTCTGCCTTGCTTCACAACTGGGCCTTGCCTGGGCACTTCCAAATCTAATAAAAATAGAAGAAATTTGCATATCTCTCTGTAACTCCTTCTGGGTGGCCCCAGGCAGTGGCGACTTTGCGACTCTCTGGAAACCAAAGAGCCAGTGCACCCAGTGGTCAGTGAAAGACCATACCAGATTACAACTCTTCACATCCATAAGTGACACATCAAGGGGAAGACTCAGTGAGCACCAAAGCCCCATTGAAGCAAGTCCTGCTCCATATGGGTGTCTCCTGCACAGCAGCTCTCCCACTGTAGTCACAACTGGTCCTCACAGCCAATTGGCCTGGAGGTCCATTTCTCCCAGTGACACCAACAGCAATCAAGGCACAGCGACAACAAGACTGTGCACACAGCACACAAAGGAGTGTACTTAGAGTGCCCAGCTCAAGTGACGGGGGAGGCTAAGCAACTGGGCCATATAGGACACCTACTACACAAGGCCACTCCACCAACTCATGGAGACATAGCAGCTCTACCCAATACATAGAAACAAACACAGAGAAGCAGCCAAAATGCTTAGACAAAGAAAGGTGTCACAAATGAAAGAAATGGAAGAAAGCAAACTACTGGATATAGAGTTCAAAACCATGGTTATAAGGTTACTCAAGAATCCTCTTGAGACATCCAAGGGACTAAGTGAGACTTTCAAGGATCTTAGTGAGAATGCCAAACACATGAAAAAGGACCAGTCAGAAATTAAGCACACACTAACTGAAATAAAGAATAATTTACAGGGATTCAACAGTAGAGAATTCTGAGAATCAAATCACAGATTTGAAATATGAGAAAGGATAAAACACCCAATCAGCAGAGCAAGAATCCAAAAATATGAAGACAGTGTAAGGAGCCTCTGGGACAACTTCAAGGATACCAACATTTGCATTATGGGGGTGCCAGAAGAAAAGCAAAAGCAAGATACTGAAAACCTATTTGAAGAAATTACGACAGAAAATTTATCCTACCTGGTGAAAGAAACAGACTAACAAGTACAGAAAACACAGAGAGTACCAAACAAGAGGAACGAACCCAAAGACACATCTTAATTAAAATGCCAAGGGCTATAAAGACAAGAGAATCTTAAAAGCGATAGAAGAAAAGCAGTTAGTTACCTACAAGGGAGCATCCATATGACCGTCAGCTGATTTCTCCTCAGAAACTTTGCACGCCAGAAAGGAGTAACAAAAAATATTCAAAGTGATGAATAGGAAGGACCTACAACCAAGATTACCCTACCGAGCAAAGCTATCATTCAGAATTGAAGGTCAGATAAAGAGCTTTGCAGATAAGAAAAATCTAAAGAAGTTCATCACCACCAAACTAGTATTGCATGAAATGTTGAAGAGTATTCTTTAAGAAGAGGAAGGAGAAGAGGAGGAGGAAAAGATAAAAATATGGACAATAGAAAGGGAATAAATACATTATCTATCAAGAATTGAATCTAATAATCAAAATAAATGAATAAGAAATCTTATGAAGAGATTAAACTGGTGAATAAAATAGAATCAGAGGCATGGAAATGGAACAGACTGACAATTCTCAGAGGGGAGAGGGGGGCGGAAAGAGATTAAACAAAGTTATTAAATGCCTATATGCACTACCTATGGACACAGACAATAGGCTGGCGAAGGCCTAGGGTGGGGCGGGAACTGGGCGGAGGGAGGAAACTGGGGGGTGAGGAGGAGAGAAAGAGGGACATCTGTAATATTCTCAACAATGATTTTTTAAAAAGAAAAAAACATGAAGAAAATGCAAATTAAAACCACAATTGGATACTGCTACACTTCTGCTAAAGTGGCTACGATAAAAAACACTAACAATATTCATGTTGTTGAGTATATAGAGGAATTAGAACCATCATACATCACTGGTTAGAATGTAAAATAGTACAACCCCTTTAGAAAAGTTTGTTACTTCAAAAGTGAAACATACATTTACCATACAACCCAGTAATTCTACTACTAGGTATCTACCAAACAGAAATAGAAACATACATCCACACAGAGACTTGTATATCAATGTGTATTGCCAAAAACTAGAAATAACTCAAATGTCCATCAACTAATGAATGGATAAACAAAACGTTATTCCTTACAGTATACTACTCAACAATTAAAAAAAAACAAGCTACTAACATATTCAACAATATGGATGACCCTAAAAAATTATGCTAAGTGAAAGAAGCTACTGACATAAATCAACATATGGATTATATTTATGTAACATTTTTAGAAAAGAAAAAACTATATAGACTGAAATAGACTGGGGACCAGTTACAACAACAGTGTGATTGCTTGGAGCCTGGGATGGAAGCAGGAATTGGGCATAAGACAACTTTTTTTCAAGTAATGAAAATGTTAGAATACTAGATGATGATGATGATGATGGTATCCTATCTAATAAAGAGGGAATATGCTAATTGACCCTCATGCCATCGCATAGATGGCGGTGCCAACAGCCAATAAGGAGGGGATATGCTAATTTACTGCCCCGCCCTCAAGGATGGAGGCACCCACAGCCAATAAGGAGGGAATATGCTAATTGCTGCCACTCCCTCAAAGAGGGCGGCACCCACAGCCACAAGATGGCGACGCCCAGTCCCCTCAGCACCGCAGGGGCAGCAGGTGGGCCCAGCCACTCTATGCAACTGCCTCCAGAGTCCCCCAGCCCCCTCTCCCCGCCAGCCACCCAGGGCCACCCAAGGCTCAGGTAACCAGGGCTGGCCAAGGCTTGCGCTGCCAGCAGTGGCGCAAGCAGAAGTATGATGGGGCGTCGCCTTCACCTGATCCCCAGGTCGCCTCCCGCCCCTGAGGGCTCCTGCACTGAGAGGGGGAAGGCTGGGCTGAGGGAGCCTCCCCTCCAGTGCATGAATTTTCATGCACCGGGCCTCTAGTCTATATATACACTGAGTGGCCAGATTATGATGGTCTCTGAACACATAATAATCTGGACATTCAGTGTATATCCTATATAATAAAAGGCTAATATGCAAATGTTCCCGTCGACCAGGAATTTGACCAGCAGGCAGGCCGGCCAACCGTCCATGTCCCCTCCCCCTGGCCAGGCTGGCTGGACCCCACCCATGCATGAATTCATGCACTGGGCCTCTAATATATAGGTACTAGAGGCCCAGTGCTCAAAATTTGTGCATGGGGGTGTCCCTCAGCCCAGCCTGCACCCTCTCCAAATTGGGACCCCTTGAGGGCAGTTGAACATCCTCAAAATCCAGGATTGCTGGCTCCCAACCACTCGCCTGCCTGCCTGCCCCTCAGCACTTCTGACTGCCAGCCTGATCACCACCTAACTACTCCCCTGCCAGTCTGATCGACGCCTAACTGCTCCCCTGATGGCCTAATTGCCCCTAACTGCCCTCCCCTGTCACCTGGCCACCCCTAACTGCCCTCCCCTGCCAGACTGGTCAACCCCAACTGCCCTCCCCTGCTGGCCCAGTCACCCCTAACTGCTCTCCCTTGCTGGCCTGGTCACCCTTAACTGCCCTCCCTTGCCGGCCTGGTCACCCATAACTGCCCTCCCTTGCTTGCCTGATCCTCCCCAACTGCCTTCCCCTGCAGACCTGGTCCCCCCAACTGCCCTCCCCTGCAGGCCTTGTCCCTCCCAACTGTCCTCCCCTGTTGGCCCGGTCACCCTAACTGCACTCCCTTGCCAGCCTGGTCGCTCCTAACTGCCCTCCCTTGCTAGTCTGGTCACCTCTAGCTGCCCTCCCTTGCCAGCCTGGTCATCCTAACTGTCCTCCCCTGCAGGCCTGGTCCCCCCAACTGTCCTCCCCTGCAGGCCTGGGTCCCCCCCCAACTGCCCTCCCCTGCCAGCCTAGTTGTCCCCAACTGCCCTCCCCTGCAGGCCTGGTTGCCCCCAATGGCCATCCCCTGCCAGCCTGGTCACCCCCAATGGTCCTCCTCTGCAGACCTTGTTGCCCCCAACTGCCCTCCCAGGCAGGCCAGTTTGCCCCCAACTGCCCTCCCCTGCTGGCCTGATCACCCCTAACTGCCTCTGCCTCAGCCCCCACAACCATGGCTTTGTCTGGAAGGAAGTCGAATGTCCTGAAGATGGCTTGTTGACCCAGTTTTATTAGCATATTACCCTTTTAATAGTATAGTTAGATTATATAGGATATGATTGTTTAATGTGGGGGAGCCTTTTTCAGCAGGAGGAGATACTCTTGGCAGACAAAAATATATAACCCCTATATCTGGACTAATAGCCAGCCATATGCACTATACTGCCAAACCAGTCATTAAAAAATTGAACCACTTTCTACACCTTACACCAAACAGTGTTGCCCTTAAAACCCCTCCTCAGCCCCCACCTTAGGTTCTGCCTTTGCAGTTCACCCAGATTAGGTTCTGATTTGTTGGTTTCTATGCCAATCAGTGTCAAAAGCTCCGCCTCCTAGGCAGCCATTTGCTCCTCACACTTCACCCATATTTGGTTCTGATTGGTCAGTTTCTATGCCAATCAGCATCAAAAGCTCCACCTCCTAGGCAGCCATTGGCTCCTCTGGGAAATCCAGAACGGCCCCGCCTTCATGTTGGTGCCAGCCCTTCAGTCATGACCCCAATCCGCTACCAGATGTATCTCTGGCCTCTCTGAGAAGCAGCACCTCAGGTCTGTGCTGGTCGCAATTTTGAATTCTCATCCCTGACCTAACCTTTTTTCAGTGCAAGCTCCGTGAAAGCAAGCATTTGTCTTGTTCATTCTTAGTTCACTCATATACTTAATCTGTGTCTATACATCTATGCTAGCACTGTATGGTGAACAGTTGGTCGTTTCAGTTGTCACAGTCACTGCCTTTTTATATGTATAGATGGGCCACTGGGGCTGCTTCCAAATTTTGGCTACTGTAAATAACACTGCAATGAACATAAGAGTGCATGTATTTTTCAGAATCAGTGTTTTGGGTTTCTTTGGATATATTCCCAGAAGTAGAATTGCTGAGGCATAAGGCAGTTCCATTTTTAATTTTTTGAGGTAACTCCATACTGTTTTCTATAGGCTGCAGTAATCTGCATTCCCAGCAATAGTGCATAAGGGTTCCGTTTTCTCTGCAACCTTGCCAGCACTTGTTGTTTGTTGATTTATTGATAGCCATTCTGCCAGGTGTTAGGTGATATTTCATTATGGTTTTCATTTGCATTTCTCTGATGATTAGTAATGTTGATCATCTTTCCATATGTCTGTTGGCCCTCTCTACATCCTCTTTGGAGAAATGTCTATTTAGGTCTTCCACCATTTTTTAATTGAAGCTGAGTTTTTTAAGTTCTTTGAAATTTTGGATATTATCTCCTTATCTGATGTGTCATTGGTAAATAATGTTCTCCCATTCAGAGGTGGTCTTTTGATTTTGTTAATGGTTTCCTTTGTTGTGTAAAAACTTTTTAATTTGATATAGTCATATTTGTTTATTTTTCCTTTTGCTTCCCTTGCCCGAGAAGATACATCAGAAAACATATTGCTCAGAGAAATGTCCTAGATTTTATTGCCTACATTTTCTTCTAGGATTTTTATGGTTTTGAGTCTAACATTAAGTCTTTATTTTTAGTTTAATCTTGTGTATGGTATAAGAAGGTGATCTAGTTTCATAATTTGCATGTATCTGTCTAATTTCCAAACACCATTTACTGAAGAGACTATCTTTTTTTCTTTAATCTTTATTGTTCCGATTATTACAGATGTTCCTCTTTTGTCCCCCTACAGCTCCCCTCCACCCGGTTCCCAACCCACTTCAGGCCTTCCCACACACACACTGACCTAGTGGATAGGTGTAAGTTCTTTGTCCAATCTCTTCCAGCAACCCCCACAACTCCTTCTCCCTGAGAATTGTCAGTCTGCTCCATTTCCATGCCACTAATTCTATTACATTCACCAGTCTGTTCTGTTCATCAGGTTTTTTATTCATTTGATTTTTAGGTTCACTTGTTGATAGATATGTATTTGTTGTCACTTTGTTGTTCATAACTTTTTATCTTTACCTTTTTCTTCTTCCTCCTCTTCTTAGAGTATACGCTTCAGCATTTCATATAATAGTGGTTTGGTGGTGATGAACTCCTTTAGCTTTTTCTTATCTGTGAAGCTCTTTATCTGACCTTCAATTTTAAATGATAGCTTTGCTGGGTAGAGTAATCTTGGTTGTAGGTCCTTGCTATTGATCACTTTGAATATTTCTTGCCACTCCCTTCTGGCCTGCATAGTATCTGTTGAGAAATCAGCTGACAGTTATATGGGTACTCCCTTGTAGGTAACCATCTGTTTTTTTCTTGCTGCTTTTAATATTCTTTGCCCTTGGCATTTTAATTATGATGTGTCTTGGTGTGGTCCTCTTTGGATTCCTCTTGTTTGCGGTTCTCTGTGCTTCCTGGACTTGTAAGTCTATTTCTTTCACCAGGTGGGGGAAGTTTTCTGTCATTATTTCTTCAAATAGGTTTTCAGTATCTTGCTCTCTCTCTTCTTCTGGGACCCCCATAATTTGGATGTTGGTACTCTTGAAGTTGTCCCAGAGGCTCCTTACACTATCGTCATATTTTCAGATTCTTTTTGCTTTTTGCTTTTCCCGTTGGGTGGTTTTTGCTTCTTTGTATTTCAAATCTTTGACTTGATTCTTGGGACCTTCTAGTCTGCTGTTGAATCTCTGTATATTATTCTTTATTTCAGCCATTGTATGCTTAATTTCTGATTGGTCCTTTTTCATATCCTTGAGGGTCTCACTAAATTTCTTAGAGGTTTCTAGAAAATTCTTGAAAAACCTTATAACTGTGGTTTTGAACTCTATATCCAGTATTTTGCTTTCATCCATTTCTTTCATTGTGACTTCTTTGTCTCTGCATTTTGGCTGCTCCCCTGTGTTTGTTTCTATGTACTGGGTAGCTGCTAAGTCTTTTTGAGTGGACAGAGTGGCCTTGTGTTATAGGTGTCCTATAGGGTCCAGTGGCTCAGCCTCTGCAGTCACCTGAGGTGGATGCTCTTGGTGCACCCCTTTGTGGGCTGAGTGGAAAGTCTTGTTGTAGTTGAGCCTTGATTCCTGTTGGTATCACTGGGAGGAATTGACCTCCAGGTCAATTGGCTGTGATGACCAGCTGTATCTACATTGGAAAATCTGTTGCGCAGGAGACACCCTTATGGGGCAGGACTTGCTTCAGTGGGGATTTGGTGCTCACTGAGTCTGCCCCTTGAGTGTGTCTCTTATAGATGTGAAGAGTTCTAATCTGCTATGGTCTCATTCTGACCACTGGGTACACTGTCTCTTGGATTCCCAAGGAGGTGAAAAGTCAGCCACTGTCTGGGGCCTCCCATCAAGGACATCTGCAGATTCCTCCTCTTTGTATGGGGTTTGGAAGTGCCCAGATGAGGCCCAGCTGTAAAGCAAGGCAGGCTGCTGCTGCTGTCAGGCTTTGGGCCTTCTTTTGGAAACTCTGGGGCTCTCTGACCCAGCTTCAGTTTGACAGGTTTTAGGAGGAGAAAGGACAGGCCATTCACATGCAAAAGCTAATGCTCACAGCTTGGGTGGGGTTGTAAATTGGGTGGGGCGGGGTCTCTGGGAATCACCAGGGCAGAGCAAACAGCAATGGCTGCCAGTCAGCCCTGCACCAGAGAGGTCCCTGGGTCTCAGTGTCCCGTGCCCCTGTGCAGGAACAATGATTGCTGCGAGCACCTCTGAGAAAAAGCCACCCTCACATTCCTGTCCTGATGCCAGACAGTCCAGTTTCTCCCCGTATGTGTCTGGGTCCCCAGAGTATCGCCCGGAACTGGAGTTCAGAGCAAGCAGGAGCTTGTATCTCCCTCCCGATTAAAAGAGCAGCACATCCAGGTGCCAGCACTTTCCGCGCCTCTGCACCCCTTACCGGTCTCAATGGGCTTTCTTCACCTCTCTAGTTGTGGAACTTCCACTCAGCCAGTTTTCCCGCAGTTCTGGGTGGTAGTTGTTCTGCCTTTTAGTTGTAATTTTGATGTGGTTGTGAGAGGCAGCAAGTACAGTTGTTTACCTATGCCGCCATCTTGGTTCTCTGTATAGAGTATCTTTACTCCATTGTATGCTCTTGCATCATTTGTCATAGGTTAATTGACCTATGGTGTGGGTTTATTTCTGGGCTGTCTATGCTGCTCCATTGGTTTTTACTAGTATGTCTGTTTTAATGCCAGTACCATGCTGTTTTGACTGAGGAGTCACATTTCTAACTAATGAGAATATTAGTCATTAAGACACAGATGTAGAACATCAAACTGGTAATAGTGGTTAGCTCTGTAGAGGAGAGGAAAATTAAAGTTGGTCAGGAGACTGATGACCAAAATTAAAGTTAGGAGTTTTATAAGGATTTAAGGACTTATTCACACATTACTTTTATAACTAAAATATGTACTTTTTAATAAAAGAATTCCATATTCCTAAGATTACTCTAGTATTATATATATAGATCACTGATTTTCTCAATGTCAACATTCTATTCTCTTGGGAGATATGTACTAGGTTTTACAAATTCAATTGTTTTCAGGGACTAAGTGGGTAATAACATGAGTAAAACTGAGTGTACATAAGACTTACAGACATTCAAATTCAAAATTATAAAATACTTTGTACAGATTAAACAAAACCCTTCTGAAAATTAAATATAATTGGCAGTCCTTTATTTTGCTACCTCTCCCAATTTCAGTGTTTCTCAACTTGTTGAAATTGCCTTCCTTTAAATAATAAAGATCCTAAATCTCCCTTAACCTTTTGCACTCGGATGTCGAGTGTGACTCGATATGGTTAGCATTAGAATAAAGGAATCGAGAAAAAAGCAAGCGAGTGCAAAGGGTTAATGTTATTTGAAATTTTGAGACTAAAACCAAATCACAGCAATTATATACTGAAAATGGTTTTCTAAACTCAATGATCCACCACGCTTCCAGAACCCACTTATAATTATTGCCCCGAGACCTTATCCTCGTCTGAAATTTCACCATCTCTGAAATTTAAAAATACAGATTGCCTCACTTCCTTAATTCTAACATTAACTCTTCAACTTCACTGACCCTACTCTCTTTTTACTTGTTTGTTAGTCTCCTTTTCTTCTGCAGGTCTTCTTAGCAATTCCTGAAAATGACTTCAGTTCGGACCTTTACTTTTCCTATAACTGTTTTCTCAAACTCTTCTGCAAATATATCAAACCATTTGCAGTTCTAATAAACTACAATCACAAACTGTACTTTCTGCATTAAATGCCTTTTACCTTTTAATTCTTATTCAGGCTTAAAACCTGCACTCAAGCCACAGCTCCTATACAAACTTTCAGAAATAGCCAGGCATTGTCCTTGCCACTCCAAATCAAGCCGGGCAGCGTTCTTTCCAGTCCCAACCCACCATCCAATCAGCTCCAACTACAAACATTTAACAAGCAAACTATTTGGAAAATATTTATAGCTAATATTAAGAAAGGATTTTAAAACTAGAAGATAATTTCTTCTTGTCATTTCAGATTAGTCATTTTAAAACTAAAAAGGTAAATAATATAGTCAGCTGTCAACCAGATCTTATCAAAGAGAAACATTGTAAAATAGATTTGAAAATAGAAAAAAATATTCCAGTTTGACCTCTGCACATACACATTAAATTGATTTCCAGGAGACTTTCCCAATTTATGGATTTGTGACTGTCAATGCACCAAAGATCTGTTCTTAAGATGAGAAAACAGAGAGAGTGGATATTTTACAGTTTTAAAGCTAATTTCATATACACTGTACAATAATCCTGAATTGAAAACAGCTTGTCAGTAGTCTGCCTGGGACTTCGAGACCACATATTTCATAGTAAATGTGTCTGTGCTTATACTGAAAATTAGACTCTCAAATCTGGCCCAGAACCATACACCTTATTCAATATGTGTGACATTCAACTTGTCCAGGATGGGGTACTTTCTTGTTTATTCATTCCTCAGTTGTTCTTTCTATTTTCAACTGGGGAGAATCAGAAGAGAAATAGACTTAAATATGTACTATATGAGAGGGGAAGTAAGAGGCATTACAGGTTAATATTTATTCAGATAGTAAATAATCCTAATATATAAAAGGCCAGGGGCCATCACAACTGATACAACCGGACGGACAACCGAACACAGGCTGCGTGGGGCGACAATGCTGGCAGGGGAGTTAGTGAGGGATGACCAAACAACTGAACAGCAGGCTAGTTAGGGCAACCAGGCTGGCAGGGGGGGCAGTTGGGGGCGACCAGGGCAGTGGGGGGGCAGTTAGGGGCAACCAGGCAGTGGGGGGGGGCAGTTGGAAATGTCCAGGCCGGTGGTGGGGGGCAGTTAGGGGCAATCAGGTCAGCAGGCAGAGGCGGTTAGGGATGGTCAGGCTGGCAGGGGGGGCAGTTAGGGGCAATCAGGCAGGCAGGCAGGCAGGTGAGCAGTTAGGAGCCAGCAGTCTCAGATTGTGAGAAGGATGTCTTACTGCCGGTTTAGGCCCAATCCTTTGGATTGGGCCTAAACCGGCAGTCGGACATCCCCTGAGGGGTTCCAGATTGGAGAGGGTGCAGGCTGGGCTGAGGGAACCACTAACCACCCCCATACGAATTTTGTGCACCAGGCCTCTAGTCCTATCTAATAATAGAGTAATATGCAAATTAGGCGTCACTCCGCAACAAAAATGGCGACCCCCCATACCCACAAGTTGGGGGCGCCCAGTCCCCTCAGCCCCACTGCTGGAGTGTCTGACCTGTCCCACCAGCAAACAGAGCACTGAGAGCAGGGCATGGTTGCTTCCTTAGTGCTGCGGCAGCGGGAAGTCGCCAGGCCCTGCACATACGGAACCGGCAGAGGAGCAGGGCCTGGCATCTTCCCGTTGGGTCGCCATGGCGATCGGGAAGCCGCCGGGCCCTGCGCACACGGAGCCGGTGGAGGAGCAGGGCATGGCGTCTTCCAGATGGTCGCCGAGGCGATCGGGAAGACTCCAGTGCCAGCAGAGCAGGGCATGGCGGCTTCCTGATCTCGGCAGCAGGGAAGCCGCCATGCCCTGAAAAGCCGGGCATGGCGGCTTCCTTAGTGGGGCAGTGGCAGGGAAGTCCCCAGACATGGCAGACAGAGCCCAGACAGCAGGACTTGGGGGCTTCCTTAGTGGGCAGTGGCAGTGGAAAAACCCTCAGGCCCCGCAGACAGAGCCTGGACAACAGGGCATGGGGGCTTCCTTAGTGTGTCCATGTCTGGGAAGCCCCCAGGCCCAGCAGATAGAGCACACTGCAGGGCATTGGGGCTTCCTTCACATGGCACATGGTGGTAGCAGGCAGAGAGCGACAGCAGGGCATGGGGGCTTCATCTCCATGGCTGCAGGGAAACCTCCAGGCCCTGCAGAGAGCAGAGAACCATGGGGAGTGGGCCTAAGCCATCAGTAGGATATCCTCTGAGAGCTCCTGGATTGTAGAGGGTGCAGGTTGGGCTGAGGGACCCCCGTGCACGAATTTCGTGCACCGGGCCTCTAGTTTTTCTTATAAAAGGATATCCTTATAATACTTGGAAATTCTCTTAGACCAATAAATTCTATTTCTAAAAAGCAAACAGTGCCCCCAGCCCCCATAGGCATGAGTATGAAATAAATCTTATTCATAATTTGAAGAAGTTTCCTAATTATTCATCATTTAGTAAACATTTCTAAAACATGCAGAACTTATTGTATTAAGCAAAGGAGCTAGAAGTTTGGCTTTTATAAGTCATCCCAGTACCATATTTCTTAAAAGCTACATAGAAAGAACAATAAAACATTTCATTGGCATGCATCCCACTGCATCACACATCTATTTGTCAAAAATCTTAATTTTCTAACCTGGAATGTCGGAGGCTGTCCTTTTTGTTTTTTGCAGAACACAATGTGCATTCACAGCCAACTGCATGGGGCTTAGGTAGAGACACATCCTGTTTTAACAGCATTGTAAGAATTTCATAGTTGTTACGATGAGCAGCTAAAATGACAGGTGCAATGTCCATAGTTGTTGAATACTCAGGATTCTGAATCTGCTCCATTAGTTTCTGAAAAATATTTATATAAATGTTCAAGAGTTACTAGTGACTTCATAAAAACAATTGTTTGAAGAATAAAATGAAAAAAAAATTGGAAAGCACAAAGAACGTAATTATTTTAATGAATAAGATAAACATTTTGCCAGGATGAAATTTTTTTGAAACTTTAAAACTTAATTTTAATTAATAAATGTAATATAATAATGACAAATAAAATCTTCAATAGAAAACATTCATATAAATAATGTTCTGCTTTCCTAACAAAAAAAGAGTATCTAGAGAATTACATTAGGAAAAAGTATTTAATTTTCAAAAGATTATGGAAACATGCATAAGGGTAAAGAACAGGAATTTTAGAAAAAAATAAAATGAAAAAAACAGAAATTTTAAAAATAAGCAGAGCATAAATGCTTAAGAAAAACTTTAAAAATTCCACCTCTGTGGCAAACTTTGTCACACTGATAGCAATGAAGCTACTTAAAAGAGATAAGTAAATAGGAAGCACTCTTTATTTTGTACTAGAGGCCCAATGCACAAAATTCGTGCAAGGGGCTCAGCCCTCCCAGCCTCACCTTCATCTGGAAGGTCATCTGGAAGGACAGCCCTTCGGAAGGTTGCTCGGCTGTCTGGTCTAATTAGCATATTATGCTTTTATTATTATAGATAATTATCTATATATTCTCAGTCATTACCTCTATTACTTCTGTTACAAATGCACAAAAACACTATCATAGCTAATATAGCCACTTTACACTTATCATTTCATTTAATTCCCACAGAACCCTGCAGCACTGAGCAGTGTTATCCCAAGAAGAAACTGAGACTCAAAGAAGTTAATGTGCCTGAGGTACACAATAGAATGGCAAACTGCAACGCAGAAACCAGATTTATATTACTCTGGAGCCTGAGCACCTTCACTACATGGGCTCATGGGGCTAATGATGGCATGACATGCAGCAAAAATCATTAGCAAAAAAAGAATCAGGGTTGCCCTAGCCAGTTTGGCTCAGTGGATACAGCAGCAGCCTGTGGACTGAAGGGTCCCAGGTTCTATTCTGGTCAGGGGCAAATGCCCAGGTTTGGAGCTGGATCCCCAGTAGGGAGTGTGCAGGAGGCAGCAGATCAATGATTCTCTCTCATCATTGATGTTTCTATCTCTCCCTCTCCCTTCCTCTCTAAAATCAATGAAAATACATTTAAAAAAAAAGAATCAGTGTTAAATAAAAAGGTTGACTGTTTCATGACTATTGCATATTCTTTCCACTACTCACTTATTCACAGAGGTTTCCCTGAGAGTTGTTAGCTGAGCAAGTTCATGGTTTGTTATATAATTTTTACTAACATTGTAAAAGTAGTGCACATACGTTATAAAATATTTGAGAAATATAGAAAAACAGAAACAATACAAATACCCATAATTCCTACTACCCAAAAACCATTTTATAGTATTCCTTTCTGGGCCTTTATCTTTGGCATAAATAATTTGGCACCAAATAATTAAAACAATGGTCCCTAATATTTTTAAGATCAAGGATACTTTTAATAATCGCATAAAGCTATAGCCCAGAATCTTCTGGAAAAAAATCATGTACAGAATCCTGCATGAAATGTAAGGAATTTCACAGATCATATTTTCAAGACATTTTATTATGCTAGTTTAAATAATATTATCACAAACATCTTTACGAATACAGCTTTTTTATTTTTTATTTATATATACATTTTTTTATTGATTTCAGAGAGGAAGGAAGAAGGGAAGAGAAATAGAAACATCAATGATGAGAGAGAATCATTGATCAGCTGCCTCCTGCACACCCCACACTGGGGGTCTAACGTGAAACCCGGGCTCTGACCCGGAATCAAACCGTGACCTCCTGGTTGACGTTCAACCACTGAGCCATGCCAGTTGGATGAATACAGTTTTTTAAAAAATATTTTTAGGATTATCTCATTAACATAGAACCCCCTAAAGTGGAATTATAGATCAAAAGGCCACAAACAGTTTCAAAGTTCTTGATAAATATTACTGAAGTCCTTTAATAGCTTATGTTACCAATAATGTAGGAATGTACCCATCTCACTCTTAAGGTTTACTTACCAGTATGATCACTCTCAGTTTATGAATAAAAAATACTATCATGAAATATTTACTTTCCTTTGATTACTGGTAAATTTTAATATTTTCTAACATACATATCCAATTTTGGCCCTCTTTTATGAATAGTTTGTTTATATACTTGTCATTTATTTAGTGGGGATTTCAAATTAATAAATTTATTTAAAATTCCAGAGAAATCTAAGAACGTATCCCTTTTCCCTCTTATTATTGGTTATAAAAAGTAGAAAATTAGCTTGGCCACTCTTCCTCTCTAAAAATCAATAAAAACATATTATTTTAAAAAGGTTATATTCAGTCCTTTAAGAGAAAAATGGTCCTCCTTTTCCCTATGAAACATTTAACTATATAAAAACTCAAAGACATAGCTAAAAGTTCTTAATTTCATTGTTGATAATATAATCTACATGCTAAAAAAAAACTCTGTATATGAAAGTCAAAATGTATTAACCCTTTGCACTCACTTGCTTTTTTCTCGATTTCTTTATTCTAATGCTAACCATGTCGAGTCACACTCGACATCCAAATGCAAAAGGTTAAAATACAATTTTGATAAGCCAATAATACAGAATGAATTCACTGAAATGGTTAAAAAATACCCTATCTAATAAAAGAGCAATATGCAAATTAACCATCACTCTGCTACACCCACAAGCCACGCCCACCAGCCACACCCACCAGCCAATCAAGAGTGATATGCAAATTAACCCAACCAAGATGGCGGTTAACTTGCATATCCAGGCGCAGAGCGAAGACTGAAGACAGTGGAGAAGGAAGCCAAGCACTGCAGAAGGAAGCAAAGCTGCAGAGAAGTAAGCAAGCGGGGCGGTGGAGAAAAGAGGGAAGCAGGTGGGGCCAGGGGAGAAGGGAGTGAGCGAGGCAGAGGAGACTGGTGGGAGCGAGGCAGCGGAGACGGGTGGGAGCGAGGCAGAGGAGACGGGTGGGAGCGAGGCAGCGGAGACGGGTGGGAGCGAGGCAGCGGAGATGGGAGGGAGCGAGGCAGAGGAGATGGGAGGGAGCGAGGCAGCGGAGACGGGTGGGAGCGAGGCAGCGGAGACGGGTGGGAGCGAGGCAGAGGAGACGGGAGGGAGCGAGGCAGAGGAGACGGGAGGGAGCGAGGCAGAGGAGACGGGTGGGAGCGAGGCAGCGGAGACGGGTGGGAGGGAGGCAGCGGAGACGGGTGGGAGCGAGGCAGCGGAGACGGGAGGGAGCGAGGCAGCGGAGACGGGTGGGAGCGAGGCAGCGGAGATGGGTGGGAGCGAGGCAGAGGAGACGGGAGGGAGCGAGGCAGAGGAGACGGGAGGGAGCGAGGCAGAGGAGACGGGAGGGAGCGAGGCAGCGGAGACGGGTGGGAGCGAGGCAGCGGAGACGGGTGGGAGCAGGCAGAGGAGATAGGAGGGAGCGAGGCAGCGGAGACGGGTGGGAGGGAGGCAGAGGAGACGGGAGGGAGCAAGGCAGCGGAGATGGGTGGGAGCTTCGCTCAGGCTGCAGGAAGCCCTATTCTTGCAGGAATATTCCTGCAATGGGCCGCTAGTATGTAAAATATTTGACATTGCCTGTCTAGAAGTAATAGGCTATTAAAATTTGATCTTGCTGTTGCTGGAAGAATTCAAACAAACGCTTGTTTGTTAGCAATAAAGTAGAAAGTGTTCTTTTACTGAGCAGGTGAAGACTACCACAGCCTTGCAACACAAGATTCAATTGGTAGTAGTAATGGTAATGAAATAATAGCAGTCATTTGCTCCAATAACACCCTTTCCCCGCCAAGAAAGTAAATGGGTTTAAATGCTAGAAAGTGGAACAGGTATACCAAAATATAAGAGTAACTGCAGGATAGGATGACAGAAAATTGAACAGGATTATAGATATTTCTGATCCTTGGACAAGGGCTATATTCTTAGCCCTTTTTTTTTCTCTATTCCTGTGGTTTCTTACCACCAGTTACACGAGTTTATACCATCCTCTGGAAAAAGTCACACACAAACTTTTTAATAGTCTAGATTTCAGTAGAATATTTCAGTTAATACATGATAAAGTATGCAATTTAGCAGTTTCTCATTGTTCTCAGATAATGCCAAATAATCTACAAGCAATTATAATTATTTCTTAAACAATACTTTTCTGAGTATAGCCAGTTTACACTCCAGCAGTCTGCTTGTTTCACTACATCCTCACCAATAATGAATAATATAATTTTAAAATTTTTGTATACAACCAATATCCCATTTTAAAGGCATAATTTATCTGACTGTTAATGAATATCTTCCTAATTACAAAAGCAATAAAGAAAAAGAAAAATAGTTCTAAAAAATCCTTAATTTGGCAATAAGATGGCTACCACTAGGTAATATTTTGCTACATCTCCATACAGTTCCTTTTCTATGCATATTTTTTAAATCTATTTTTATTGGTTTCAGAGAAGAAGGGAGAGGGAGAGAGAGATAGAAACATCAATGATGAGAGAGAATCATGGATTGGCTGCCTCCTGCATGCCCCACAATGGTCTATGTATATTTTTAACCTTGGATCACATTACATATACAGTTTACTATTCTCATTTTTGTCACTTCCTAGATTTTATTTTTCCATGTTCCTAAATATTCTTTTAAAAGTGCCATTTAAATATATAATAATTATTTATATTTCCAACTTTCTATTTTAAAATATTTAGGTTTTTTTCACTACTACAAGATTACAATTAACATTTTTATCCACATTTCATAGGCAAATTCCTAGAGGAGAAAGCACTAGGTAAAACAATATGAACATCTTCCCTTTTTCTGACACATCCTGCCAAAGTACTATTCAAAACACCCCCCTAAACAATGGTGTAGGAGACTAGACTACTCCCTTGCATCAGTGATTATTATTTTTTAAAATCTTGGCTAATTTGATAAGCAAATATTAGTATCTTGTATTTGATTATAAGTAAGGTTTAGAATTTTATATTTTCTTTTCTGAGGATTTTTTCTTGTCCATTCTGATTTTGGTGTTTTTCATCAATTTGTCTAATATTAAGATTATGAACTTGTGATATATGCTGCAAATATCTTTTGTCAGTTATCCTCCTGCTTTCTAAATTTTGCTTGATGACCGAATTCCAGAAATTTAACTTCTAAACAGCCATTGCTTTTATGCTTAGAATATCCTTCTACTCCCAGTCAGTAAACATTCACCTACATTTTCTTCCAGTTTTATGGTTTCACTGTTTACATTTAATTCTTAAAATCATGTGGAGACTAATTTGCATCTTCAACCTAATCTGCAGAATGTTCCAAACTAAAATACTGATCAATACTGACAAAATTATAGAAATATCATTAATTTTAAAAACGTTTCCTGAAAACAATATTAATTCTTGCAAGTGTCTACTTACTTTAAAGCAATATTTTACAGAGCAAAATAAATCTATTTCCCTAAGACAAATAAATTTAGGGGAAGAAAAATATGTCAATGGGGTAGGAGATTTATTTTGATTTAAAAATCCAAACTGATAAACATTTAAGAGTACTAACTACTATAGTTGGTCTTGATGATCGTTTTGGTCGATGATTAAGAAGTATATCAACAGCTCCCACTACTTCAGAGTCGATTGCCACCAAAAGTGCATCTGTGGACTTTAAAAAAAAAAAGTTAAAAATAAAAATGGAGGATAAAAAGATAAAGTATTTATTTTACTAATCCTATGTAATAAAAGGCTAATATGCAAATTGACTGAACAGTGGAATGACCGGTTGCTATGATGTGCACTGACCACTAGGGGGCAAACACTCAATGCAGGAGCTGCTTCCTGGTGGTCAGTGTGCTCCCACAGGGGGAGCGCGGCTCAGCCAGAAGCCGGGCTCATGGGTGGTGAGCGCAGTGGCAGTGGCTGGAGACTCTCCCGCCTCCATGGCAGCCCAACTGCCAGCTTAAGCCCACTCAATCACCTCCATGTGATGTCAGGTGAAGCTGGAGCATCCCTCGAGGGCTACCAGACTGTGAGAGGGTGCAGGCCAGGCTGCGGGACTCCCCCCACCCCCAAGTGCACAAATTTTGTGCACCAGGCCTCTAGTTTATAAATAAAACTATTTTTTTTAATTAATCTGTATTGTATACAGTAATAGTGAATTTCAAAAATTTAACCTGTCCAAATAGTTCATTTTGCCTTACTATGACTGAATCTTAACATTCCAAATCTATAAAAGAAATTGCCAAGAACTAGAACTACAGGTAAAGAATTACGTTCAATCTAATAAAAATGATCATCAATGCAATCATGAAGAGAGCAGACAATGGAAAATAAGTAGAGGAGGAGCTCTCTGATCTCCTCTCGAAAACATACACGGCTGACTGAAATGGTACAAGTCTGAAATTAGTATCAGTGATCTACTCAAGTAAAACCACAAAGAACTAGGCTACAGTGTCCTTAGAGACAGTAGGGGAAAAGTGACTTTGTGGTTTTATCCCCAAACTATAACTAATTTTGAAGCTTCAACTTCGACAGCAAGAAAAAATAACTAGAGGCTGAGCAAATGGGGACTTTTAACTCCCTGTAACAAAGTCTGCGTGTAATTTTATTATGATACTTGGAAATTGTGACATCAAGTTTTGGGGTTTGTTTTCTTTTTTTAAAAATGTTTTATGTTTCTTTATTGATTTCAGAGAGCAGAGGGAACAGAGAGAGAGATAGAAACATCAATGATGAGAGAGAATCACTGATCCACTGCCTTCTGCATGCCCCACACCATGGATCAATCCTGCAACCTGGGCATGTGCCCTGATCTGGAATTGAACCGTGATCTCCGGGTTCATAGGTCCATACTGAACCACTGAGCCACAATCTGGGCTTGATATTTTTTAAAGGAAAACCATAAAGGCAGGAAGGAAAGATAGAGAAAAATAATGATTTAATTTAAGAAAATGCCCTGATTATTTTCAATCTATCTATTTTTAAACTGTTATAATCTTTATCAACTATTGATCAACATTCTTTTAAAAATAAAACTAGCCCTAGCTGGTTTGGCTCAGTGGATAGAGCATCAGCCTGTGAACTAAAGGGTCCCGGTTTCAATTCCTGTCAAGGGCACATACCCAAGTTGCAGGCTGGATCCCCAGTGGGGGGCGTGCAGGAAGCAGCCAATCAATGATTCTCTCTCATCATTGATGTTTCTCTCTCTCTCTTCCTTCCCCTTCCACTCTGAAGTCAATAAAAATATATATTTTAAAAATAGGACTAAAAATGACAGACATTATGTGGATGTCTAAAAAATAGGAGTAAGCATCCCCAAAACAGGGTTGGGGGCCACATTCAACTATTAGGAACCACCTATGTGTTCTCACAGGAAAACTCCGCACCCTTATAAGAAAATTAATTCGTAATTTTATTCCCTAAAACTTTTAAGATTCATTGGGCTATAGCTTATTCTTTAAAGTCTAGCATTATTATTATTCTGCTCTGCAAACATTTCTCTTCGGCTTTTAGTTTTTACTGTATTTAGTCAGGTGAAGCAAAAAAAAAAAAAAAAAAAAAAGAACTGTGTTCTTTACTCTTAACACTTCATTTCTGATTTTAAATGTTAACCTATATAACTAACAAAGTAATGCCACTGCTAAGTCAAAATACCAAGTAACTCCAGTAATCTGAGATATAACCATGGCTCCAGCTGCACATCTCCCAAAAAAACCATACTGAGTGGTTATAAACTAACTTCATGGTCATTATTTCCCTGAAGGAATTGCCTCAACCACACTATAAATGACAAATATTTGGTTTTCCCAAGTACCCTATTTATTGAAAAAGAGAACAACTAGATTAAAACCAACAATGTAGGGAGAAAGAAAAAATAACTGCTAACATTGACCACTGAAGAGAGAAAATATCTGTATAGCAAAATCTTTACACACACACACACACACACACACACACACACACACACACACACAGCAGTCTGAAGCCATTTAATGTAAGGACATATGTGTTTCGTTTCAGGCTATCTGAAGAAACTAAAATGACTACATTATCAGTGATTCCCACTTATGATGATAAAGTTAAATTATATTCAGATACACTATTTGGTAAAGGATAAACTTCAGGTATAAAAATATTTGCTTATATAAAAAAGCCAAGTCTGAAAAGAATGTTTTAAGTTATTTTAAAAATATCTATATGCCCGGCCAGTGTGGCTCAATGGTTGAGTGTCCACCTATGAACCAGGAGGTCACCTCTGTGGGAGATGACCAGCGGGACAATCAGGGGGTGGCACTGGCCAGCAAGGAGCCGGCCCCGCTCCCCATCGCCCCGCCACTGCCACTGGTGGCCTCCCTCTGCGGGAGGTGACCTGCGGGTGCAGGCCAGCAAGTGGCTGGCCCCGCCCCCCATCACCCCACTGCCACCAGTCACCATCGACCCCTGATCACCGCCCACTCCTCCTGCTCACTGACACCCACCTTTGCTGGTCTGGCCCCGCCCACTTGCCAGCCCCACCTCCTGCCGACTGGTCATTCTGCCATTCGGTCAATTTGCATATTAGGCTTTATTATATAGGATTATGTATTAATGAGGTTGCTATCTTCCTTCCCACCTCAGAATTTTCAACAATTAACATACTCTTTCCTTTAAGCTCAGAGTAATAAGCCACTTCCTTTCTGAAGCTAAATAGTCTGCCCTAGTATTCTATTTAATGCTTTCTGTCTTCTATAGGACCTTGGTCCTTCATTCGAAGACATGCTAGTCCTAGTCCCTATCTCCCCAAACATGAGATATTTTCTCACTCTTTGATAACTTGACTTGATTCTATCTTCTTTCCACTCGTTTTCTTCTTCTCACTTTGTCAAACTTCTCAAATCCATGTGCATCATTTTCTTAGTTCTACTGATGGGAATTTCAAAAATTTCTCATTTTCCTTGATTTCTAGGCAACATATTAAAACTGTTTCTTTAGTTTTTACAATGCTGCACTGTCCTGACTCCTTCAATGACACCCTTCCCTTTTAGTGACCTTTATTAATATAGATGTTCCCTAAGAGCTGGCACCAGGAGTCTGCTCTGCTCTGTTGTCACTCGCTCACTCTCACAATGTCCATGGCCATGACCGCTGCTTCTCTCCAGCCCGACCACGCCCTGGAGATGAAATCTTCATCTGTAACCGTCTGTTGGAGGATGCCTGATAGCCCCAAAATAAACAAGGCCAAAACTAAAAATTCACATTTCTCTGCCCCAATATTGACTTATATTCTTAATTTCCTATTTTTTCTTCTTCCTCCAAGTCACCTGTTTTTAAGATTTCCAAATCACTGTGGACTCCTTCTCAATTCTCCCCTCCAAATTTAAAGTCACTAAATTCTGTCAATTCATCTGCCATTCCCCACCTCCCACCATTCTTACAGCCACTATTCCAGTCAGGCTTTAACCTCTACATGTCTGGATTACAAACTGCTCACCACAGTTATAGCCTTCCCCATTTTCCCTTTTCTCATGTATACTGAAGACAACCACTAGAATAGTTTTTCTAAAATACCACTGGAGCCGAAACCGGTTTGGCTCAGTGGATAGAGCGTCGGTCTGCGGACTGGAAGGTCCCAGGTTCGAATCCGGTCAAGGGCATGTACATTGGTTGCAGGCACATTCCCCGGTGGGGGGGTGTGCAGGAGGCAGCTGGTCAATGTCTCTCTCTCATCAATGTTTCTAGCTCTCTATCCCTCTCCCTTCCTCTCTGTGAAAAATCAATAAAATATATTTAAAAAAAATAAAAAATAAAATAAAATACCACTGGACATATCACATCCTTTCTGAAAAATTATTTCTTGACCCCACTATCTTTCATAAACCCAAATTCCTTAGCTTGGCAATTAGACCATTTTCATCAGTTTCCTTTTAGCTGTTTTTCCAGATACTTCACACTACTATCCACCCCAAATATTTTGATTAAACAGGCGAAATCAATTCACTATCTTGAGGACATACATTGCACATGCCTTTGTTTACATTCTTGTCCACATCCCCTGTTCCTGATCCATCTACACATTTAAGAGTAGTTTTGGATACTCGGTAAAAGCATGGACTCTGGAGCCAGAACCTGGGTTCAAGTTCCAGTTCTGCAATTTAGACAATGACTTTGGGAATGTTACTTAACCTTTCTGTACCTTGGTTTCCTCCTTTATAAAATGGAGATTATAACAGTACCTATCTGATAGAAATATTGTGAGAATTAAGGAAACTGAATACATTAAAAGTTACTGGAATATAGTAGTACTATATACATATTAGTAATTATTAAGATTTCAAAGCTCAACTGACACTCTTCCAGGAAACCTTTCTTAATAGCTCCAATCCACTGTGATCTTCTCGTTTCTATGTTTCTAAAACATTTATTATAAACTACAAAAGTTTAAGTATAAAACAGGGTTTCTCAACAGTGGCACTGTTGACATTTTAGGTCAGATAAATCTTTGTCGTGGGGGGTGTCCTGAGCATTATAAGATGTTTAGCAGCATCTGTGGCCTCTACTCATCAGATGCCAGTAGTAACCCACCCCCTAGTTGTGAAACCAAATATGTCTTCATACATTGTCAAATGTCCTCTGGAGGAGGAGGAGGATTATCCAGTCGAGAACCATAAGAATAACACAAGATAAAATGTATGAAAACACTCAAAGCTATATACAAGGTTCAAGCAGTATTACCCCTTAGCACTTATCAAATACACTTTTGGTTTTTTTTAATGACTTGAAATTCATATGTACTTTGATTGTCCAATTAGTTTTAATATCCTTTAGTACAGAACTCATGTTTTATTTATTCATCTCTACAATCACACCCAATTGAAGGCCTTAGACACTTGTTGATAGATAGGACATAGGTAACCTGAGACAGACACAGCGAACTGAAAAGAGCACGAAAATTGCAATCAGAAGATCAGATTTTATCTTGGGTTTGCCCTTATTTTAGAACTTTGGGTAATTCATTAAAGTCCGTGAGCCTCAGTTTTCTGATCTATAAAATGTAACATCTATATAGGCTGGCTATGATGTTCAAATGTAATCAGGGATGTGAAAAAAAATCATATATACACTGCAGATTATATAGAGAGAGTCATATGTGTAAAAAGACAAAAATAATTATTATACAATAATGCCTCCTTTATCAAGAATCATCCAGGACACCCTTTATAACCTTATTTTCTATGCCTTTAGGTATTTAACTTTGAAATGTAAACTATTTTAATGGAAATTTTCTTCTTTTAGAAGTACTGTATATATTCTTCCTTTGTCTGAAACAATGGGCACTGAATATAATTTAATTTTTTCTTACTGACTCTGAGCCATTGTTATAAACATTATTATTCTAACATACACCTCCCTCAGGGATTACCATGTATGTAATGCTGTTGACCTCTTTAATAAATAGTCAGAGGCACTGGACTCTGTAGTCCTCATGTCCCTTCTGCTGCACTTCTATGGATTAGAAAATTAAATAATTGAGTTTATTAAAGAAGAATCTAAAATTAACAAATATAGACTTTGAAGAAGGGCTCCAGAAGTATTCCTCTGACCAAAGTTTGTATGTCAGAAACTTCTGAGCTCTGGCTGCTCAGAGGTACTTTTTACTTACTTTCTGAGTCACATTGATGTTCTGGATAACTGAAATTGCTGGGAAAGCAACTTCTTTCTCTATCTAAATATGTATATTCAGAAACAGTACCATGTTGTCCATATAACTAACTTATTTATATTTTTTAAATATTCTGAGTGCTTCCTGATGCCACTCAACATATATATATGGCCCAGTGCATGAAATTTGTGCACGGAAGGGGGGGGTTCCCTCAGCCCTGCACCCTCTCCAATTGGGGACCCCTTGGGAGATGTCCGACCACAGGGATTGGGCCTAAACCGGCAGTTGGACATCCCTCTCGCAATCTGGGACCGCTGACTCCTAACTGCTCACCTGCCTGCCTGCCTGCCTGATTGCCCCTAACCACCTCTGCCTGCCAGCCTGATCACCCCTAACTGCGCTTCCTTGCTGGCCTGGTTGCCCCTAACTTCCTCTGCCAGCCTGACTGCCTGCCTGATTGGCCCTAACTGTTCGCCCCTGCCAGCCTGGTTGTCCCCAACTGCCCTCCCCTGCTGACCTGATCTCGCCCCCAACTGCCCTCTCCTCCTGGCCTGGTTGCCCCCGACTGCCCTCCCCTGCTGGCCTATTATCAACCCCAACTGCCCTCCCTGCAGGCCTGATCTTGCCCCAACTGTCCTCTTCTGCTGGCCAATTTGGTTCTGATTGGTTGGTTTCTATGCCAGTCAGCATCAAAATCTCTGCCTCCTAGGCAGCCATTGGCTCCCCACAGCACCCACATTTGGTTCTGATTGGTCAGTTTCTATGCCAGTCAGCGTCAGAAGTCCCGCATCCTAGACAGCCAATGCCTCCCCACAGCACCCACATTTGGTTCTGATTGGATGGTTCCTATGCCAATCAACATCAAAAGCTCCGCCTCCTAGGCAGCCATTGGTTCTTCACAGCACCCACATTTGGTTCTGATTGGTCGGTTCCTACGCCAGTCATTGTTTCTGGGCTTATCAACAGGGCCTGATCATAAAGGCGGGGCTGATCAGTAGCCCCAGTGGAGGCCTCGAGAGAAATGGAGGTACAGCTGTTGGCCAGATTGGGAGAGAAAGAGAGAAGCAAGTGCTGATCAAAAGCCGCCTCAGAGGCAACGGATCAGTCCCTGCTTCTCTCTTCAGGCCTCTCTCTGGCCCCGATTCGTACTCCCCTCAGCAGTCAGTGCTGGGGCACCACGCCTACAGCGGAAGCAGTCAGCGGAAGCCGTGGCAACCCAGCGCTGACTGCAGGACTGACTTCCAATTGGTCAAGCTTAGGTCATTACAGGTCATTACGACCCAGGGTTTTTATATATTAGGATGCTTCATTAAGTTAAAGCTACAACAGAGCAATCAATCATACTATGTGAAAGAAAAAAAAGCCAGAATTCATGTGCTAAGTCCCATACTAGGCAAACTAAAAAGAAAAAAATATATATGATTAAATTTATTTCAGGATCTCTTGACTGGAGTCTGTCAAGACTTATATGCATCTCTGTTCTTCTACCCTAACTGATAAAGATATAAAAGGTCAGTATTTTCCAGTTAAAACAATTCATTCACCTTTAGTTATAAGTAAACATTAAGTTTCAGGCAAAAAGAAAAATTTAATAAAACTTAAGAGTCAAATTGAAAATTGCTTTGTGAGTCAGGAGCATTTTGTTCTTATGTTTGTAAATTATATGGGTCACAGAAAAATCTTTTCCCCTGACACTTCTAGAACACTTGTATATTCTTTGATATATAATATTATGTGTATATATAATATTACCATAATATAAATAAAAAAAACAAAGTCACCTTTAATAAATCATGGTAATTTTCTCTGTCAGATGTAAAACACATAAGATGGGGGAGGGATGTAAAAGTTGGAAGAAAAAAATAAATCAAGTATAATATTATACTTTGAAAAATAGGCTTTTGATTTGTTTTTAGAACTTTTTATGGGTCAAAATCAATTTAAAAGTGAAAGAGAAGAAAGAGAAAAGGGGGGGGAAAGGAAAAAAAGAAGATAGGGAGGGAGGCAGGAAGAGAGGGAACTAGAAAGAAGAAAACATGGCATATCTAACAGAACTTAGAAGCTACAAAATAAAATTATCTAGCCTTGTACCTGACAACCGTAGTCCAAAAGTAGCTGTAGTATATCCAAATTTTCATTTTCAATAGTTATTGTAACAGCATTTCTCCCAAGCACATCTACGCAATTTATGTTCAAGTCACCTGAACTGCTTTCCTCCAAAATCTTTTTAACCATATAATAGTCACCTAAATAACAAATACAAACACAATTTAATATTCATGACATATTAAATGTGAATGACTGTAAAGAAAACTTAGCCTGTTAATTTAAAAGATTAAAACCTAAACTCGTTTTTTTATATGGAAATGTGCAAAAAGGTGAACATTTCTTTGCTAAAAACTTGTATCTTGGTAAAATAATATGTACATCAGCTGCAAACATTAAAAGTTGCTAGTTTAAAATTCATAACTGAATGATAAGGAGAGAAACTTTTAGAAGATATTTAAAGCAATAAAGATTGTCCAAAAAATACATACTGAAAGCAAGAAATATTATAAGCTTAAAGTTTTACATCTCAAATACATACCCACATTTACTCATACATCAAAATAGTTATAAATGAGATCTAGTAATAAGCTGAGGATATTATGAAGACATTTTATACACTTTGGAAAAGCAGTGTTAATGTGTATATGCTTGACAAAAAATGCCTAAATTCCTCTCCTCGTCTCCCTTCCCAACACACACACACACACACACACACACACACAAACCCTTATCTCATAAATGAAACTGTTTAGATTATATGACCAAGGAACACCCAACTCACAAAACTCTAAAACAGGAGTGGTATTAATGCTGGTAGAGGTCAAAGTCAGAATATTTCAAAGTAAAATTTTAACCTGTCAAGAGCATGCAGGATTCCTTCTGCCTAACTCTAGCCCACATCAAAACAGTTGACCCATGGGAAAAAAATGAGAATAATGACAAAGGTAATCATTTGTCTGCTGACCAATTAGTGCAGTAATAAGGGAAATAAATCAAGAGAAATGCTAATTAACTACACAAAGAAAGCAGAGTTTTATTTCTTTTCATTTTACTTTTAAAATATAATATAAATAAACCATTTTAAGTGACTTGCAAATACAGTTGTTCTTTAGACATCTATGAATTTAACCAAAAATCAAAACAAAACAACCACCATAAAAGAAAACCACAGAAAAGAACAGAGTGAAAACCAGAGGAAAAAGAAATGATTTCATGATACAGAAAAAGTAAATCCTAAAACTTGACTAAATGAGTGAATTAAAAAAAGTAACATTTGGGAGGGTGGTGTAAAATTTCAAATAGATTTGCTATTATTATTACTATGTTTGAATCCTCACCTGAGGATATGCTTTCACTTATTTCTAGAGAGAGAGGAGGAGAGAGAGAAACATTGATCCTCGATATCAAATCTGCAGCCTAGGTATGTGCCCTGACCTGTGGGAAACGAACCCACAACCTTTTTAGTGAATGGGACAATTTTCCAACAACTGAGCAACCCAAACAGGGAGAATGGTATTATTTGAAATCAATGACGTTAAAGCCCTCCATGCATTTTGGATGAAGCTGAACCATAATTTTCTTGATGCCACATTTCCTTAGTTACCTTAAGAAAACTAATCACAAAAAAAAGTATTTTCTTCATAGCACTACAAATAGACACTCATGCTCAATGGCAAAAACTTATCAAACACTTCAGAAAGTGAAACTTTTAGTCATAAGTTGAACTGATAGTGAACATACAGATAGACCAGTGAAAAGGAAGGAGAGGTAAGAGAGTTAAAAACATCAATGAGAGAGAAAAACCATTGGTTGGCTGCCTCCTGCAGGATCCCCCACAGGGAATGGAGCCTGCAACCCCAGGCATGTGCCCTGACCTGTAATCAAACCAGTGACCTCTTGGTTGCTGGGTCAAAGCTCAACAGCTGAGCTACATTGGCCAGCTTTTTTTCCAGTTTTTTCTTTACTCCTTAATCTGTACATATCTTTCAAAGGCCCACTCATCCACTAACATACACATAACCACCTCATCTCCACAATTTTTACTTTAGGAATTCTTTCCAAATATAATACATTATGAACATGTTGTATATGTAGAGTAAAATTTCTAAATGAAAAGGATGAGAAACATAGATGTTCTACAGTAGATTTGCTCTGGTGCTATTAAAGTTTTTTACTTTTATTGGATAAATTTGATCCACAGAAAGGTTTATAAAACATTCATAGAGAATGAGTTTGATTTTCAACTAGTAAGTCGAACTGTGAACATGTCTTTTCTAACATAAATGATTTTCATTCATCCAATTAAAACTAGATCAATATAACACAGTGGTTAATAGTGCAGGCTCAAATATATCCTAGTTCTACTTCCTAACTAATGCAACTTTAGGCAAAGGGATTTTAAAATTCTGCTAAGTCTCATTTTCCTTATTTGTAAAATGGGGATAACAACAGATATAGCTCATTGGGTTGTAAGGATGAAATGAGATCATCTATGAAAAGTATATGCACTCTAACCCAAAGAGTTGTTTTAGTAAATAGTTGCCATTTGGTTTGATAAAAGTTCCAATGTAATAGTGGAAACTATAGCTACTTCAGGAAATTTCCACTTATAGATTTGGTTTGGGTGATACAAAAGAGGTTTAATAATATTAGTGGATACAAACATGTAAAAAAAATACTGCTATAACTCCTATTTATTTTTTACATGTAAAAGAATACCATAGTGTAAGAAATGAGCCATTTCCTCAACCTAACCCAAGAGCTCATTTTAACATACCTGAAACAGAAAATACCTACTTATTCTCTCCTTACATTTTTTTTTTTTTACTTTATATGGGCAAAAAAGCATGCATATTTACTTTCTACCCACCCCCAAAAGCCAAATCTCCCCAAAAATCTTAATGATCTTATAAAATGGGAAACTGACAGAGGGTACCAAGCTATTTCAACTGCACTACTGGATAGACTACAAAACTATCCTATATCAAAACATTCTTTTGTTTTAAATATGTCATGCAACAATCTTAAATACACACAACATACAAGTACTTACTCGAACCATATTCCTCAGTTTGACAGGAACATCAAATTCCCTTTCTTGACATACTTTCTGTTTGCTTTAAAATAACCACAGCTCAGTAAGCTGGAGGACATGCAGCAGTGATTTATTCATTCTAGAACAACACAATCTTCCAATCCCTCTCTCAGAGAATTTTTTTAGGGAAAAGACCTTACACAATCCACGCCAGTAATACTACAGAATTTTACCTAATTTACAATGATTTTTGTGAGGTTATAGATATATATTATGCTTCTTTACATTTCCAAGACAATTCAAAGTTGTGTCCATGGTGGATTTTAAGGAATGTTTTCATAATATAATTTAATACTATTACATAAGAACATAAAAGTGGCTGACATAGGTGGCCTTTATAAGTCAACGTATTTGCAAAAGATTATGTAAATCAAATCCTACTTCAAAAGCAGTAAGAGGTTAGAGCCGTGGTCGGCAAACTGCAGCTCGCAAGCCACATGTGGCTCTTTGGCCCCTTGAGTGTGGCTCTTCCATAGAATACCACGGCCTGGGCGAGTCTATTTTGAAGAAGTGGCGTTAGAAGTTTAAAAAATTTGGCTCTCAAAAGAAATTTCAATCGTTGTACTTTTGATATTTGGCTCTGTTGACTAATGAGTTTGCCGACCACTGGGTTAGAGACTGACACTTATTAAAAATACCAGGTGGCTCAGTGAGCCCGGAAGTCATGGTTCATTCCCAGACAGGGCATATACCCTTGTTGTGGGCTTGATCTCCAGTTGGGGGGAGGGGAGGAGAGAGGTGCAGGAGGCAACTTATGGATGATTTTCATCTTGATGTTTCTATCTCTCCTCCCTTCCTCTCTGAAATCAATAAAAATATTTTTTTAAAAACCTTGCACATACAAAATATCCTCTGTTAGCTAATATTTTCATAGTGTAAACTGTCCTTTGAGTTTATGTTCTCAGAGTCTGCATGTTCCTAAACTGAGTTTTCTAAGTGAGCATGGCCATTGGAAGGTGTGAAAATTAACAAAGGGAAATCTTACTTGAAATAGTGCCAGGCCAGAGCAGGTGCTCATATGCAGTACCGGAAGTCAAATTATGGGATGAATTGATTACCAATTACAGAACCCAACAGAAAACCCTCAACAGGAAAGAATCATCAGTGGTAGGCCCCAACATAAAAGACGTACATTAGGTCTCCTACAAGAAATTGACAATCCCAGCCAATGAGAAATCATCCTGCAAGAAATTTATCACCGCAGCCAATGAGAAACCATCATCGCCCTTAACTCTCAATTGTCTCCAATGAACTTTTGTTCAAAACTACCCCTCCCAACTTCCTTCTTCTCCATAAACCGTTCCTCTCCTTTGTTTGTTGGCCTTGCCTATGGCTTTTGCTATAGCTTACTTGTCCTGAATTGCATTTCTTTGCTGTTCCCAAATAAACCCATTTTTGCTGGTAAAATAACTTTTCTTTTTAAGGTCAACAAAGGCAAACTGAATAGATGTAGAAAAATAAATTGTACAGTATTTCACACCGGAAGTAAAATTAGTCTTAGGGCAATCAATTTCTCATTCCTTTTATTATATGCAACAAAAGAAAGCATGCTTGAGTGAAGAGACTTTATATGGCCATAAAAGTGAAGAATCTTTTTTTTAAGAAAAATATTAAATATCTTCCACATTTTTGCCCTGTAATTATTTTGCACTACCTTTATGTCTCAAAGAAGGCTCAGAAGCAATAAACCTTCCTCACTAATAAAAAGCACGAACAAAGCTGTTCTGTAAACTTGGAGGAAGTTTGGGACTATTTCCTCAGCCCTGTCTTTGTCTCCACCTAGGATTATGACACATCTGATTCCAGTCCACAGTCACTGCAACCAAGGCGCTGGGCGGCTGAACGTCAAATCCTGTCACACAAATAAGATTTGAATGAAGGGGGGCGGTGAGAGCCCACAAACACGAGGCACCTTAAGCAAGGTCATGGGATTTTCACACTAAACAAGCCCTTTGGGCTTCCAAAAAGGAAAAAAAAAAAAACACACGTAAGTCCCCAAAGAGAGAACAGGTCATTCAGGGGTCAGCCGCAGAGGCAGGGCCCAAATCCTGGCTCCGCGCCCCCAACGCTCCCCAACACGGGCCGCGCGGGCGGAGGCTGCGGTCGGGGCCGCGCCCGCGGAGCTCGGGCCGGAGGGAGGCCGCGCCGAGGCTGGGACGGGGTGCGGGGCCGGAGCGGCGGGCGCGGAGCGGGGCCGAGCTCTCACCCTTGTCGCACGCCAGCAAGAAAAGCTTCTCATCCAGGGAGTTCTCCTCCTTCACCTCCCGCACGTCCTTCAGCGCCATCACCTCGCTCGGCGAAGAGGAGGAGGAGGGGGACGACAGCAGGGAGGAGGAGGAGGCGCCGGAAGGGTCCGTGCTCGGACACCCGGCCGCCATCGCCGCGCCCCACGAAGGGGACAGGCCGGGAGACCGGGGCCGCGGCCCGGGGCCCCGCCCGGCCGCAGGGCCCGAGAAGGGATGGGTCGGCCCCACGGCTGCTTCCGCGCGCGGCCCGTCGGCCCCGAAGAGCGTCCCGTGTCCCGGGAGCCAGCATTCGCCCTCCGCCGACAGCCCCAGGTCGGGGGCGGCCCCGGCGCGACCCCTCCCCAGCCGCCTGCGCCCCGGCCGAGCCGGTCCGCGCCGGTCCGGGGACGACAGAGTCGCGGGCGCCAGGGCGGCGGAGCGTGGGGCCGAGCCCGAGCCGCAGGGGCCGCGCGGGGCGGGGGCCGGCAGGGGCCGCAGGAGCGGTGCGCAGAAGTCCCGGAGGCGGCTCTGCGGACGCCGGGGTAAGGGCCGTGGGACCGCCTGCCGAGCGGGGACTCCTCCTCTCTCCCCGCCCCGCCCCGCGTCAGCTACGCCGCCTCAGCCGGGCCTACAGCGTGGGCGGGGCCGGGCCTGGTGGGCGGGGCCGGGCCTGGTGGGCGGGGCCGGGCCTGGTGGTGGGCGGGGCCTGGTGTCTGTCTGCAGGTCCGGGTGGGCGTGCTGACTGACCGGGGCGGCTCAGCGGAGGGCCTCCCCGCCGCCTCCTGCTGCGCGGAAGCCGCCAGGCCGCTGGGCGGCTGAACCGTGAGGGCTCAGGCCGAGGGACACCCTTGTGTGACTGCGGGGTCATGTCCTGTCCCTGTGCCCTCTGCCTCGCCGCGCTGCCAGACGTCCCTGCTTCCCGAATTTCTGAAGACTCTTAACTCATTTGTGATCGTAGAAAGGCGCAACATTCCTGATTCATACGTTTATTCGCATGTAATTCAAGTGTATGTCACGTAATCATGGATAAGCACGTTTTTAGGATAGACTGTGCATCACAGCCCTTCAATGGCTTCTTCATACACTTTTAAGTCGACTCAAGCTTCTGGGTTTAGGTTATCCCCTCTGGACGTCCACAAGGGGCTGGGTTAATTTCTTAGATTCAGGGAAATTCCGGCCTTCTTTAGTGGACAGACCTACCAGGCATTCCAAAGTATTAGAGGGCTTTTCTTCCTTCAAAATGAAACATGGAGTTGGAGTGTGGACCCTTCCTTGTGAGTTCTTGTCCTACGAAGTTTGAACAATAAATTCATGAACTAAAAAGATGAAAGAGTATCAGTTTAAAAGGTCAAAGCCCACCTGATACCCCCCTTTTTCTCGCCCCCTTATCTTGCAACATTCTTCTATCCTCTGCCAATATATGCCTTTCCCTTATCTGTGACATCTATGTTGTGTTAATTTGCATACTCACGCCTAATTGGCTGGTGGGCATCACGAAGGTATAGTCAATTTTCACCTTACTCTTTTAGTTTTTTGTGGTTGTTGTTAATCTTCACCTGAAAATATTTTTTTTCCATTGCTTTTTAAGAGACTGGAAGGAAGAGGGTGGCGGGGGGTGGGGGGTGGAGAGAGAGAGAGAGACATGGGCTGGTTTCTTCCCAAACTTACCCAGACTGCCGCTGGGGAATGAATCTATAACTCAGGTACATGCCCTTTACCAGGAATCGACTGGAGACCCTTTGGTGTGCAGACCAATGCTCTAATCACTGAGAAAAACTGGCCAGGCCCATTTTAGCCTTAAACAAAAAAATCTCTAGATCATAAATCTCCCCCTTCTATACTTTTGGATTCAGTTGTAAGTCTGTGTATTTGGTGAAATGTCAAAGTTGCTCACTGTAAATTTGTGGCCATGTTTGGGTTTGTGTGAGTTTACCCAGTAAAAATTTTACTCCCTCCACCCAGTGCACAAATTTTGTGCACCAGGCCTCTAGTCATTTATACTGTCCAAACACACATCCTTAAAGAGACCTTCCTTGACCACCCAAGCTAAAATAATATTCACCCTAGTTCCCAAATCAGTCTCTATCATGTTACCATTTTATTTCTCTTACTACAGTTATCATTATCTAAAATTCCCATTTGTTTATCACATGTCTCTCTTCACTAGGATATAAGATTAATGAAGTCATATGTTTTTCTTGACTAAATCTCCAGTGTCTAATGCCATACCAGGATCATAATAGGCAAATTTATGTTATTGGATTGGTTGATTCACCCTAATTACCTCCACATAAACTAAATGTGTAGTAATATGCCGCTGGTCTCTATTAAATTTCTTCATGTTAAAAAACCATAGAATGACCTTCACTCTCCCAAAATAATCTAGTGTTTTTTGTTTTAATAGTTTTAAGCAATTATTTTTACTAACTAAAGAATTAGGAATTTTGTTTTAGTAATTTTAATTTTCTCTTTTCTGGAAAATAATCTTATTTTCCAGACTAGAGGCCCAGTGCTCAAAATTCGTGCACAGGTAGGGTCCCTAGGACTGGCCAGCGATCAGGGCCAATCAGGGCCTTCCAGCTGCCAACCGGGGCCTCCCTTCCCTGGCTGTCCAACTCCTAGACTCCCGGTTGAACTCTCAAGGGGACAATTTGTATATTAGGCTTTTGCTGGAAGCCACCACTTGCCGATAGTGTCACAAGAGTGCACCAAGGAATGCAGAAGGCCAATGGACCTTGGGTGTTAGCAGGACTGACATTAAGCGCCTTGTCTGTTGAGATAGTGGTGGCTCAAGACAATTCCCTAACCTGATAATCCTCTTACTGTTTACCAAACTTTACCCTTGATATGCCTGTATGCATTGCTAAAGGGAAAATGTGTATTCAAGTAAATAAATAGCGGACTAGGCCAGAAGTTGGTGTTTCTCCTCAAGAAAGAGGTCTCCACCTGGCCCCCAATGCCTTTTTTGTGTGTGATTTTCACTTTTTTTTATTATCTAAAGTTTTACATATGTCTTCTTTTTTCCCAATTGACCACCCCCCTACCCATTCCCACCCTGGGTAATCCCCCACCACCCCAGTGTCCAATGCCTTCTAAATTCATATGTCTTGTATAGCATTTTCATTTGTGTGTTGGCCCCTCCTTCAGATCCTGAACTCTGGTTGCGGCAGGCTTTTATATATATAAACTAGTAGCCCGTTTGCACGAAGATTCGTGCAATAGACCTTCATTCACCTGGCTGCCTGCACCAGTTTTCTGCCGGCACCAGGGACCCAGGCCTTGGCTGTGGCCACCGCCTTCTACCTTCTTTCAGGGTCCCGTCTTGGCCCTGGGCGGTGGCCTTGGGCTCGGCTGCGCCCAGCGTCCCTGCTACCCGATCTCAGGAGCGAGCCGACCTCCCAGGTCGGCTCGCTCCTGCGATCAGAGCAGGCACCCCGCTGGCGTCCAAGGCCCGGAAAGCCCCGGGCAGCTTTCCGGGCCTTGGGCTCCGCCGCACCCCAGCTTCCCTGCAACGGTTTCCTGGTGGGCGTGGTTGATGGGCGTGGCTTGGTTGGTGGGCGTGGCTTGGGTATAGCGAAGGTGTGGTCAATTTGCATATTTGTCTATTATAAGGTAAGATTTTCAGGGTTATATATTTTTATGTAAATACAATAAATGCTGACACATTTGTACATACACAGAATTTTATTAAATATACTTTGTGAGAAAAAGAACACCCTGAAGTGCTAAATTTCATGTAAATCAGATAACTTAGTAAATATATGGCGAAAAAAATCAAAAGGGGAAACATGATTTAAATAATCTCACAAAAGAGCAAGAACATATCTTAATCATCATATAGGAAAAAAATCATCAAAATATAAAAGGAAAGGAAATCTCTCTTATAGAAGAATATACTTCATAGTTCCACCTGTTCATAATTCCAGTGAAAATCTTACCAATATGTATATTTTAATCAATGGTAAAAGGGAAGTTAGACTTCTCATTCATACTGACATAAAGTGACAGTATTTTTGTTGCACAGCAGTTTCACTGGTACTGACAGTGGAAGATGAAGAAAGCAGATTTCTGAATTCAACTGTTAGTAAAGAATCTTTCCACTCCTAAAAAATCAGACAAAAATAGGTCTCAGACTTAGTTGTTCCTAAGCAACACAAGCATTTACCAAACATTGCCAACTTGTAGGAGGCTGCAGAAAAAAACGTGAAAATGCTCTATGTTAAAAAATACTTTGTGTTACTTTCTGCTAAAGAGATTCAGTTGGCATGTTCTAGATTATTTAGGGCTTCAGTAGAGATCAAAATTAGCATCTGTAACATGAAGCTAACATTATAGCATCAACATATTTTGAAATCCTCTAGCCAAAATTTGGCTCTAAATATCTGGAAGAAGTCAATCACAAATTACCATATGCACATCAAAAATGAATATTTCTAAAAGAAATTTTCATGTACCAAATAGTTACAAACTGAAAAGTACACACAGTGGGGGCACAATAAATACTTATTGGTTGGCTGACTCACCAATTATACATACCGTTTAAGAAAACCCAGATAATTCGGTGCAAAATATATACATACACAGACATATTTCCCTAATAACATCTTGCCAATATATATATGCTGCCTGTCATTACCTAACAAGCATATATAAAGTATCAATGGGGTTGAAATTAAGTTTTAAGTAAAAAGCTCTGGCTTCTTACATAAGAGAATGAACTTTGGGAGTTCTCATATATTAAAAAAAATTAATGTTGCTAGAACAATACTTGTCACTTAAAAGTTTTAGACAATATAGAAATTTACAGAAAAGTTAGTTTAGACCACTGCACATAGAGGGAAAAAACAAAGTGATGAAACTGAATTATGACTTTTAATGCAGTTATAATCAAATTTAACACAAATCAAAACACATTTCACAGGACTTGAAAAAAATTTTGTATTGATCTTTTAGAACTATGAAAAAGATTAAATTAGTCCTGTTTTAATGAGACTTTCCAGAAATGAAAATAATTTAATTGCGAAATATCAGCTTGATGATGAACATATTCTAAGTATCTACTAGTAAATTAATTGTGTTATCCAAAAAGGTTGACAGATTCTAACTAGTATGAATAGGATACTGAATTCATTAATGAATTTTACAATTGTTTTGAGCATATAAGTAATCTCTGCTTTTATACCTACTACATTTCAGAATTCTGTAAACTGTGAGGCATTCCATGTGTTAATGTGGCAGAAAATCATATTAAATGTTTATTTTATTCTGTTTAGTCCTTTTCCCATTAAGCATGCAAACACCGTCATGACCATCTTTGGCTTCACTTCTACAAGGTCGTCAGGTAAGGCATATATCCTGGCACCAATCTTTCGAGCAACTGAAATGGCATATCTTGAAAAAAACAAGAAAAATATATTGGTATTTGATATCTACTGTGTTTTCTTTATTATCTATATATATATATAAGCCTAAGTGACTGGCTGGTAGCTATGACACACAATGACCACCAGGGGGCAAACGCTCAATGCATGAGCTGCCTAGCAACAGCAACTTTGCAGAGTGCCCTCTCTCACTCTGGGACCCTTTGGGTAAGGTGACCAGACATCCCGCTTTTGACGGGACAGTCCCGATTTTTAACAATTTGTCCCGCGTCCCACGGTGTTTTAAAAAAGTCCCGATTTTTGGAAGGAATGCACGACAAGCTAGGGAACGGCGGGAGAACGGGAAGGGAATATACTGTTTTCGGCGGCCATGTGGCTATTTAGCCAGGATATGAGTTTTATATTATTTTTGTTAATTTTATAATGTTTAACTTTAATAATAACAAATATTGTTGAGAAATGATTATCGAGAACTGCTTATCAAAGTTCGCATTGTTGATCAGTTGTTAGAATTCGACCACCATTGTTTGGACTTAATGAACATGGCATTTTTTGGGATTGGCAACAACGAAAACATTTTGTAACTGTCTCTCAGAGGATACACATAGTACTGAGTGCTAGTAAGCTAGTTAAACAAGTGATGTCATTACAAATCAGCTATTCAGAAAATTTAGGTAAGTAATTTATTTATTTCATAAATACATAAATTTTCTTGAATTTAGCAGACAGTACTTGTATTATTTATATTTTATAGTGGCAGCAAAAAGTCTAGCACCGGCCTCGAAAGTGACACTTACGGCAAATTCATGACCTTTTAAACAACGACAGCAACCTACTAAAAAAAATTCACTCAAATGAGAAATATGCCAAAGAATAAAATAATACTATACATATTTTTTTATTATATTTGTAAATTGTACTTATGTTGAAATTTTTAAAAAATATATTACAATACTATTTTTGCATTCTATGACAATTTTTGTTGCTCCATATAGACCAAATTTTTAATCAAACCCCCCACCCCACCCCCAGTCAATGGTGTCCCGCTTTACCAATGTTAAAATCTGGTCACCTTACCTTTGGGGGATGTTGGACTGCCAGTTTTGGCCCTATCCCTGCAGACCAGGCCAAGCGCCCCCACCTGCCTGAGGGACCCCACTCACTCCACAGATGCCCTTTAAGCTCTGGTGCTGCCCCAGGTGCGGCTGGCCAGAGAGGGACCATGGGAGGTTGGCTCCAGGGTGTGTCAGGCCCGTCTCACCGCCGGCCACCTTCTAATTAACTTTTTTCAATGTGCACGAATCTATGCACATAGATATGCATATAGTATGTTAATAAAAGAACGAAATATTTTATGATTTAACTTTACAAAAAAGTTAAGTTTGAGTAGTTAAATCATATTACTTATACAAGTTGTATTTAAAAATGTGAATCTTAAAGATATATTAACCTTACCTGTATGGATTTAAGAATTTAAAGAGCCACTATGTTCTAATCTAATCTAATAATAGACAAATATGCAAATTGACCGCACCTTCGCTACACCTAAGCCACGCCCACCAACCAAGCCACGCCCACCAACCAATCAGGACGAGTATGCAAATTGCCCCAACAAAGATGGCGGCTAATTTGCATATCAAGACAGCGTCCAAAGAAGTCAAGAGCTGCAGAAGGGAGTAAAGCTTCGAAGAAGCAAGCAAGCGAGGGGGGGGGGGTGGGATAAGGGCGGGGTGGAGGCGGGGCCAAAGGGAAATGCGGGTGGGCTGGAGGAGAAGGCGGGGCGGGGGACAAGGGCGGGGCAGAGGCGGGGCCGGGGCCGAAGGGAAACACGGGTGGGCTGGAGAAGGCGGGGCGGGGGACAAGGGCGGGGCGGAGGCGGGGCCGAAGGGAAACGCGGGCGGGCTGGAGGAGAAGGCGGGGCGGACGACAAGGGCGGGGCAGAGGCGGGGCCGAACGGAAACGCGGGCGGGCTGGAGGAGAAGGCGGGGCGGACGACAAGGGCGGGGCAGAGGCGGGGCCGAACGGAAACGCGGGCGGGCTGGAGGAGAAGGTGAGGCGGGTGATAAAGGCGGAGCGGAGGCGGAGCCGGGGGCAAAGGGAAACGCGGCGGGCTGGAGGAGAAGGTGAGGCGGGCGGCAAGGGAGGAACAGAGGCGTGGTAGAGTGCAGCAGGAAATCCTATTGCAGGATTTTTCCTGCAACGGGAAAGCTAGTACAAACAATAAAAGCTTACTTAGCATTGTTCAGCTTGTCCTCATCAGAGAAGTCTTCTCTCTTTATCATTTCTTGACGAACTGCATTTGGTGCAATGGCATCTATTAAGTCTAGGACAGGTAAACTAGTGCTAATAGATTTGTCCTAGAAAATAAAGAATAGATGAAAATTCGTATCAAACCAGAAGATCATGACCATAAAACTGAAAGCAATTTATAAACTTTCTTTACACTCAACATTCAGCTTCTCTGCAACCAGCACACATCACAAATCATTAAAAATACACTTTCCCTCCCATCTTTACAGAGCTTACATTGTAGAGAGCTATCATCTTCCTGAAGTTGTGGATGTGACAATTACAAAAGTATGCTAACTACAGTATTCATTCTGTATAAAATACAGTATTCATTCTGTATAAAATAAACAACATTTGAAATGAATGGAGATGAATTTTAAATAAATAGTTTTGCAAATTCTAACAATCCTATATAATAAAGAGGTAATATGCAAATTAACCCACAAGCCATCACAAGATGGCTGCGCCCACAGCGGAGGTGGGGTTCCTGTAACCAGCAATCAGCAGGGACCTGAGGCTGCATGGCGCTGGGCCGGGGGACCTGAGCCTGCGCCCCCACGCTCAGTGGGGCATGACTGGGGACCTCAGGCTGTACCCCCCGCCCAGCAGGGCTTGATGGGGGACCTCAAGGCGTGGCCCCCGCCCAGCAGGGCTTGATGGGGGACCTCAGGCGGCGTTCCCCCCACCCTAGGCCAGGGGACCTGAGACTGTACCCCTCGTCTGGCAGGGCTTGACAGGGTTGGGGCCGGCCGGGTATGGATCTCGCCCAATGGGGCGGGGGGGGGGGGGGGGGAGCCGGCTGGGTCTGGGTCTCATGTAATTTTGAGGCAAGCGCAGGTGGGTGGGAACTTGACTCTGGGTCCCGCAGCGCACCCCAGACTCTGACAGGAGGAAGATTTTCATATATATTTTACTAATTTTCTTTCATCTCTGACACTTCTATTATAGAGAAAGGGCAAATAGCAATATTAAAATATTTCCTCTAATTAATTCCCTTTTAATGTGCACAAATTTCGTGCACTGGCCCACTAGTAATGTATATTTTTAGACCATGAATTCCTAAGCCTTCACTTAATTTTTTCAAAAGGAAAAATGATAATGGAAAGGAACTAACATTTACAAAAGCATTTTTCTTGTTGTTTTACATGTTTAGCTTATTTGATCTTTTTAACAAACTGGTATTCAAGAAATTATATTATCTCTTTTAAAGAGAAAGAATATAAAGTTCACAGAGCTCCAGTGACTTTTCCACATAACCAGTAAGTACAGAATTGCTATTTGAATCCATAACTGTCCCTCTCAAGATTCTCGTCATTGTTGACGTTACCTCCAAGACAAACTAAAAAGGGATAACTAAGTTTTAGTGACTAGAGCATTGCAGTTGAAGTTAGAAATTCTGGTCTGAATTTATTTTACCACTTACCAATACAAATTATCTGTTCTGTCTCTCAGCTTGAATGGTGGCCACTGTTTTTTGCCTACCCCAAATCCATTCCTTACTACTTTCTCCATCCTAACAGAACTCACATTTTTGCTGTTACCTCCCACACATGGACATGTGCTCCAAGGAAGGCTGATCCCATCCACAGTTCCAGAGGTGTCCTGAATTAGTCTAGGCCATGCATTCTGAGGTTGGGGTGATCAAGTTACTCTTTTATGTATAAAGCAGACATACAGTAATATCTATGTTCTTAAAATGGGGAAGGGGTGTTTAGGAAGAAAATGTCTAAGAAGACTCCTTGAGTGAATAATAAAACACATTGAAAAATACTAGTCTAAGCCACATTGATTTAATTTGGGTTTAATTTAATTTAATGTGAGGCCCTTACTATTCGGAGAGAATTATGAAAAGCCAGCAAACCCTCCTCCTGGATGTGAATGAAAGGATAACACCTCTGTAGCCAGAAGCTATCCTATAACCAAGAGGAGAACCAGCTTTAGGGTGAAGTTGGCACTTTAGATGGCAAAGAATGGATGGACAAAAACTTGAGTCCTGAATGACATTCTTCAGTGACTGGTTCAACCAACCTTGAAGTCAGTCCTACGCCTCTGGATTTCTGCTCTTGTTCTGTATCTTTTCCTTTGGCTTAAATCACTTTAAACTTGATTTCTGTTACCTGAAGTCAAAATTATTCTTTCCAAATTACTACAATGGGAATGTCACAGGAATCCTAGGAATATTAAGATTATACACATACGAGCCTAACCAATGGTTAAGGACAACAGGGGGGTGGGGGCATCCATGGGGAGGGGTGTGGGATGGGAATTGGGGGATGAGGACAAATATGTGACACCTTAATCAATAAAGAAATTTAAAAAAAAGATTATATACGTGAAAGCTTCCAGTATAGTTTCTAGCCAAAAGTCATTCTTAATAAATGTTTCATAAAACAAATTGAAGCATGTGAAACAGAGTAACTGCCTGCTCTCTTTGGGTCATGATCTATGAGCCACTGCATTTATTAATTTTATAAAAGTTTATATTCTTCATTTTCAGGAATGCTTATTATATGAAACACTTCGGGGGGGTAGAAGTAGAGGGATAAAAATAGAGTTCTTCAGTCTATTTCTTGGTGGTAACTTGGATCTGTTTTTGTCATCTTCTCTATTTCTGAAAAATTCTCACACCTGTTTTCTCAATGTGTATTCTGCAAACTACCTAGATAAACATCACCTCAGGTGCTTGTTAGAAGCGCAAATTTATCCCTATCCTCAAAGTAATGAGGATATAGATGGGGCGAGAAACCTACACTTTTTAAAAAAATTTCTTTATTGATTAAGGTATCACATATTTGTCCTCATCCCTCCAGAAATCTACAATTTTAAAAAGCTTTCTAGATGTACATTGTTCTACTTCCTAAAATTAAACTTAACACTTATATAACCCTATTACATAAAAAGCCAGGGTCTATCACTACCTAAACAACAGACGGATGACAAAACACCAGGCTAGGGTCCCAGCCGGCACAGCGGGCATCAGTCCTGGGTCCTGGCCGGCGCAACGGGAGTCAGTCCTGGGTCCCAGCTGCCCATGGCATGGTGGCAGGAGGCAGCTATGGGTACCAGACACCCGCAGCGCAGCAGTGGGATGGAGCTGTGGGAACAGGAGCATGCTACCATCGGACTGGCCTCTAGGTCCCTCCCCCCGCCCACAAGCTCCAGGGAACCAGGGCCATGCTGCCATCGGACTGGCCTCTTGGATTATACCCTCAGCATGCAGGCTCTGGGTAACCAAATCCATGCTGCGATTTGGGAATCTTGGTCCCTCCCGCTGCCCACAGGCTCCGGTGAACCGGAGCCATGCTGCAATCAGACTGGCCTCTTAGTCCCACCGGCCCTCGGCCCGTAGGCCTGGGTAACCAGAGCCATGCTACAATGGGACTGAACCCTACCCGAGGGGTTGCGGATTGTGAGAGTGTGCAGTCTGGGCTGAGAATTCCCTCTCCCCCCGAGTGCACAAATTTTCATGCATCGGGCCTCTAGTCCTATATAATAAAAGGCTAATATGCAAATCAACTCAATGGCAGAATGACTGGTCATTATGTCGTGCACTGACCACCAGAGGGTAGACGCTCAATGCAGGATCTGCCCCCTGGTGGTCAGTGCACCAGAAGCCAGGCTCATGGCAAGTGAGCACAGCAGTGTTGGCAGGAGCCTCTCCCACATCCATGACAGCACTAAGGATGTCCGACTGATGGGTTAGGCCTGCTCCCCCATGGAAGCAGGCCTAACCCATCAGTTGGACATCCCCCAAGGGATCCCGGACTGTGAGAGGGCACAGGCCAGGCTGAGGGACCCCCCCTCACTGAGTGCACAAATTTTGTGTACCAGCCCTCTAGTTCTATAATAAAATTGTAATTTCTATGTGCTTTCTTTTCATAATATTTCTGTGGTGATTCAAAAACAGACAAGTGGAGAGATCCAAGATGGCTGCCAAAGGGATGGTTGGCTGCAAGATAGTGTGTGAGTGAGAGAACGAAGTAAGAGTGTGTGGCCATGCGGGGGTGTCTGTATTTGTCAGTGAGGGACAGCTATAATTCACAGGCCTGGTGGGAACTGGAAGACCAAACTCCCCTGGCCGGGCAGCCTCTACTGTTGGTGAAATCTCTCCTGGAGTGGCTGGCTCTGCCACAGAGACCACACCATCTTGAAAGGGAGACTGGCTATGATAGGAGACCAGCTTTGATCAGAAGCCCAGCCTTACCTTCAACCGGGAGACCTCGGATACCTCCCAGGACCTTACAACCACAATGCCCAGGGACTAGCTGCCTCAGCTGCAAACCCACGGACACTGGAATTCCAACCTCCCCAACCGCGGGCTGTCCAGAGGGAGACAAAGTGGCGCCAAAAATGTGGACAGGCCCTGTGCCTTCTCACAGAGCAGATAGAACAACTGAATTCAACAACATCCACCTGGAACTGGCAAATTAAACACAGCTGGTGAGGCAACGCACGGACGGAAAGGTCAGATACCACCTAAAGAAAGGTGAGATTTGGGATCAAGGCTGGAGGGAGAAACGCGTGCAGTGGGAACTAGAGTCTCAGAGGAAGGCTGTGCCCCACAAAGTCCGCAACCAATGGGATCAGTGTAGCCCTTGAATGTGGAAGGGGGTCCACAGGGCTGCTGGCAGAAGGGAACTATAGATATTAAACCAAAGCTGGACTGGGCCCAGAAAGGCAGCGTGAAGGAAAAAATGTCACGCATAGTGCCAGGGGAAAAAGACGTGAGTCTGCATGCCTCTTCTGGCCATTTTTTTTTTTAAATCCTTATTTTTGCTTGCTAAGTACAGTACATAGGATCTACCAATTAAAAACACTCACTGAGAGAAGAGGAACCAAGATGGCAGCAAAGGTAAACAACTAAACTGCCGCCTCGCACAACAATTTCAAAAATACAACTAAAAAACAAAACGTCTACCACCCAGAACCACAGGAAAGCTGGCTGAGGGGAAGATTTACAACTAAGAAGAGAAGGGAGAGCAAACGCTGGAGAGCCGAGGTACGGAGGCGCACAAGAAGCGGGCTGGCAGCGGGCGGCTGGGCGCGCGGCTTTTCTTCAAACCGAAGGGAGACAAACTCCCGATCACTCTGAACTCCAGTTTCTGGGGACACGCGGGGGACCCAGACATATATGGGGAGAAGCTGGACTCTCGGCCATCGGTCAGAGAGTGAGAGTGACTATTCTGCAGAGGTGCGCCCAGCAATCAGGGTTTGCTGCGCTGGAGCGCAGGACACGGAGACTTGGAAACGCGGAAAGGCAGAGACGGCTGAAGGCAGCCATGGCCGTTGGCCACACCCCAGCCTAGTGATGCCCTGAGACCCCGCCCCGCCCTAAGACCCCGCCCCGCACATTCTACAAACCGGCCCAGGCTCCACACAGCGGCTTTTACATATAAATGGCCTGTGCTGTGGCAGCTCAACCAAATTAACTGCAGCTCCAGTCAGACTGCTCCAAAACCGCCCAAGCAAAGAGGAGAAAACTGTAGCTCTTGCTGTTGCTCCTGCTGAGAGGCCTCAGACCTGCACCCCATTGGAGATCCAGACACTAGGGTATCTAGTGGTCGGTGTGCACGACACCAGATTTCAACCACTCTCATAAGGGACACATTCAAGAGGCAGACTCAGTGAGCACCAAAGCCCTACTGTGCCTCCAGCACAGCAATTCTTCCGTTATAGACACAGCAGGTCCTCACAGCCAATTGGCCTGGAGGTCAATTCCTCCCAGTGTACCAACAGCAATCAAGGCTTTTAACTACACCAAGACTTTCCACTCAGCCCACAAAGGGGTGTACCAAGAGCGACCACCTAGGGTGATTGGGAAGCTGAGCTACCAGCCCATATAGGTCACTGACCACACAAAGCCACTCCATCAACACAGGGAGGCAGCCAAAATGCGGAGACACCAAAGTATGTCATGAGTAGGAGAGATGGAGGAAAGCAAACTAATGGATGACACAGTGTTCAGAACCACGTTTATAAGGTTACTCAAGAATCTTCTAAAAACCACTGAGAAACTTGAAGAGACCTTCAAGGACCTTAATGAGAATACCAAAAAAATGGAAAAGGACCAGTCAGAAATTATGCATACACTGTCTGAAATAAAGAATATACAGACACTCAACTGTAGACCACCGTACCCGAAGAGTCAAACCAAAGATCTGGAATATGAGGAATAAAAAAACACCCAACCAGAGAGGCGGAAAGAAAGAAGAATCCAAAAGTGTGAGGATAGCGTAAGGAGCCTCTGGGATGGCTTTAAGCGTACCAATATCCAAATTTTTGGGGTGCCAGAAGAAGAGAGAGAGCAAGATACTGAAAACCTATTTGAAGAAATAATGACAGAAAACTTCCCCCACCTGGTGAAAGAAATAGACTTACAAGTTCAGGAAGCGCACAGAACCCCAAACAAGAGGAATCCAAAGAGGACCACACCAAGACACATCATAATTAAAATGCCAAGGGCAAAAGACAAAGAGAGAATCTTACAAGCAGCAAGAGAAAAACAGTTAGTTACCTACAAGGGAGCACCCATACGACTGTCAGCGGATTTCTCAACAGAAACTATGCAGGCCAGACGGGAATGGCAAGAAACATTCAAAGTGATGAATAGCAAGAACCTACAACCAAGACTACTCTACCCAGCAAAGTTATCATTCAGAATTGAAGGGCAGATAAAGAGCTTCACAGATAAGAAAAAGCTAAAGGAGTTCATCACCACCAAACCAGTATTATATGAAATGCTGAAAGGTATTCTTTAAAAAGAGGAAAAAGAAGAAAATAGTAAAGATAAAAATTATGAACAACAAATACATATCTATCAACAAGTGATCCTAAAAATCAAGTGAATTAAAAATCTGAGGAACAGAATAAACTGGTGAACATAATAGAATCAGAGGCATAGAATGGGAGTGGATTGATAATTCTCAGGGGGAAAGGTGTGTCTGGGGGGGGGGGGGTACGGGAAGAGACTGGACAAAATCATACACCTATGGATAAGGACTTTGGGGGGGAGGTAAGGGCAGAAGGGGGGTGGGAACCGGGTGGCGGGGAGATATGGGGGGAAAAAGGAGAAACAATTGTAATAATCTGAACAATAAAGATTCATTTAAAAAAAAAGAACAGAGCTCAACACAGTAAATATTTTGTAAGTTTCTGTAGAAAGCATGAATAAATGAATAACAAAATGAAAAAAAAATAATAAATAAATAAAAATAAAAAAATAAAAACACTCACCGAGACTGCAGGGGAAAGTTGTTTTTGTGGAAACTGGGGATCAGAGTTAAGAGAGATGAACAGAAAACCAGCTCTGGGGCAGTCTGTCCTTCCAACCCAGTATTAAGTGCGGCAGGAAAAGCAAAATCTAAATACGGGGTAGAGAGGCCTTTTAGCCCCATATATTAAGACAGAAACACTGCCACCCAGGGGTTGTATCAGAAATTGATTCTTGTGTATAAATACAACTAACAGCAGGCTTAGAACCAAAGAGAACAGAGAGATCCGCCTGGTTGAAAACAGGATTGTGGCTTATGACACAGAGGAGTGGTGAATCACAGGGAACTTCAATACTGTGCTGACTACCAGAAAGGAAAGACATGCCAAGCAGAATTGTAGAGGAAGTGAATGACCTTCAGTACTTCACATTTTTATTTTACTTAACCCTTTGCACTCGCTTGCTTTTTCCTCGAGCTGCTACCGATGCTAACCGTATCGAGTCACACTCGACATCCAAGTGCAAAAGGTTAAGAAACTAAATTTCTTTTTCTCTCACTTGATTTTACCTTGTTTATTATATTGTTAATTTTAACTATTATTATTATTAATATTACTTTACCCTTTTTTAAATTTTATTTGATGTTTTTCTTTATTTTATTTTATTTTGGGATTAGTGTTCTACATTGTATTTTTATTTTCCCTTTAGCATTATTTTACTCTATCTCAAATTTTCCTTTATGCCAACACTCTCTTCCTCACTTTTCCCCCTTTTTTGTCCTGTTTCTCATACCCTTTTCCTGCTTTAGTTATCCTCTATCCTTTCTTTTTACTCCTTGTGAAAAATTGATCTTATTCATATATCTAATTTCTTCTACCCTGCTCTAAGCCCATACACACTTGTCTCTTCTCTTTCTTTCTTTTTTTTAAAATATATTTTATTGATTTTTTACAGAGAGGAAGAGAGAGGGATAGAGAGTTAGAAACATCGATCAGCTGCCTCCTGCACACCTCCTATTGGGGATGTGCCTGCAACCAAGGTACATGCCCTTGACCGGAATTGAACCTGGGACCTTTCAGTCCGCAGGCTGACGCTCTATCCACTGAGCCAAACCAGTTAGGACATATTCTCTTTCTTCACTATCCAATATTTTTTGCCGTTTTCTTTCTTTCTGTATTGTTGCTGTTGTTTGCTTGATTGTTGGTTAGTTTTTGTTTGTTTGTTTTTGCTTCTGTTTTTCCTCTCCTCACTTTTTCTTTTCCTCTACTAATAACTTAACTAATTCCAATCACCAATCACTAGCTACTCTCTATTCTCCTTTTCCAATAGCAAATAAATACATAGATAGATAGATTAAAGAAGGTTGTGGATTCTACGTATATACTACAGGCCCAGTGCATGAAATTCATGCACGGGGGAGGAGGTGTCCCTCAGCCCAGCCTGTACTCTCTCCAATCTGGGAACCCTCGAGGGATGTCCGACTGTCCGATTGCAGTCAGACATCCCTCTCACAATCCAGGACTGCTGGTTCGCAATGGTTCACCTGCCTGCCTTCTGATTGCCTCTAACTGCTTCTGCCTGCCAGCCTGATCACCCCATAACCACTCCCCTGCCAGCCTGATTGATGTGTAACTGCTCCCTGCCAGCCTGATTGCCCCTAACTGCCCTCCTCTGAAGGCCTGGTCACCCCTAACTGCCCTCTCTTGCAGGCCTGGTCCCTCCCAACTGCCCTCCTCTGCTGGCCATCTCTGGCAGCCATCTTTTGTCCACATGGGGGCAGCCACGTTTGACCACATGGGGGCAGCCATCTTGTGTGTTGGGGTGATGGTCAATTTGCATATTACTTTTATTATATAAGATAGAGGCCTGCCACATGGGAGGGGGCCAGCTGGTTTGCCCTGAAGGGTGTCCTGGATCAGGGGGGGAGTTCCCTTGGAGCATGGGGTGGCCTGGGCAATGAGCCTGTGGTGGTTTGCAGGCCAGCCACGCCCCCTGGAGACCCAAGCGGTGGCCCTGGTATCTGGGATTTATTTATCTTCTATAATTGAAACTTTGTAGCCTTGAGTAAAGGCCTGGGCCAGCCAAGGTGTGCAGGAAGCTTGGCTTCCTCCATTGCCGGGGAAACCCAAGCCTCCTGTTCACTCCATGGACGCAGCCATTTTTGTTGGGATTTATCTTCTATAATTGAAACTTTGTAGCCTTGAGCGAAGGCCAGGGCTGAGGGAGCTCGGCTTCCTCCATTGCTGGGGAAACCCAAGGATCCTGCTCGCTCCATGGCCACAGCCATCTTGGTTGGGTTAATTTGCATACTCGTTCCTGATTGGCTGGTGGGCGTGGCTTGTGGGTATATCGGATGTACAGTCAATTTGCATATTACTCTTTTATTAGATAAGACTAGAGGCCCAGTGCACGAAATTCGTGCACGGAGGGGGGTTGTCCCTCAGCCCAGCCTGCACCCTTTCCAATATGGGACCCCTTGAGGGATGTCCGACTGCCCGTCAGTGAGCTAGAAGACAAGATAGGAAAAAATACCCAAGAAGAGCAGCATCTAGGAAAAAAAAAAAAGCTTAAAAAGCAGGAGGAGTGCCTAAAGAAACTTTGGGACAAGACAAAATGAAAAAACATCTGCATCTTAGGGGTGCCAGAAGGAGAGGAAACTGAGCAAGGATTAGAAAACCTGTTTAAGGAAATAATGACAGAAAACATCCCTGATATTGGGAAGAAAAAACACACACAAGTCCAAGAAGCTCAGAGTTACAAACAAGAAGAACCCCAAAAGACCGGCAACAAGACACATTTTAATTAAATTGGCAAACACCAATGACAAAGTAATAATCTTAAAGGCTGCCAGAGAGAGACAGAAAGTTACCTACAAAGAATCTCCCATCAGACTATCGACTGATTTCTGAACAGAAACACATCAGGACAGAAGGGAATGGAATAAAATATACAAAGTCATGCAAAGGAAGGGTCTGAATCCAAGAATACTGTACCTAGCAAGACTATCAGTCAAAATTGAGGGAGAAATCAGGAGCTTCACAGACAGAAAAGGACTAAGGGAGTTTATCATCACCAAACCAGCAATGCAAGAAATGCTAAAGGGTCTGCTGTAAAAAGAATAAATAGGAAACGAAGAAGAAACACAGGCATAAAGAATGAAAATAGCAACAAACAAGTGCCTATCAATAATAACTTCAAACGTAAATGCATTAAGTGCCACAATCAAAAGTTATAGGGTAGCTGAGTGGGTAAGAAAACATGACTATATATCTTCTGTCTGTAGGAAACCCATCTCTGAACAAAGGAGTCACACAGACTGATGATGAAGGGATGGAAAAAGGTTTTTCATATGAAATAAAAAAATAATAATAAAGGTGGGGTAGCAATACTTATATTTGACAAATTAGATCTCAAAGTGAAGGCCATGACAAGAGATAAGAAGGCCACTACATAATACTAAAGGGAGCAATTCAACAAGAAGATATAACTCTGATAAATATATATGCACCCAATACAGGAGCACCCAAATACATTAAAAAAAACTTATGGAGGATATCAAGGGAGGGATTGACAGCAATACAGTAATAGTAGGAGACTTTAATACCCCACTATCACCATGTGACAAATCCTCTAAACAAAAAATCAGCAAAGAAACATTAATCCTAAATGACTCACAATATCAGATGGAATTAATTGACATCTTCAGAACATCTCACCCCAAAGCCATAGAATATACATTATTCTCAAGTGCACATGGGTCATTTTCAGAGATAGACCACATATTGGGACACAGGCAAAGACTCTTCAAATTCAAGAAGATAGAAATCATATTAAGCATCTTCTCAGATCACAATGACATAAAACTACAAATCAACTACAATAAAAACAAAAATATATATATCAAACACTTGGAGGCTAAATAGCATGCTATTAAACAATGATTTGGTTACCAAAAAGATCAAATCTAAGCCAACAACTCAACGATGTAGAAAGAGAGCAACAAGAAAACTCCAGCATAAGCAAAAAGAAGGAAATAATAAAGAGCACAGATAAATGACATAGAGACAAAAAAAAAAAAAAAGATAAACAAAACCAAGAGCTGGTTCTTTGAAAGGATAAATAAGATTTATTAAACTCTAGCCAGGCTCACCAAGAATCAAAGAGAGAGGACCCAAATAAACAAAATCCAAAATGAAAGAGGTAACAACCAATCCCACAGAAATACAAACATTTATGAAAAAATAGTATGAACAACTCTATTCCAACAAGATGGACAACCTAGATGAAATAGACATATTCTTAGAAAAAAAATACAAACTCCAAAAAGTCAATCAAGAAGGATAAAAAAAAAAAAACAAAAAACATTGGAATAGGCCGATAACTACTGAAGAAATTGAAGTAGTGATAAAAAAATCTGCGGCAAACAAAGCCCTTGTACAGACAGCTTCACAGGGGAGTTCAACGAAGCATTCAAAGAAGAACTAAAACATATCCTCCTCAGACTATTCCAAAAAATTCAAGAGGAAGGTACACTTCCGATCTCTTTTTATGAAGCCAGCATTACCCTAATCCCAAATCCAGACAAAGACACCCCAAAAAGAGAGAGAGAGAGAGAATTACAGGGCAATATCCTTGATGATAATAGATGCTAAAATCCTCAACATAATTCTAGCAAATCAGATTCAGCAATACATTAGAAAGATCATACACTATGACCAAGTGGGATTTACCCCAGGGATGCAAGGCTGGTACAATATCCACAAATCAATAAATGTGATACATCACATAAACAAACTGAGAGACAAAAATCACATAATCATATCAATCGATGCAGAAAAAGCTTTTGACAAAATCCAACATTCTTTCTGGGTAAAAACTCTCAGCAAAGTGGGAATAGAGGAATCAACTCCACATAATAACAGCCATAGATGACAAACCTACAGCCAAAAATGGGCAAAAACTAAACTCATTTCCCCTAAGAACGAGAACAAGATGAGGATGACCACTTTCACCACTCCTGTTCGATATAGTACTGGAAGTGCTAGCCATAGCTCTCAGACAAGAAGAAAAAATAAAAGGTATCAAAATTGGAAAAGAAGAAGTAAAATTATCTTTATTCGCAGATGACATGGTATTGTAAATAGAAAACTCTAAAGACTCCATCAAAAAAAAATACTAGATCTAATAAATGAATTTGGCAATGTAGCAGGATACAAAATTAATACCCAGAAATCTATGGCCTTTTTATACACCAATAATGAATTCACAGAAATAGAAGTGAGAAAAAAAAATCCCATTTACCATTGCACCAAAAAATTTAAGATACATAGGAATAAACTTAACTAAGGACATAAAAGACCTGTACTCAGAAAACTACAGGACATTAAAAAAGAGATAGAGGAAGACATAAACAAGTGGAAGAACATACCATGTTCATGTTGGTAGAATCAACATCATTAAAATATCCATACTACCCAAAGCAATCTACAGATTCAATGCAATCCCCATTGGAAACCACCGGCGTATTGCAAAGATCTAGAACAAACTATCCAAAAACTTACCTGGAATAAAAAATAAAAAAAAAGACCCGTAATAGCCGCAGCAATCCTGAGAAAGAATAACAAAGTTGGAGGGATCAACATATCAAGCTATATTACCAAGCCACAGTTCAAAAAACTGCCTGATACTGGCACAAGAACAGATATATAGACCAATGGAACAGAACAGAGAGTCCAGAAATAGACCCAAGCAATTATGCTCAATTAATATTTGACAAAGGAAGCAAGAACATACAATGGAATCAAGACAGTCTATTCAATAAATGGTGCTGGATAATTTGGTTAGATACATGCAAAAAAATGAAACTAGATCATGAACTTACACCATAAACAAAAACAAACTTAAAATTGCTAAGGGACTTGAATGTAAGATGGGAAACCATAAAAATCCTACAAGACTCCATAGGCAACAAAATAGCAGACATATGTTGCAGCAATATCTTTACAACACAGCTCCTAGGGCAATGAAGACTAAGGGGGAAATAAACAAATGGGACTACATCAAAATAAAAAGCTTCTGCACAGCAAAAGAAACCATCAACAAAACAACAAGAAAGCCCACTGCATGGGAGAACATATTTGCCAATGATGTTTTGATAAGTGTTTACTATCCAAACTTTACAGAGAACTCATACAACTTAACAAAAGAAAGATAAACAGTCCAATCAAAAAATGGGCAAAGGACCTAAATAGACACTTTTTGAAAGAGGACATACAGAAAGCCCAGAAACATATGAAAATATGCTCAAAGTCACTAATCATCCAAGAAATGCAAATCAAAACAATGCGGTACCATCTCACACCTGTCAGAATGGCTATCAGCAACAAATCAACAAACGACAAGTGCTGGCGAGGATGTGGAGAAAAAGGAACCCTGGTGCACTGCTGGTGGGAATGCAGACTGGTGCAGCCACTGTGGAGAACAGTATGGTGTTTCCTCAAAAACTAAAAATGGAACTCCTATTTGACCCAGTCATCCCACTTCTAGGAATGTATCTTAAGAATCTAGAAACACCAAAAGAAAGGATATATGCACCCCTATGTTCATAGTAGCACAATTTACAAATCTTTACAAAGATTTGGAAACAGCTTAAATGCCCATCAGCAGATGAGTAGATTAAAAAACTGTGGTACATCTACACAATGGAATACTATCCTATCTAATAATAAAGACAGAATATGTCAACTGATCGTCATGCTGCGACAAAGATGGAGGCGCCCACAGCCAATAAGGAGGGGATATGCAAATTGACGTGACAAAGATGGTAGATGCCGGGCTGGAGCATTCCGCCCCACCCCAGCCGCTCCAGGCCTCTGGGCAGTGCTTGCACAGGCACGGAGTGGCCGGGGCAGGCGGGATGCCTACTATGGAGGGTGGTGAGGGGTGGAGTGAGCTACAGGAGGGAGGCGGGGCTGGAGCTATTGGCAAAAGGTGGCTCCAGCCAGAGCGAAGGTGGAAGGTGGTGGCCAGAGTGAAGGCCTGGGTCCTGGGTGCCGGAGGGAAGCCAGTGCCAACAGCCAGGGGAAGGAAGGCCTATTCTTGCATGAATCTTCTTGCATTGGGCCTGTAGTACTGCTCTAAAAAAGAAGGAACTTTTACCCTTTGCAAAAGCATGGATATAACTGGAAATCATTATGCTAAGTGAAATAAGCCAGTCGGAGAAAGATAAATATAATATGATCTCACTCATATGTGGGATATAATGATCAAAGAATAGATCCAGAGATAAAAGGTGTGGGGATGGTTAGAGAGCAATCAAAGGACTTGTATGCATGCATATTAGCATAACCAATGGACACAGACACTGGGGTGGGGGGGCTTCCCCGGGGTGGGAATTGCTGGGGGGGGGGGTGTCAATTGGATAAAAGAAGACATATGTAAAACTTTAGACAATAAAAAAAAATACAGGTAAAAAAAGAAATAAAAAAATAGACAAGTGGCTTAATTGTGCTATATTTTGATTACTTATTTACATATTTATGATTTTTTTTAGGTTTGGGGAAAATTGTTTTAATTTGTTTTTTAGCTTTCTGTGGTATAACTGACAAAGTTGTAAGATATTTAAAGTGTAAATCTTGATGATAAACATTGTGAAAGAATTCCTCCTACCTAGTTAATTAACACATCCAGTACCTCACATGTCTCTCTCTCTCTCTCTCTCTCTCTCTCTCTCTCTCTCTACACACACACTAATAAAAGAGAAAATGCAAATTGACTGTGCCTTTGCGATGCCCACCAGCCAATCAGGAGTATGCAAATCAACCCAACAAAGAAGGTGGGTTAATTTGCACACATAGGCGCTGAGTGGCCTGGGTGGGACATTTGCGTCATCACCATGGCGACATTGCAGGCATTCTGTACTGCCTTGGCCACTCGGGGCCTCTGGGCAGCATGGGAAGGTGGAAAGGCGGCTCCAGGCTGGAGCGAAGGTGGTGCTGGCAGCCAGGGGAAGGAAGGCCCATTCTTGCATGAATCTCCATGTATCGGGCCTCTAATATATATATATATATATATATATATATATATATATATATATATATATATATATATATGTGTGTGTGTGTGTGTGTGTGTGTGTGTGTGTGTGTGTGTGTATACATTATATACAGAGAATATAGGTACTATTAATATATACACACATATATATGATGAAAACATGTAAGATCTCCTCTCAGAAAATTTTAATTATACAATACTAGTGGCCCGGTGCATGAAATTTGTTCATGCACGGGGGAATGTCCCTCAGCCTGGCCTGCACCCTCTTCAATCTGGGACACCTCGAAGGATGTCCTACTGCCAGTTTACAAGGATCAGGCCTAAACCGGCAGTCAGACATCCCTCTCGCAATCTGAGACTGCTGGCTCCTAACCGCTCACCAGCAAATTAATTATTTGCTGAAGGTCATGCAGATACCACATGGTAAGCAAGAAGTAAATTCAGCTTTATTCTGCCTGCCTGATTACCCCTAACCACTCTGCCTGCTGGCCTGCTCACCCCCAACTGCCCTCTGCCACTGGCCTGCTCACCCCCAAATGTCCCCTCCATCAGCCTTATCACCCCCAACTGCCCCCCTGCCAGTGTGCTCACCCCCACCTGCCCCCTTGCCAGACTGCTCACCCCCAAGTGCCCCCCTGCTGGCCTGCTTTCTCCCACCTTCCATCCCCACTGGCCTGCTTACCCCCAACTGCCCCCTGCTGGCCTGCTCACTCCAAACTGCCCCCCCCCGCTGTCCTGATTACCTCCAACTGACCCCCACTGATGGACTGCTAGTCCCCAACTGGCCCCCCTGCTGGTCTGCTTACCCCCAACTGCACTACCCTGCCCCCCACCAGCCTGATCACCCACAAATGCCATCCATCCTGGCCTGATCACCCACAACTGCCCTCCCCTCTTGGCCTCTAACCGCCTCTACCTCAGCCCCACCACCATGGCTTTGTCCAGAAGAACATCCAGAAGGTCTCCTGGAAGGTCTCCCAGTCTAATTAGCATCTTACCCTTTTATTAGTATAGATAGAGGCTTGGTGCACGGGTGGGGGCCGGCTGGTTTGCCCTGATGGGTGTCCCGGATCAGGGTGGGGGTTCCCTTGGGGCATGGGGTGGCCTGAGTGAGGGGCCTGTGGTGGTTTTCAGGCCAGCCACGCCCCAATGGGGTGAGGGTCCCTGCTGGGGGGCATGGCCAGCCTAGGTGAGGGGCTGAAGGCTATTTTCAAGCTGGCCACACCCCCTTCAGGGTGGGGGGTCCCTCTGGGGTGCCTGGCCAGCCTGGGTGAAGGGCTGATGGCTGTTTGCAGGCTGGCCAAGCCCCCCAGCGAGGACCCTCACCCCATGGGGGTGTGGCCAGCCTGGGTGAGGGGCTGAGGGCCATTTTCAGGCTGGCCACACCCCCTTCAGGGTGGGGTATCTGGCCAGCCTGGGTGAGGGGCTGATGGCTGTTTGCAGGCTGGCCAATCCCCCCAGCAGGGACCCTCACCCCATGGGGGTGTGGCCAGCCTGGGTGAGGGGCTGAGGGCCATTTTCAGGCTGGCCACACCCCTCCACGACCCAGCCCCTCCTTTTTTTTTTTTCAGTGCCTCCTTTAGTGGAGGCCAAACCTGGCTGGAAGCAGGAATCTGGGATTTATTTATCTTCTATAATTGAAACTTTGTAGCCTTGAGCAGTGGCCAGGGCGGGCAGGAAGCTTGGCTTCCTCCATCGCCAGGGGAACCCAAACCTCCTACTCACTCCAGCTCTCTGGCCACCATCATCTTTGTTGGGTTAATTTGCATACTTGCTCCTGATTGGCTGGTGGGCGTAGTGGAGGTACGATCAATTTGCATCGTTCTCTTTTATTAGTGTAGATAGTATTAACTGTAGTCACCATGCTATACATTAGATCCCCAGATTGTATTCATCTTATAACTGAAAGTTTACACTTTCTGTGGTATTTTAAATATTTCTTTACTTAGATATAGGAAGCAAGGATTTTTTCAACATATTTCCCTATGATTCTCCTTAGGAAAAAGTTTTATTGAATTGAATGAAAATTTAACTTTTGAAGATAGGTATATCAGATCCTTTACCTCCCTATTTCCAAGAAAACAGGTCTATCTTCAAACTCCTCTGATTTGTATATTCCTAGTGAAAAACATTTTACTTTTGCAAAGGGAGTAGGGGTTATAGTAAAACCCTACGTTTAGTATATAAATACATTCTCATAATTTTTCCTTCCATATTCTTTAACTTAATCATAAATAAGTTACTTAAACAAAAGTAATTTGTAGAATCTTAAAGATAACTAGCCTAGAGTTTGTCTTGATTTTCAAGATAATGAATTATACTGTCCCTTTTTCTAATTTGATATACACTCCTATTAGGACAATTCCAGTCTATTGTTCTTCCTGTCATTTTTAAAAATAAAAGTGGAAAAAGAATGATGTGGCTACCACAGTTCCCTGAAAAGCTCAACAGGAACCTTTCCACATGTGATACCCTTTATATGTTGGCAGTACTAATAGCCTAGTAATTCCCATTTACAGAGCCCTTACTATGTGCCACATACTACTGAGCACTTTACATTTGTTAACTTGTTTAGTTTGTCAACAAACTCAGAAGATAGGTACTATTAATATCTCCATTTTAAATATGGGAAAATTGAGGCATAGAGAAATTAATTATTTGCTGAAGGTCATGCAGATACCACATGGTAAGCAAGAAGTAAATTCAGCTTTATTCATCAAGAGATTTAGTCAGCTGCTAGTTTAAACTGCTAAGGTTTTCATAAAACACATGACCTTCTCTGGTGCTCCCTAATTCATTTAGCTCATTTCTGCAGTATTAATGACACCTCATAGTATTTGAGTTTTCTTTTTTGCCTCCTTGCCTGAACAGTGAGCTCTTTGAGGACCACAGAAACTATGTAGTTACAGAGGCCACCTGACAGGGTAAGCTTTTTATTTTTAAATTTAATAAATCTTTATTATTCAGATTATTACAATTGTTTCTCTTATTCCCCCATAGCTCCCCTCCACACTCTTCCCACCCTACCCTCTGCCTGTACCCTCCCATTGTCCTCATCCATAGGTGTACGCTTTTTGTCCAGTCTCTTCCCGCACCTTCCACACCCCTTCCCCCCTGAGAATTGTCAGTCCACTCCCTTTCTATGCCCCTGATTCTATTATATTCACCAGTTTATTCTGTTCATCAGATTTTTTATTCACTTGATTTTTAGATTCACTTGTTGATAGATAAGTATTTGTTGTTCATAATTTTTATCTTTACCTTTTTCTTCTTCTTCCTCTTCTTAAAGAATACCTTTCAGCATTTCATATAATACTGGTTTGGTGGTGATGAACTCCTTTAGCTTTTTCTTATCTGTGAAGCTCTTCATCTGCCCTTCAATTTTAAATGATAGCATTACTGGGTAGAGTAATCTTGGTTGTAGGTTCTTGCTATTCATCACTTTGAATGTTTCTTGCCATTCCCGTCTGGCCTGCATAGTTTCTGTTGAGAAATCAGCTGACAGTTGTATGGGTGCTCCCTTGTAGGTAACTAACTGTTTTTCTCTTGCTGCTTTTAATATTCTCTCTTGGTCTTTTGCTCTTGGCATTTTAATTATGATGTGTCTTGGTGTGGTCCTCTGTGGATTCCTTCTGTTTGGGGTTCTCTATGCTTCCTGACTTGTAAGTCTATTTCTTTCACCAGGTGGGGGAAGTTTTCAGTCATTATTTCTTCAAATAAGTTTTCAGTATCTTGCTCTCTCTCTCTTCTTCTGGCACCCCCATAATTTGGATGTTGGTACGCTTGAAGTTGTCCCAGAGGCTCCTTACACTATCTTCATATTTTTGGATTCTTTTTGCTTTTCCTGAGGAGTGTTTTTTTGCTTCTTTGTATTTCAAATATTTGACTTGGTTCTTGCAATCCTCTAGTCTGCTGTTAGATCTCTGTATAATGTGTTTTTTTTTTTTAGTCAGTGTATGTTTAATTTCTAGTTGGTCCTTTTTCATATCCTTGAGGGTCTCACTAAATTTATCGGCCTTTTCTAGAAAATTCTTGAAAAACCTTATAACCGTGGTTTTGAACTCTATTTCCAGTCATTTGCTTTCCTCCATTTCTTTCATTTGTGATCTGTTTCTTTGTCTCCACATTTTGGCTGCTTCCATGAGTTGATAGAGTGGCTTTGTGTGCTAGGTGTCCTATAGGGCCCAGTGGCTCAGCCTCCCCAGTTACCTGAGGTAGACACTCTTGGTGCACCACTTTGTGGGCTGTGTGCACAGTCTTGTTGTAGTTATGCCTTGATTGTTGTTGGTGTCACTGGGAGGAATTTACCTCCAGGCCAACTGGCTGTGAAGATCAGCTGTGTCTACGCTAGGAGAACTTTTGTGCTGGAGACACCTTTATGAGACAAGACTTGCAAAAGCCTCTGTGCTCAGCTTAGATGGGGCGGAGTCTGAGGGCGAAGCAGACAGCACTGGTTTCCCTGTCAGCCCTGCCCTAAGAGGCCTCTGGGTCTTAGAGTCACAAGGTAATCGCGGCAGAGAGAAAGCTGCCCTCGAGTTTCGCCTGCTGCCAGACAGTCCAGTTTTCCCCCAAATGAGTCTGGGTCCCCAGAGTCTAGCCCAGAACTGGAGTTTAGCGCAGTCGGGAGCTTTTGTCTCCCTCCTGCTTGAAAAAGCCAGCCACGTACTCAGTTACCAGTCCTCTCTGTGCACACGCATCTCCATACCTCAGCCTTTTGCAGTTCCTCTGAGTCTCAATTTGCTTTTCTCCTTCCTTCTAGTTGTAGAATTTCCACTCAGCCAACTTTCCTGTGGTTCTGGATGATGTCCATTTTGTCTTTTAGTTGTAGTTTTGAAATTGTTTTGCAAGGCAGCAGTTTAGGTGTTTACCTATGCCACATTTGGTTTCTCTGACAGGGTAAGCTTTGAATACAGGGGTGGCCAAATGTAGGTGTACAGTTGTTATATAGACAAAGGCATGAAGGTTATGATTATTACCATAGATTTATTAACTCAAATGAATATCACAATGCAACTGTATAGCTACTTTTGCCCACCTCTGTATTTATGAAATGAATGAGCAATATGTCACACAGCTAACTAGCTGAGCCAAAACTCCATAGCTTGATTTTCGTCCTGCAGTTAGACATGTCTGGGTGTAAAATCCAGTTATTCATCTTTATTGCTGTACTAGAGGCTCAGTGCACAAATTCATCCACCAGTGGAGTCCTTCGGCCTGGCCTGTGGGACCAGGCCAAAACCAGCTCTCCAACATCCCCTGAGGGATCCTGGATTGCGAGAGGGTGCAGGCCAAGCCAAGGGACCCCACGGGTGCACAATCAGGGCTGAGGAGGGAAGTGGGAGGTTGGCCAGCCAGGGAGGGACCGTGGAAGGGCTCCATGTCCAGCCCATCTCGCTCAGTCCCAATCAGCTGGACCCCAGCAGCAAGCTAACCTACAGGTCGAAGCGCATGCCCCCTGGTGGTCAGTACATGTCATAGTGACTGGTCGACCGGTTGACTGTCCCCTGGTGGTCAGTGCACGTCATAGCGAGCGGTTGTATTACACTTTCATTGGTTGAATGGACAAACAGACACTTAGAATATCAGGCTTTTACTATATAGGATGACAGTGGACAAGTTATTTAATTTTTCTAATGCTCATCTTTTTGTTTATAGAGTTGTGAAAAAAAGAAATAATGTGTAAAGTGTTTAACATTATGACACCTAAGACTCAATAAGTGGCAATTATGATTATTATTATTGGCTAATATACCACCTCCTGATAATCTTTGTGAGGGAAAATTACTTAACTAAAAGGGTAAACTTGACTTTTCTGAAATTTCTAGGAATAGCACTGACTTAATTATGGTTCTTACTAGTACCACTTATGGCTTTCAATTATAATGCCTTCTACAGTTGGCAAAAACCTCTCCAATTCCAACTATTCTTAGCATTCACTCTCGAATTTCTCAACTATTTACAATCTAGAGTTTTATGTTAAGCAGCTACTAAATGCCAGGCACTTCCACAGTATGTTTCTGCCACCTCAGTGTTAAGTAAAACCATACTCTGAAGTCGACTTTTCTCAATGAATTCTCTCCTTTAAAGAGTTTGTGTGCACCCATTCTCAACCATTTCTTCTATTCAACTGATCACCAAATATGTATTCCTGGTTGTTATTTTTTAAGTTTTTATTGATAGAGGAAGGGAAAGGAAGAGAGAGAAATAGAAACATCGATGATGACAGAGAACACCCCCTACTGGGAATTGAGCCCACAACCAGGGCATGTGCCCTGACCAGGAATGGAACTGTGACCTCCAGATTCGTAGGTCAATGCTCAACCACTGAGCAACACCGGCCAGGCTGTATTTACAGTTTTGACATCTCCTTTCATCCAGCTCCTCACTTCCTGAAAATCACCTAAAATTCAACAAGCTTAAAACTGAATTCATCTTCTTTTCCAGAAAGCAGCTGAACTTCATGACATCCCCATTTTTATTATACTTTGTTTTCCATTTACCCAGGCCCCCAAATCAGGAGTTTTAACCTCTGTCTCTCTTCAGTGTTCTCCTAAACCAAGAAGCCAAATCATACCTGTTCTTTTACAATAGCAAATACTATTCATTCTTAACATTCCCAGTGACCCATCCTACCTCCAAATCCTTCACTTTATACCTGAGTTCAGCTTCAGCTTCTTATATATTGTCCTTGGATTTAAACTATTCTTCCTCCAGTCATCTGCTCACCACATGCAGAACAGTATTCCTAAAATAGTCACTCTTCTTACATTACTGCCCTTACCAATATCCTTTATTAAGGCCAGATTCCTCCACAATGTTAACCCAGACTATATCTTGCATTGTATCCCTTAGGAACCTTCTTCTCTAGCCAAATTATTTCTCCTAACCTTCTCAGACTTGTCTTTATTCAAGATGGACCTCTTCTAGCTTGTTACACCACTCTTGTTCTCCACCAATTCAAATCCCTCCTCTCCATGGTGCTAAAATCAAATCCAACTTTCTCCATCACTCTTCACTGACCATTTAGTTGGAAATGATCAGTCAGATTTATCCATAATAGTAGTTGCATTAATTAATGACTATAATATCATTACCTTCTCAGTTATACAAATTTGCCTTCCAAATAAATGGCAAACACTCTGAGGGCCAAATAATTTCTTATATTCTATATCTTTTTCTTTGCCTAGAAATGTTACTGGTAATAGCTCAATAAATATTTATTAATTTGTTCCTAAATGTTTCCTTACTGTATTTTATTTGATTATACAAAAGCTTATTATTTTTCATAAATTAAAGTACAAAACATTAAGTTAGAGTATAACAATTTTAATGAGTGACAGTCAATTAGAGAATTTTACATGTCTCCTTTTCCTATTTTACATTTCTATGTCTAAAATATATAAAGACAAATCATGGATTGAATTTTTTTTTTAAAATAAGCAACAATAAAAACTCAATGTCATTAGTTCCTTTCAAGATGGAAAAGAAAAAACACACTTGAACCACAGGACTCAGGCAACATCTCTGCCAACATCTCTATCCTATTAAAACCACTTTGGGGCTCAGTTTAGGTCAAGATGAGAAGATAGAATTTATCAATTTCTGACATTTCTTCTGTTCTACAATGTTGTTAAACATATAGAGCAAAGGCAAAGAACAGAATAAAGAAGGGTAGATAAGTCTTAGGAGAACTTAGGGATTCTTCTGTTTGTACTCTTTTTTTACTACAAAAATACAAATTGCTGATTTTTCACTTATAATGAAATCACAAACCCAAGGCTCACTGAATGAATGGGTACAAGCAGACAAGCTTAGTTGTAGCTAACATCAGCTTGCATGCAAAAGCAAAACAATGGAAATGCATGACAATTAGTGAGTATGCATGTGCAAATTACATTTTGAGTGCTTTATGAATCATCCACAAATGCTTGGAAGTGAGCAGTAAGTGCCATTATGAAGCCACATGGCAAGATTTTCTTTTCCTACCAGTTTTTTCAATTCCCACTTGAACTGGTTTGGCTGGCTCTGTTATGTCTTGGTAATGATGTCACTACAATTCTGAGACTGCTGCTAGGGAGCACAAAACATTACATATCCTATATAAACAATGGATTTTTAGCTTTCTTTTTCATCTGACAATTGGATTTTATTGCTCTATTCTATTTCTTTTTAAGATTAGATGATCAGAATTTGATAACATTAACCTGAATTTATACTCAATAGGACAACCAATCAAAAATATAAGAATTCAAACTGTATAGCATAAGCTCCTTTATAAGGGCAAAAACTATAATGTGTACAAATCTGTATCAAACTGCACAGTTTTAGTTTACACATGACAAATAATTAGTATGCCTAAGCTTACAAATTATGATCCTGAGATATAACATTAATGTGATCCTGAAACTAAACCAATGTAATTCTCAATGAAGTTTCTTCCTATATTTAATTTCTTAGCAAAAATTTTAAAAATAGCTTTTGATTACCTTGAAGCTGGAAATGGAAGTATTTTTGTTTGCACTTTTAAGAGTCTGATTGACCCATTTAATTATAATTTCATCATTGACTTTTTCACCTTCTCCAAGATCTAATAACACATTCAATGTGTACCTGTAACAGAAAAGATGTATATTTGGGACTGAGAGTGGTGAAATTTGCTTCCATATCACTTATATAAATATTTAGATAAATATTTAAGAAATATTCAGTTCTAATAAGTATTTTTAATTTTAGTCTGGTTTTTGCACTTAATTACAATCCAAAGTTACAAAGCTCAGTAATGAGAAACAAAAACTACTATATGGTATTTAAAAAACAATTAAAACAACTCCATACAAGGCAGTTTTTAAGAGACATTAAGAATAGTGATTGTTTCTAGAGATTTATCCACTATTTTAAAAAAAGATTTACAAAGTATATAGTATCAATAGTAAATCATTTAAAAATTAATATTTTGTAGTATATTTATTCTGTTTATTCTTCCAAATGAACTAAAACTTTAGTTCAAAGGATTTTTTGAAAGAAATTCACAGTGTTGTTACAAACATTGCAATCTTTACCTTCTCATTAGCTGCCATACCAATGCCAGTGTCAGTGTTGAATTCCCTTCATTTAGGTCCTGCCCAGCAATACCAACCAAGGAGAATTTGGCCTTATTCTTCCCAAGTTCCACTGCATAGTTACAATTTTCAATCTATAAGTAAGTAAAAGTTTTGGTATAAAAACAAATTTTAAAGTAATCTGAAAGACAGCTATGATGACACCTTAAATTTATATTACAGACTTTCATCTCATAATAATGCAGTGAAATTAAGAAATTAATTATTCCAACTTTATAGTTGAAGATATCAAAAGCACTGAGGGGTTAATCTAGATAAACAACTGTCTAGAAAATTTTAAGATCCTCTCTTACCTTAAAAGTCTTGACTGTCCAAGATTATACAGCTTATTGATGGCAGATCTTTGACTAAAAACCTAGCTTTCCTGCATTCCATTGATAAAGGTAAAAAATATAGTTCTGCCTAAATTTAAAATCAAGGAAAAGAGAAGAAGAAATTGTTTCATTAGGAGTCTAAGTCATCTCCAATATTTTTAATCTAGATCTTTCTCATCCTCTGAAATTCCCCTTTAAGCCCACTTTCTCGAGCAAAAGCTTAACCTTAACTGTACCAGCTGATGATAATCTATCCCATGTTTAACTCCCAATACTTCTTATTTTGCAATGTTTATGTATCATCATATACTTATACTTAGCATTTGATGTACTTTCTTTGCTAACCATAGCATAAGCTCCTTTATAAGGGCAAAAACTATAATGTGTACAAATCTGTATCATACTCTTCCCTAACCCAGGCCAGGACCCAGCACAGTGCCCTGCCTACAGTAAGAATCTGATTAATGAACACCAAGTAAATTATTTACACACACACACACACACACACACACACACACACACACTAATAAAAGAGAAATATGCAAATTGACTGTCACTTCACAATGCCCACCAGCCAATCAAGAGTGGGTATGCAAATTAACCTGACAAATATGGTGGCAGGCCCGCCCCCCAGCTGCTCCAGGCCTCTAGGCAGCACACATGCAGGCGTGCAGCGGCCAGGTGGGGCAGGATGCCTGTTATGGGGGAGGGCAGGGAGCAGAGGGACCTACAGGAGCAGCGCTCCAGCTGGAGTGAAGACTGAAGGCTCTGGCCAGAGCGAAGGCTTGGGTCCCAAGTGCTGGAGGAAAACTGGAGCCAGCAGCCAGGGGAAGGAAGGCCTATTGCATGAATCTTCACGCAACGGGCCTCTAGTCTTATCTAATAAAGACAAAATATGCAAATTGACCGTAACTCCATGACAAAGATGGGGGTGCCCACAGCCAATAAGGAGGGAATATGCAAATTTACGCAACAAGGCGAGAGGCGGAAGGCGGCTCTGGCTGGAGCAAAGGTGGAAAGGCGGCTCTGGGTCGGAGCGAAGGCGGTGCCGGCAGCCAGGAGAAGGAAGGCCTATTCTTGCACCAATTTTCGTGCATTGGGCCTCTTGTATATAATAAAGAGCTAATATGTTAATTAGACTGAACGGCAGAAGGACCATCTGGATGACCTTCTGGACAAAGCCAGGGCTGTGAGGGCCAAGCCCCTTGCTTGAATTTCGTGCATCGGGTCTCTAGTATATATCTATCTATGTAATAGAAGAAAATGCAAATTAGCCAGGACACCATAATGTCATGACCAAACAACAGGGACCTCAGGCTGCACCCCCCGCCCTGTGGGGCTTGACAGGGGACCTCAGGCTGTGCCCCTTTCCCGGCGGGGCTTGACAGGAGACCTGAGACTGTGCACTTCACCTGGCACCAGGCTGGGGGACTTGAGATTATGCCCCCGCCCGGCAGGGCTTGACAGGGACCTCAGGTTGCGCCGAGTCTGAGTCTCCTGCATTTTCAAAGTGTGTGCGGGTGGTGGGTGGGGACTTGACTCTAGGTCCCACAGCACACCCCAGACTCTGACAGGAGGGAGATTTTCATATACATTTTACTAATTTTCTTTCATCTCTGACACTTCTATTATAGAGAAAGGGCAAATAGCAATATTAAAATATTTCCTCTAATTAATTTCCTTTTAATGTAGACAAATTTTGTGCACCAGGCCACTAGTATGTGTGAGTGTATATGTGTGTGTGTGTAATATATGTAATATATGTAATATACATAGTAATATATATAGTAATATATATAAAATAATTTATAGATATACAAATTCTTATGACATTCAGTCTTTATTCTCAAACCAAATTGTAAGCTCTTATAATCTTACTAGAGGCCCAGTGCACAAAATTCGTGCATGGGGGGGGGGTCCCCTCAGACCAGCCTGCACTCTCTCCAATCTAGGACACCCCTCTCACAATCCAGGACCACTGGCTCCTAACTGTTCACCTGCCTGCCTGCCTGATAACCCCTAACTGCCTCCCTGAGGGCTTAGTCACCCACAACTGCCCCTCCCTACTGGCCTGGTCACCCACAACTGCCCCCTGCCGGCCTTGTTGCCCCTAACTCTACCCCCCACCAGCCTGGTTGCCCCTTACTGCCGCCCCCTGCCGGCCTGGTCACCCCCAACTACCCCCCGCCAGCCTGTTTGCCCCTCACTGCCCCCCCCCCCACCAACCTGGTCACCCACACAGCCTGCTGCTCAATCATTTGGTCAATCTTCACTAACCCCCCTGTCGGCCTGGTTGCCCCATGCATCCTGCTGCTCAGTTGTTTGGTCAACCCTCACTAACCCCCCTGCTGGCCTGGTCACCCGACGCAGCCTGTTTGGTTGTCTCGGTTGTGATGGTCGCTTAGGCTTTTATATAGTATATAGACTTGAGGCCTGGTACACGAAAATTCATGCACTCAGCGGGGTCCCTCAGCCCAGCCTGCACCCTCTCACAATTCGGAACCCTTCAGGCAGGGTCCCTAGGCCTGGCCTGAGATCAGGGCCTATCAGGGCTTTCTTTCCCCAGGCTGCAGGCAGCTGGCCCCACCCCCGCCACTGCCACTGCTTGCAATCTGTGCAGTGCTGCCCCTCCTCCCCTGCCACTGGTGGCCTCCCTCTATAGGCGACAGGCTGCGGTGCAATGGCTTGGTTGGCCTGGGCCTCCCCCTTTCTTTGCTGGAGGGCAGGTCCAGCCCTGCGAGGGGCTGTCTGCCTACCTGATCACCCCTAACTACTGGTCTGCCTACCTGATCACCCCTACACTCTGTCTTCCTGCCTGATTGCCCCTAACCATTTGCTTGGGGGCCATCTGCCTACCTGCTCACCCCTAACTGCTGGCCTGCCTACCTGATCTCCCCTACCCACTTGCCTGCCTACCTGATCACCCCTAAACCCTCTGCCTGCCTGCCTGATTGCCCCTTAATGCTTGCTTGGGGTGAGGCCAGCACTGACTTCCGGTTGGTCAGCCTCTGATAGTTACTGGTCATTACCACCCAGGGTTTTTATATATTAGGATAATGTATCACCAGTACTAAAAAAGTACGTACTAAATACTTTTTAGAATAAAGTAAAATTTAGTTAAGAAATATAGTATAACTGGCTTCTCCTGATTTTCTTTCCCAAATTAGTTGAAACCTCATTGGAAAACATTTCAACCTAAGACACACAGATTTTTTTTGTATGAATAAGAAAACATTTCCAGAAAAGATGAGAAAGGGACTGTAGGAAGTGGTTATAGGGTTAAGCCTCGGACTGACCTGCTGGCAAAGCCACAAACAAGTCCCAGCTTGGAGGGCACAGTCCTCTAAGCATAATTAAGCTTGATCTTGTGACTGCTCCCTAGATCTTTCCTGGGTAGCTAGTGGGCTGTGGGAGGTGCAGCAAGTGCTGTCAAAACAAGTGAAACTTACAACAACATTATAGATTACCTTGTTTGTCCCTGATTATAAATAAAGCACCAGCTTTGCAGTCTGGATTGGTTCTGTGGCCTCAGCCAGGCACAGAAAGATCCACCCAGGCTCCCAGCTTCATGAATCTATTTCTGTGTCTTGTTTTCTTTATTTCTATTATTTTCTCAATCCCTGGCCGCCTCCATTTAGAACCGGTTCATTCATCTCTCTTTCTGCGCGGGACACGGAAAAGGGAGATCCCCACCATGTCTGGCCACCGCTGCATCAGGCCCCCACAAGGGACCACACAATAATAGAATTTGCACAAATAAATGGGTATTGTTCTTTAAAAAAGAGAATTTAAATTCCCAAAAGTCAGTGTGTTTTAAATAAAAATGCAAGAAGTTCTTTTGAACCTGCTGTAATATCTGCTTGGCTCCCTTAATAAGTTAAATAAAATCTTTGATATGTATTCATTTTCTGGAAATAAATAATATTCCAATATTCTTTATTTTTCCTACTAGTCATATTACATTATAAATTTAGTCTGCCTACTAGAAGTATATGCTATAGAAATGCACAGATTTTTAAAAGTGAAACAGATTCCTAATTTATGGAAAATAGCATCAGAGCTCTGATTATGTAACAGTGTGAACAAGGGAGATAAAAACCAGCATATTTTTTGACTGACACCCATTTCATTAGGAGACTTTTTCAGCAAATTGTAATAAGCACTTAAATATAAAATGTGTTTCAATAAAAAGCCATTTGTTTTATAGTTTGACCAAAATTCCTGAGAGGAATAAGGGTGAGAAAGAAGATCAGAATTACTAGTCTAGAGGTCTAAGAAACTGGATATGACTGACAGTGAAAGGAAAACTAGAAATGGATGCCAGCATAAGGGAAAAGATCTGTTCTATTTCTGGGCAACATGTGATTTCAAATTTGGCAAAAACCTTAATGTTTGAAAACAAAACTAAAGAAAGAATAAGAAATTAGATTCCTAGAGGTAAACCAGGTTTATGGTAGCATTTAACACTCTAAAAATGAATCTGCTCTCTGAAGATATAAATATACAAAGTTCAGAGCACTGGGAAAGAACTGGGCCTTGGGAAATCACTAGAGTTGTCAGGCTAAAAGATGAAGACCCTGTTAAAGATAAGGATGAACACAAAGAAAGCAAAAAATAAAAAAACTGAGAGCACAGTGTTAATAGAAGAAATGATTACTAAGCAATTCAAATACTTTAGACAAAAATAAAGCTTAAATCATTTGTAAAATGAGAAAAGTTACACAATGGGATGCAGGATTCCAAGGAAAAAGAAACACTGAAGAAATAATGAAGGACTTATTTTTTAAACATACTAAATTTATTTCAAGCCTTATGCTTAATTCTATAAACAGCTAGTATTTGTTAAAATAAGCATCCCCACCCTGACCAGTTTGGCTCAGTGCATGGAGCATTGGCCTGCAGACTGAAGGGTCCCGGGTTCAATTCTGGTTGGGGGCATGTGCCTTGGTTGTGGGCACATCCCCAGTGGAGGGTGTGCAGGAGGCAGCTGGTCAATGTTTCTCTCTCATCAATGTCTCTAACACTATATCCCTCTCCCTTCCTCTCTGTAAAAAATCAATAAAAATTTATTTTTAAAAAAGAAGCACCCCACTTATGATTCATTTGTGACACCTTATGCTTAACATAAAAAATCCCAGGTATAATGACTGGTTCAATTTTTATTTTCCTGTTATATTTTGCATCTAAAAAATTTATTTAAGTGAAATAAGCCATTCAGAGAAAAATAAGTATCACATGATCTTACTCATATGTAGAATCTAATGAACAATGTAAACTCATGAACAAAAATAGATCAAGAGATATAGAAGCATCTAACAGACTGTCAAACCTCAGAGGGAAGGCAGAGGAAGGTGGGTAGTTGGGTAGAGATAAACCAATGAACTTGTATGCATATATACATAATCCATGGACACAGACAATCCTATATAATAAAGAGCTAATATGCAAATTGACTGTCACTCCAACACACAAGATGGCCGCCCCATGTGGTCAAAGATGGCTGCCCTCATGTAGACACAAGATGGCTGCCACAAGATGGCCGGCAAGGGAGGGCGGTTGGGGGTGATCAGGGCTGCAGGGGAGGGCAGTTAGGGGTACCCAGGCCTGCAGGGGAGGACAGTTGGGGGGGACCAGCCTGGCAAGGGAGGGCAGTTAGGGGTGGCCAGGGGCAACCAGGCCTGCAGGGGAGGATAGTTAGGGGCAATTGGGCCAGGAGGGGAGGGCAGTTAGGGGTGACCAGGCTGGCAAGGGAGGGCAGTTAGGGGTGACCGGGATGGCAGAGGACGGCAGTTGGGGGCAACCAGGCCTGCAGGGGAGGACAGTTAGGGGAGACCAGGCCTGCAGGTGAGGGCAGTTAGGGGTGACTAGGCCAGCAGGGGAGGGCAGTAAGGGGCAAATGTGTGAGGAGGGAAGCAGTTGGGTGTTGATCAGGCTGGCAGGAGAGTGGTTAGGGGGTGATCAGGCTGGCAGGCAGAAGCAGTTAGGGACAATCAGGCAGGCAGGCAGGAAGGCGAGTGGTTGAGAGCCAGCAGTCTTGCATTTTGAGAGGGATGTCCCAGATTCGAGAGGGTGCATGCTGGGCTGAGGGACACACACACTTCCCCCACTTTCCCCACCCTATTCACAAATTTCGTGCACCAGGCCTCTAGTAGGATGATGAAAGTCAATGGAAGGGAAAGGGGGATATATGTAATACTTTCAACAATAAAGATTTTTTAAAAATACATGCAAAAAATAAAATAAAATAAAAATTTTACATAAAAAATCTTATGTAAAATTAGTTAACAAATTTTCTGAATTCTACTTCCATGATTAGAACCATACACAAATCAAATAAAGTTTAAAATTTAGGCAAGTCAAACCATTAGAAATACTGAAAAATATGAATATATATCATTACCATTATGACACATTTCCTTTTTGTCTTATTTTTAAAAATAGTTTTTTAAAGTATAAAGACTATAAATACAGTATATATTGATTCTAGAAATCTCAAGAAGTCCTTTTTGAATGCATGTCTCTGTGTGTATTTTAAACAAATTTGATTCATACATATATATGCCATATTTTATCCTGCTCATTTCCATGTCACTATTAGTAAAATACTAAAAATGCTATTTAGAAAAAAATATATTTTTTTATTGATTTCAGAGAGGAAGGGAGAGGGAGAGAGAGTTAAACATCAATGATGATGAGAGAGAATCATTAATCCACTTCCTCCTGCAGGATCACCCCCTGCTACCTGGTCATGTGCCCTTGATCAGAATCAAACCTGGGACCCTTCTGTCCACAAGCCAATGCTCTATCCACTGAGCCAAATTGGCTAAGGCCTAAAAATGCTCTTTTTAATGGTACATCTTACTTCATTTTACCCTAATTTATTAACCCATTATGGAACAATTACATTGTTTTCATTTTTTGCTCTGTAATATTGCTATGATGAATATTTTGGCACAAAACTTCTTGTCTTTCTGATTGTTTCATAATGATAGATAACAAATGAAATTGTTAAATTAAAGGACTTTTTGAAGATTACTGATGATGTATTACCAAACTGAATCCAGAAAGTTTATGCACTAACACTGGGTGCAGTGCATTCCAAGTGTTTCTTATTTTAAATTGCATTTCTCTATTGTGGATGAAAAATATTGATGTGTATTACCCATCTTACTTCTTGTTTTGTAAATTGTTCACTCATATTCTTCATTATCCCATTTTGCTATTATAATTTTAGTAATAGCAATCAAGTTCTAGATATTGGTTTATATTAACTATTTATATATTAATGACTAGAGGCACAGGTAGGGTTCCTAGGCCTGGCTGGTGATCAGGGCCAATCAGGTTTCTCCCCTCCCCTCCTCCTCCTTCTCTCACTCCCTCAGCGCCCTGCAGCCTACTCCTTCTCTCACTCCCTCAGCGCCCTGCAGCCCATGTTCTGTGCCACCACCTAGTGGTCAGTGCACATCATAAAAAGTGATCGAACTCAGTCTCCTGGTCGAACTCCCAAGGGGATACTTTGCATATTAGACTTTATATATATATATAGAAATATATTAACTATTTGTCATATTTGTTGCAAATATGTTTCCAAGTTTTATTTTTGCTTTTTAATTTTGCTTATGGTGTTCATTTTTATACTAGAGGCCAAGTGCATGAATTGGTGCACAGGTGGAGTCTGGCTGGCCCGCCCTGATGGGGGCCCATTGGGCTGGGCTGGTGGTGGGGAGCGGCCATGAACGGTTGGCCGGCAGCACCCCCACCCTGATTGGGGTGTTTGGGGCTGATTGGGTCCCGGATCAGGCTGGTTGGCTGCCATAGTGCACGTCATAGCCATTCCTGTCATTCTGGTCGTTCCGCCATTCTGGTCGTTGGGTTTTTATAAATAGGTATATAAGTTTAAAATTTATATGTAATCTAATCTACTATATATTTTTTCTTCAAAATGCCTTTATCATTCCAAGAGTAGATAATAATTCACCTTTTTTTATTTGTCTGTACATGTAGACTGTAATTATTTAAAAATGCACAAAAAATAGCACATTCCTTCGAGTTGTAAATGTTAAGCACAACCTTCAATTATATTTTTATACTAAATTCTTCTTTCAAAGCTTTAATGAGGTTTATTTTTTATATTCTAATTACATATACATTCAGTATTATTTTTAAATAGTTTCAGGTGTAGCCTGGTCAGTGTGGCTCAGTGATTGAGTGTCAAACTATGAATCAGGAAGTCATAGTTCAATTCCCAGTCAGGGCATATGCCTGTGTTGGAGGCTTCATCCCCAGTAGCGGGTGTGCAGGAGGTAGTCAATCAATGATTCTCATCACTGATGTTTATACCTCTTTCCCTCTCCCCTCCTCTCTGAAATCAATAAAAATATCCTACTCAAAAAGGCAAATAATCCTCTCCACTAATAATTACAGGGTAAAACATGATGGTTGTTAGAGTATTAAATTTGACAGTAAAATAGTAGTCAAGTTTTCAGACTAATTTAAATTGGCCAATCAAAATAATCAAATACTCTAGAAAAATCAATTGTACTGGACATAAAAGCTGTTCCTAACTAAAATTTTTATTGGTAGTTCATCTCATGGTAAAATTGCGTAACATATAATGAACCTAAAGCAGTCACATTTTAGCGCAAAAAAAGTAAAATTTAAAAGCTATCAAGATTACAGCATAAAATTTCCAAAAGTCTCCCAATATTTAAGCCAAAAAAGGGGGGATAGTAGAAGAATATCATGTAAGGAAAAATATCCTGTAAGTAAATTATATCTAGAAAAATTTTACTTTAGAAAATTAACTTTCATTTGTAATGCTAACAGCAAGACACCCAGGTAAAACATACATGGTGTCAAAACAAGCCAAAGGAAAATCGTTTGGGCAAAAAAATGAAAAAGGATCGCAAGTCAAATTTATAGAAAATATTTCTTTATTAACTTTTGGTTGAGAATATGTTTGTATATTTTCAGAAAACAACTCCGAGACCATGTGGATTCCTACAACAGAGAGGAATTGACAGGAGTGCTCCAGCCATGAAGACAGAAGAGAAGCAGTCCAGAGATGAAAGACGCTGACCATGCCTTGCCATACTAGCAGTCAGCAGATGTGCGTCACTGCAGATTGCCCAGGACCAAACCAGAGAGGGTAGGACCTGCATTACCACCATTTGTCCACCATCCAGAACTGAAATATCATTGCTGTTATGAACACATAAACAACTGTTGGACATAGAAATCGGGACTCAAAAGAACTGTTGGCCCAGAAAGAAACTCACTATAGACTGATTCATTTGTCTCTCAGCATAACCATTATTGCTTGTCTCATTTTCGGTTCCTATAAGTGTATTCCTAGTATCACATGAGCTCACTCATCTAGGGGGAAAGATGAACAACATAGACTGAAGAACAAGAACAGCATTGATCAGACTGTCAGACCTCAGAGGGAAGGTAGGGGGGGGTGGGGACAAGGGAGATAGATCAACCAAAGGACTTGTGTGCTTGTATATGAGCCTAACTAGTGATCATGGACAACAGGGGGAGGGGGGCATGCGTGTGGGGGGGTTTGGGAAGGGAATGGGGGGGGGCTTGATGACAAATATGTGATACCTTAATCAATAAAGTAATAAAAAAAAATAAAAATAAATAAATAAAACTCAGATTTATATATATATATATATATATATATATTGTATGTGTATATATATATATATATGTATGTGTATATATATATATATATATATATACATACATACATATATATATATACACACACACATATACATATATATATATTTCAAAAAATAGTTTCAAGTGTATAGCATATTTAATAACAATTTTTGACCATGTGTCTTATATATACCTCTTAAAAACATCAGTTTAACCACCACATAGCAGTTGGCTTAATCAAAAGAATTTGCCAACCCCTGCCAACTGTCCTACATCATGTCTAAGTAATTAAATTCTTTGACAATCATACACTTTACAGTGTCCCCCCTGATATCTGTATACTCAATGGGCACCATACATAGTTGTGGCAATATTTTTTATTATATTCTCTATGCTGTACTTTACATCCCTATTACTATTCTGTAACTACCAATTTCTATTTCTTAATCCTTTCACCTCTTTCACCCAGTCCTCAAACCCCCTTTCCCTCTGACAATCACTAGTCCAGTCTCTGTGTTTGAGTCTGCTTCAACTTTGTTCATTTATTTTGTTCTTTAAGTTCTACATATAAGTGAACACATGTGGAACACATCTGACTGACTTAGTTCACTAAGCATAATACCCTCTAGGTCCATCCATACTGTTCAAATGGTATAATTGCATTATTTTTTATGAATGAGTGGTAGTCCATTGCATAAATGTACCACATCTTTTTTAACTATTTATATATTGATGGGCACTTGGGTTTCTTCCAAATCTTGGCTATTGTAAATAACACTTAAATGAACATAAGGGTGCATGTATTCTTTCAGATTAGTGTTTGGGGTTTCTTCGGATAAATACCCAGAAGTGGAATTGCTGGGTCATAAAGCAATTCCATTTTCAATTATTTGAGGACCCTCCATACTGTTTTCCATTGTGGCTGCACCAATCTGCATTCCTACCAACAGTGCACAAGGTTTCCTTCCCTCCATATCCTAACACTTGTTGTTTGTCTCATTCATCTGTTTTTAAGTGTTATTTATTATATTTAACCCTTTAAGTTTTTACCTTGAACACATTTGGAATTTATTTTGGTGTATGATATATGGTGAAGATGAAATAATTGGTTGTCGTGGCATCATTTTTTGGATGATCCTTCCTTTCCCTGCCGATTTGAGCCAGCACTGTATCATACGTTAACTACATGTACTTTAGGATGGGTTTCTAGGCTACTCTAATCCATTCCATTCTTTTTCTTCTTTTTTGTATTTGCTCAATTAGGGTGGAAGATTTGTGGTTGTTTATTATATTATTCTCTGATTTTTGTTGTAGTTTTATTTTTTCTTCTTTTGTTTAATTCATTCCATTCTTATATATGTATTAAATACTATTTCAATTACTTTAGCTTTATAATAATTTAAAAAATATTTTCTAAGAGCTCTTCCCTCAATATCCTTAAAAAATATTTTTAAAAAGATTTAGGTCTTTTTTATTTATTAAATTGTTATTGTTGAAAGTATTACATATGTCCCCTTTTCCCCCATTGACCTCTTCTAGCCAACCCCTGTCCCCTGCCCCAGGAATTCACCACCTTATTGTCTGTGTCCATGTGTTATGCACACTTGCATACAAGTTCTTTGGTTAATCTCTTCCCACCCATCCACCCTCTGAGATTTCACAGTCTGTTCCATGCTACTATATCTCTAGATATATTTGTTCATTAGATTCCAGATATGAGTGAGATGTGACACTTATCTTTCTCTGACTGGCTTATTTTGCTCAGCATAATACTCTCCAGGTCTCTCCACACTGTTGCAAATGGTAAGAGTTCCTTCTTTTTTGCTGCTGCATAGTATTCCATGGTATAAATGTACCACAGCTTTTTTTATCAACTCATCTGCTGATGGGCACTTGCGCTGTTTGCAGATTTAGCTATTGTAAAATGTGCTGCTGTGAACACAGGGGTGCATACATTCTTTCTGATTGGTGTTTCAGGTCTCTTAGGTTATATTCCAAGAAGTGAGATTACTGGGTCAAATGGCAGTTCCATATTTAATTTTTGAAGAAACTCTATACTGTTTTCCATAGTGGCTGCAGCAGTCTGCATTCCCACCAGCAGTGCACTAGAGTCCCCTTTTCTCCACATCCTCACCAGTACTTGTCATTTGTTGACTTCTTAGTGACAGCCATTCTAACAGGTGTGAGGTGATATTTCATTATCATTGTAATTTACAGCTCTCTGATGATCACTGACTTGGAGCATTTTCATATGTCTCTTGGCCATCTGAAAGTCTGCTTTGGAGACTATTTAGGTCCTTTGCCCATTTTTAAATTGGATTGTTTGTCTTCTTTTTGTTAAGTTGTATGCGTTCTTTGTATATTTTGGATATTAAATTTTATCAGATGTAACATTGCCAAATAAGTTCTCCCATGGAGTGGGCTCCCTTTTCATTTTGTTGATGGTTTCTTTTGCTGTGCAGAAGCTTTTCATTTTGATGTAGTCCCATTTGTTTATTTTCTCCTTTGCCTAGGAAATGTATCCATAAACATATTGCTAGGAAAGATATCTGAAATTTTGCTGCCTATGGTTTCTTCTAGGATTTTTACGGTTTCATGACTTACATTTCAGTCTTTTATCCATTTGAGTTTATTCTTGTGTATGGTGTTAAGTTGGTGGTCTAGTTTCACTTTTGTGCATGTTTCTGTCCAATTTTTCCAACTTATTGAAGAGACTATCTTGACTCCACTGTATGTTCTTGCCTCCTTTGTTAAATATTAATTGAGCATAATGACTTGGGTTGATATCTGGAGTGTCTGTTCTTTTCCATTGATCTATATGCCTGTTTTTATACCAGTACCAGGCTGTTTTGAGTACAGTGGCTTTGAAGTATAACTTGATATCTGGTATTGTGATCCCTCCCACTTTGTTCTTCTTTCTCAAGATTACTGGAACTACTTGGGGTCTTTTTTGGTTCCATATAATTTTTTGGAGTATTTGTTATAGATCTGTGAAATATGCTGTTGGTATTTTAAAATGGATTGCACTGAATCTGTAGATTTCTTTGGGTAGTATGGACATTTTAATAATGATATTTCTACCAATCCATGAACACAGTATATTCTTCCACTTATTTAGTATCTTTCTCTATCTCTTTTCAACATCCTGTAGTTTCCCAAGTACAAGTCTTTTACCTCCTTGATTAAATTTATTTCTAAGTATTTTTATTTCTTTGTAACAATGGTAAATGGAATTGCTTGTTTAGCTTTTCTTTCTGGAAATTCATTATTGTTGCATAAAAATGCCATAGATTTCTGGATGGTAATTTTGTATCCTGCTACATTGCCAAATTCCTTTATTAAACCCAGTGGTATTTTGGTGTAGTCTTTAGGGTTTTCTATGTACAATATCATGTCATCTATGAATAATGACAGTTTTACTTCCTCCTTTCCAATTTGAATGCCTTTTATTTCTTCTTCTTGTCTGATCACTGTGGCTAGATTTCCAGTACTATCCTATCTAATAAAAGAGCAATATGCAAATTGACCATACCTCCACTACACCCACAAGCCATGCCCACCAGCCAATCAGGAGCAAGTATGCAAATTAACCCAACCAAGATGGCTATGGCCACAGAGAGAGCTGGAAGCTTGGGTTCTCCTGGCAATGGAGAAAGCCAAGCTTTCCACCTGCCCTGGCTTGCCTTGGCCTCTGCTTAAGGCTACAAAGTTTCAATTATAGAAGATAAATAAATCCCAACAAAAATGGTGGCAGCCACGGAGTTGGAGAGAGCAGGAGGCTCAAGTTGCCGCCGGCGAAGGAGGAAGCCAAGTTTCTGCAGCCCTGGTATGCCTTGGCCTCTGCTTAAGGCTACAAAGTTTCAATTATAGAAGATAAATAAATCCCAGATACCAGGGCCTCCACTTGGATCACTGGGGGGACGTGGCTGGCCTGCAAACCACCACAGGCCCCTCGTCCAGGCCGCCCCACATTCCAAGGTAACCCCCACTCTGATCTGGGACACCCTTCAGGGCAAACCAGCCAGCCTCCACCCATGCACCAGGCCTCTGTCCTATATAATCCTCCTATCTAATAAAAGAATAATATGCAAATTGACCATCACTCCAACACACAAGATGGCCAGCAGGGAAGGGCAGTTGGGAGGGACCAGGCCTGCAAGGGAGGGCAGTTGGGGGTGATCAAGCCTGCAGGGGAGGGTAGTTAGGAGTGACCAGGCCTTCAGGGGAGGGCAGTTAGGGGCAAACAGGCTGGCAGGGGAGCAGTTAGGCATCAATCAGGCTGGCAGGGGAATGGTTAGGGGGTGATAAGGCTGGCAGGCAGAAGCGGTTAGGGGCAATCAGGAAGGAAGGCAGGCGAACAATTGGGAGCCAGCAGTCCTGGATTGTGAAAGGGATGTCCATTATTGAAGAGGGTGCAGGCTGGGCTGAAGGACACCCCCCCCCATGCACAAATTTCGTGCACTGGGCCTCCAGTGTTAAATAAGAGTAGTGAAAGAGGACATCCCTGTCTTATTCCTGTTCTTAAGGGAAACGCTTTTAGTTTTTGCCCATTGAATATGATGTTTACTGTAGGATTGTTATATATGCCTTTATTATGTTGAGGTATGATCCCTCTATTCCCACCTTGCTGAGAGTTTTTATCAAAAAAAAGAGTGTTGGATTTTGTCAAATGCTTTTTCTGCGTCTATGAAAATGATCATGTGGTTTTCATCTTTCAATTTGTTTATGTGATGTATCACATTTATTGGTTTATAAATATTGTACCACCCTTGCATCCCAGGAATAAATCTCACTTGGTCATGGTGTATGATCTTGTTACTATATTGCTGGGTCTGATTAGCTAGAATTTTGTTGAGGATTTTAGCATCTATGTTTATCATGGATATTGGCCTATTGTTCTCTTTCTTTGTAGTGTCTTTATCTGGTTTTGGAATTAGGATAATGCTGGTTTCATAGAATTTGGAAGTGTTCCTTCCTCTTGGATTTTTGGAATAGTTTGAGGAGTATAGATGTTAGTTCTTCTTTGAAAGTTTGGTAAAACTCCCCTGGGAAGCCATCCAGAACAGGGCTTTTGTTTGCTTGGAGTTCTTTTTTTATTTTTATTACTGCTTCTATTTCATCAGTTGTTATTGGCCTATTCAGGCTTTCTGATTCTTCCCGATTCAGTTTTGGAAGATTGTATTTTTTTAGGAATTAATCCATTTCATCCACATTGTCCAGCTTGTTGGTATATGGTTGTTCATAGTATTTTCTTACAATCCTTTGTATTCTGTGGTGTCAGTTGTTATTTCACTGCTTTTATTTCTGATTTTATTTGGGTCCTCTCTCTTTGTTTCTTGAGGAATAAGGCTATCAGTTCATCAATCTTATTTATCTTTTCAAAGAACCAACTCTTCGTTTCATTGATTTTTTTTTAGTTTCTATATCATTTATATCTGCTCTAAACGTTACTTCCTTCCCTCTACTTAATCTGTTTTTTTTTCTTGTTGTTCTCTAATTCTTTAAGTTGTAGGGTTAAACAGTTTATTAATAATTTTTCTTGTTTTTTGAAGTAGGCCAGTAGTGCTATGAACTTCCCTCTCAGGACTGCTTTTGCTCTGTCCCAGAAATTTGGGGTTGTTGTGTGTTTGTTTTCATTTATTTCCAGGGAGTTTTCTTTTTCTTTCTTGATCTCATTGGTAACCCATCCATTGTTTAATAACATGCTATTTAGCCTCCATGTGCTTGAATGTTTTTGGGTGTTTTTACTATAGTTGATTTCTAATTTCATTCCATTGTGATCTGAGAAGATGCTTTATGTGATTCAATCTTCTTGAACTTGTAGAGACCTGTTTTGTGTTTTAACATGTGGCCTATCTTTGAAATGACACATGTGCACTTGAAAAGAATGTATATTCTGCAGCTTTGCCATGAGATGTTCTATAAATATCAATCAAATCATTGTGATCTAGTGTGTCATTTAAAGTCACTTTTTCCTGCCGAAACTGGTTTGGCTCAGTGGATAGAGCGTCAGCTTGCGGACTCAAGGGTCCCAGGTTCGATTCCGGTCAAGGGCATGTACCTTGGTTGCGGGCACATCCCCAGTAGGGGGTGTGCAAGAGGCAGCTGATAGATGTTTCTCTCTCATCGATGTTTCTAACTCTCTATCCCTCTCTCTTCCTCTCTGTAAAAAATCAATAAAATATATTAAAAAAATAAAAAATAAAAAAATAAAGTCACTATTTCCTTGTTAATTTTTTGTCTGGAAGATCTATCCAGTGAAGTCAGTGGGTGTTGAAGTCCCCTACTATGACTGTATTGCTGTCAATCTCTTCCTTAACGTCCTCTAGAAGTTTTTATAATATATTTAGGTGCTCCTATAATAAGTGCATACATGTTTGCCATGGTTATATCCTCTTGTTGGATCGATCCCTTTAGTATTATGTAGTGACCTTTATTTTCTGTTATGCTGTAGGCCTGTTTATTCTTCTAGAGGAACTTTAGAATTACACTATAAATTGCATCCCCCAACACACGCATAATAATCTGGCCACTCAGTGTATATCCTATATAATAAAAGGCTAATATGCAAATTGTCCTCTCGACCAGGAGTTCGACGAGCAGGCAGGCTAGCCAACCGCCCATGTCCCCTACCCCTAGCCAGGCTGGCCAGACCCTCACCCATGCACGAATTCATGCACTGGGCCTCTAACATGCACACACACACACATACACACACTGAGTGGCCAGATTATTATGCTTTCAGAGATCATAATAATCTGGCCACTCAGTGTAAATGCACATGTATATACAAAAGGAGATTTCTTGAAATTCCAACTGGAATTATTTTCTACCTAAAATTTAAATTGAAAATATTTAATATCTTTATAATACTTATTCTTTCCAGCCAGGAATATGGTTATATTTCCATTTAGTCAGCTAGAGATAGTTTTTAAACCATAAGAATGAAGATAAATTTCGTAACAGCCATGTTGATAAGTTATAGCAATTTGAGTCCATTTATTATTTTTAGATATTTATAGTGTTCACACCATTTTAAGTGAAAGAATAAAGTGAAATGAAATTACAAACATTTAAAAGTCTTAAAAGCAAATCAACCAACACAAGAACTGGCGAGGATGTGGAGAAAAGTGCACTGCTGGTGGGAATGCAGACTGGTGCAGTCACTGTGGAAAACAGTATGTAGTTACCTCAAAAAAGTAAAAATAAAACTGCCATTTGACCCAATGATCCCACTTCTGGGTATTTACCCAAAGAAACCCAAAACACTAATTCAAAGGAATATATGCACCTTTAAGGTCATTGCAGTGTTATTTACAATATCCAAGATTTGGAAGCTGCCCAGGTGCCCATCAGTAAATGAGTGGATAAAAAAGCTATGATATATTTACAGAATGGAATACTAATTGGCTATAAAAAACAAGGCAGTCTTACCCTTTATGACAGCATGGGTGGATTTGGAAAGTATGCAAAGTGAAATAAGCCAATCAGAGAAAGACAGGTACCATATGATTTCACTCTTATGTGGAATCCAATGAATAAAATAAACTAACAAATATTTTTAAAAATCTTAAAAGCAAATGAGCCTGATACAGAAGGTAGAAAGGAAAAGCAAAAACAAAACCAAAGCTGAATATTAAAGTAGCACTTCAACAGAACAAACAAGAACTTAGATCAAGGACCCCACATATGCCCCATTTGCGGAAGGAGAATAGTGGAGCTGAGCACTTCTCTTTATTATTCATCTGCCAGATATTCTCCTACCAACTGTAATCAAGTTATTGCCCTGCTCAAAAATATTCAATGTCTTCCCACTGCTTACAATTTAAAATTCAAACTCTTTAATCTGACATTCAAGGCTCTAGCTGCAATCCAAACTTTTAGTGTTCACATCCACTTCTCACCTATCAGAAGATGCCCAGAAATACTTTATACTTTTCCCATTTCTATTCCTCTTCCTAATACTCAGCCCCTGCTCCAGTCTCCTGACAAAATTCTGTCCTTTCTTCAAAGAATAACTCAAAAACCACCTTCTACATGAACCCTCACATGACATGTGCGGCCTGTAGTCCTTTATTCCTTAGAAATCATAACACTCACCTCTGTGTAGATTGTGCCATATCGCGGTTATTTGTGCACATATCTCCCTAACTTCCTTAAGGCTTCCTGAGGGCCTACTCCCTGCCTTGCACTATTTTATATCTTGCATTGCCCTGTACAAGTAATCAATAAATATATGTTGAAAAAATTTACCAAAAAGCAGTAAAGATTTGGCAAGTTCTGGCGATTATAAAATAGAAATGCATTTATGATTGCTCTCAAAGAACATTAAGCACTACGACTTGCTGAAGACAAATGATCTATAAGGTGTCTCTGCATGGGGAAACTGCTTCCATCGTTCCAAACACTTATTAAAGCACCCTTGTGAAAACGCTTTTCAGCTTCATACATTTGGTTTGAATCAGAACTGTGGGAACAGATCATACTTTACTAAGCTTTGAAAAAGTTGAAATCCTCTGTTTTATATCAGGATAATAAAAACATATCCATGATCATTATTTCATTCACCTTCTTCATGTTCCCTCCAAGGGCAGGATACGGAGGCTTGTTGACACGGTTCCAGTTGACTGGCACGCGAATCATTTCATAGAGCTGGAATATCACTAGAGCATCTGCAAGATCACTAAAATAGGAGGAAAATAATATGAAGGAGGAGGAAATGCTGGTACTACCTAGTTTTATTAAGCACACTGAAGATGGGCTTATGTCTTTAAAAATACAAAAGGCTCAATTAATGCTTAAAGAACAACAGGTTACATCATTTGACCCAGAACTTCTAATCTAGATATCTGTCCAAAATTTTTTCATTAACGTTTACAAACATAATATGTACAAGGACATTTATTGCCATAGCATTTATACATTTGGAAACAAATTTAATACCAGCCAGTAGAGGGCTGTTGAATAAACTATTCATATCATGGACTCCTGGGCTACCATAAGACATAATAAGGTAGATTTCTATGTACTCACATGAAAAGCTTTACAAGACATATTACATTAAAAAGCAAGTGGCAGAACACTGCATACTTTATTAGTTACTAAATTTATTTTAAAAATTAAGAGTATTTAAATACTTATATGTGCTATTGACTGTTAAAAGTGATTATCTCTGGGCAGGAAAGAAAGAATATGGAAAGGGAAAGGGACAGATGATCATGTTTTGTCTTATTCTACATATTTCCTGAAACTTGTACAGTGGGAATGGAGTCCATATGTTGCTTATGTATTATGATTTTTTAAACTTTTAAAAATAATACAGAAAAATTACAATAGCTACTCAGTAGGCAGTTGTTCATCTATATATATAAAAGTCTAAGTGACTGGACTGGCCGACCAGCTGGTAGCTATGACATGCATTGACCACCAGGGGGTAGATGCTCAACTCAGGAGCGGAAACCACAGGCATGGAAACATGGAACAGACTAATGAATCTGGCCTGGCCTGCACCCTCTCGCAATCCAGGACCCATCGGGTGATGTCAGACTGCTGGTTTCAGGGTTTTAGCCTGATCCCCGCAGGCCAGGCAGAGGGACCCCACAAGTGCATGAATCCATGCACCAGGCCTCTAGTGTTAAATAATAAGGGTTAAGGGGAAGAAATTTGCCCTGGGCAGTGTTACTCAGTTGATTAGAGCAAGTTCAATTCCTGGTCAGGGCACATGCAGGAGGCAGCTGATCAATGTTTCTGTCTCACATCCATATTTCTCTCTCCTTTCCTCCCTCTAAAATAAATGAAAAAACATGTCCTCAGATGAGGATTTTAAAAAAAAAGGAACTTATGAGCAAGTAGGAGTTACTGAAGAATAGTACTACTTTAGATTCAGAAAAACATATTCTCCTCAGATGCTCAAAGTATGTTCATCAAGTCTGTTTTCAATTCTGTATGCTAAGGACACACACACAAAAAAAACCAGCAATTGATCTTAAATTTGCTAGGTCTGTGATGTGTAATGTGGCTTTTCTCTCTCAATAGCTGTTCACTGAGATATGTTTAGCTAAGATTCATAATAAAGTTACTTTGCATCTGTGAGCACACATGCAATGCCTGTAAAGGGGCTTGGCCCTGTGCTGAGCAATGGAGGGAGTCTATTAGGAAGGTAATTAAGAGTTGACTAGGTTATCTATTAGCACACGGAGAATTTTGTAATAAAAAAAATCATTAAAGTTATTTGTATAACTTCTGGAATCTCACCTATTTCATGATTTTTCCTTTTAACTTAAAATGAAATTCTTATTTCTATGTAGTATGGTATTATTATTATTCACATTTTGCAAATAGAGAAACTGAAACCCGAGGCATGTGGCCCACCGGCCACGAGTTTGACATGCTTGGTATACACCCTTGGTCTCTCTCCAATAACTCACTTTAAAAACTTGGCACTGTCTGGAAAAAGAATTTGCTTTGGTAAATAACTTTAAGTGCTGTGTTATTACCATTGCTGTCAACTGATTGATCAGCCCTTATATATATATATAAATATGTTACACAAACACACACAGCTCTCCTTTATAGCAGGAAACAGTCTTTACTTTATCTTCAAGGGAGTGATACATGCATTTTGGGGACAAAGTGGCATGGATGGTGTGCCTTAGTGGGATAGCTGCTTGTTGGCAGAGTGTTTGTGTGTGCATCTGTGTGTATATGTGTGTGAATGTGTGCGTGTATGTGTGTATATAGGTGTGCACTGTACCCATGATGGTGTGGGTTTTTCCCCCTTTAATGTCACTGCTGAGAACACATCTGTATGGGTAGTTGCTACTACCCGCTGTCAAGCTAGGAGTTTAGTGGTGTTTGGTATAATTTCTGGGCACAAATTTATCAGCACAGTGGGTGTTGGGGTTAGCTTTTCGGCAGGTGCCCATTAAGCAGATGGTGCTCCACTGCACTAAGGAAAGATGTAGTTTTGCCCAAGAAGAACTACTGCACTCTCAGCAGCAGATCAAAGGGATGCTCATTCCAAGCCACTCCAGACCAGAAATTGTAGTGGGGACAGTCTGTAGGAGACCAGAGGGAGGGAGACCATAGGGAATCACCCTGTCACATTGATTCATTGGCTGGGTGCAGCCACTTGTCATGCCGATGTCCATCCAAGTTGGGCCCACTCTGCATGTCGTCACCATAAATGGTAGAGAATGTGACATGAATGCATTGTGGGTGGGAAGCTTGTTGTTACTGATCATCCCCCTGGCAGAGGAGTGAGTAGACCTCACAGGTTGGCATAAACACAAACCCCAGAGAGGGTCTTGAAAGGAAAGTAACTGTTTACTTCTCCCATCTTTTCTCCCTGTTACCTCTGGCTTCTGGCTGAGTGGTGTCCCTGTAGGAGCGCACTGACCACCAGGGGGCACTCCTGCGTTGAGCGTCTGCCCCCTGGTGGTCAGTGCGTGTCATTGCCACCAGTCGTTCTGCCATTTGGTTAACTTGCATATTAGGGTTTTATTACAGAGGATTCTGAACTGGAGATTAATGTGAAAAAGACCAAGATCACTGGCTGAGGATTTATGATTGAGTAATTTCTGCTTCTTGGTATATATTCAAAATATTATTTAAAATCTAAAACCAGTAGTGCCTTATTATGGTAATGACTTTGATGTGATAGACTCACATTTGATAAACTCTTAAGTGCATATAAATTCAGTTCAATTACAAGATATAAGCTATTTAGACCAGAACTCCTATAATAGTAGCAGGGCAGTGAAGGTCTCAAATACTGGAAGGGAGGAGCAGCTAGATCTTTATGGATATTCGAAGGAATGTCTATAGTATATAATTAAGAGAAAAGAATAATAGGTCTAGCCCTATGGTTAGAGCATTGGCCTACTGAAGGTCTCTGGTTCAATTCCCAGTCAAGGGCACGAATCTGGGTTGCAGGTTTGATCCCCAGTCAGTGTGTGTGTGGGTGGCAACCAACTGATGTGTTTCTCTCACATTGATATTTCTCTTTCTCTCTCTCTCTCTCTCTCTCTCTCTCTCTCTCTCTCTCTCTCTCTCTCTCTCTTCTTCCCCCTCCCTCTCTTCCACTCTTTCTAAAAATCAATGGGAAAAAATATCCTGTGATTATCCTAAATTATTTTTAATTTAGCATATACATATTTGTATATGAATTTTTAAAAGTCTGGAGGAATGAATACCAAACTGTATGCAACCTTGGTAGGTAGGATGAGACCTTTATTTTTTTATTATAGTAACTTAAAATATGGTATTTTTTTTGTTTTTACAATGAGCATGTATTTCTATTTTAATTAAAAAGTAAATATAAAGCCCTAGCTCATTGGGCTCAGTGCACAGAGCGTTGACCAACCAAAGGGTCTCGGGTTTGATTCCAATCAAGGGCACATACATTGGTTGCAGGCTCCTCCCCAGCTTGGGCCCTGGTCAGGGCACATACAGGAGGCAACTAATCAATGTGTTTCTCTCATACCAATGTTTCTCTGTCTTTCCTTCCCTCTAAAAAAATCAATGGAAAAATATCCTTAGGTGAGAATTAACAACAACAAAATTATAACTAATATTATATTATCTTTTAAAAAATACTATACTTTTCTTTTAAAATCCATTTCATTGCCAATTCCCAGCATTCTGAAACTCTAAACGTTGGCTAAAATTCTTGTGATTTTTATAAATGCTCTCATGTAAACATACCTAGAGCTTGAAACTAGAAAAGTTGGACCCTTGCCATAAAGCTGAAACACAGTAAAATGTTTACCTGTACAAATGATTAATGTAAGGGGTTACCCCCAAGGAATTCATCCAGTTTCGAAATGTCCTTTCTTCCTTGCTCTCTCCTAGAGTAGACACAAGTTCACACTGATGATTCAGGACAAAAGGAACCAAGAACCACATTTTAAACCCTTCAGGCAGATATAAACTGGCCATACATACTTTGCCATGGTTCCTATGACACCACAAAATTTTTAGGCAAAAAAAATCTCTTATTGCCAAAGTCCCTTTTCTCTCTCTTTCTAGACAGCCTCTATTTGCTCTAAATTTTCCATCTAGTATTTTTTATTGATGTCTGTGAATTACTGAGCTGTGGGTTTCTCTGTCCAGAAAATTAATAAACTACAGATGTGTGGTCATATCCATGGTTAGAATTACATGCAACGTGATTGGCTAAAATTAAGAAAAGAAAATCTTTTAGCAGTCAGGGTAATATCAGCACATTAAACAGAAATAGAAAAGTTGTACTGTTTCCCAAGCTGTATTACTACATTTGTACAAATAGCGTTTTACACAGAAAAGTTACTGGGCATACAAACCTACATTTTAATTACACCAGATAGCAACGAAGGAGATGGGATTACAGGTCATATAAAAACAAGCAACGAGGGGGATGTAACTGCTTTACAGGCTTCTTGAGTTTAGACTGTTCCTACTGAAAATACATAAGGGACACAGCCCCACACAGGGTGCTAAGAGAATGACACATTTCATCATAGTAAGTCCATAGACCTCAAAGATCACCTTGAGAAGAAACTCCTGCAGGCATTATTATTTAACCTGTGATTACCTAAATGACCTGAGCATTCCCTTCACAGCAGTGTTTATATCATTCATAAGGAAAAGGTGGGATATCATGTGACACAAAAGGAGCAGAGAGAGAAGTGTGCCCTCCTGGTCATTTCTGCCTTCTAGTCATCCCCTTAATGAAAATGGTCCTCAGCGACTTGAAAATTATTGTTTGTCTTTCAGCAAAGTTAGGGAGACAATGGAATAGTCTGACCTGCATCTCACCACCAGACTCGTGAAAAACGAAACCTTTACAGTACGCCTCACATCACTTCTATACCAGAGACAAGTTCAAGCCACTCTCTAGACTTTGTCTCAGGTGAGATTCCCAGGACAATTTGGCCTATAAATCTACAACCATCTGCGTGAGCTCCAGGAGCCAATTTCTATAGAGCCAGCCCTGCAGTCATCTTCAGACCAAGTCACACAGACAGTAAAAACCTGCATACCCAGAGGAGAAATAAAAACCTTGTAAAGTCTAAAGCAGTCTGTTTTTTGTGCCAACTGTTCAGGAAATAATCTTCCTGCTGTACTTTCATGTGGTTTTCAAGCCATTACCTAACGGCTTTCCCAGAGTCTGTGTGAATTCTTGTTCTGTTAAATTATATAACCATATAATTAGTTGTCTAAAATTTTCCCCCTCTTGTATGCATAAAAGGTAACTGATTATTCTGTTGTATCTGCCACTACAACTTTATAATAACCTATATGAGAATCTTTTTAAAAAGAACCAAGTTAATCTAAATATGTCTAGAAATTATGCTTGCCTTATTTTACAGGAGTTATTAAACAGGTGCAAATTACATATCTGAATTTTCCCCAAAGTAACATGAATACAAACAAATAATCAATAGCTTGATGCATGTGACTTGGGTTTACGTTTTAGTTTTTTCTCTATTACAATCTGTTATTTATCTGTATATAAATATTTTTCTAGTAGATAATTTTTATATTACTTCCACCTCTGAAAATCCAAGTTATGTTTTAAAATAAAACATTAGTAGTGTGCCAATTGTTTAATTTTTAATTAGAATAATATCTAAATTTAGCTGAACCTGGTAATTTAGTGTATTCTATTTAAAAAGACACTAAGCTTGTATCTTGACTGAAAGTGTAAGTTTCAGAGGTTCACATTTCTTCCTATTATTCTCAACTAATTATGTCATTATTATTTTAATTATTGATACCTGGAAGGTAAAATAGATTTTTAAGAGAGCACTTATTTATCTAATACCATTTCAAGTTGTCTTGGTAAATAAATGCTCAAAACCAGCAGTGCTATGCATTTGTGAAAGAGCCATAGTAAAGCATCACAAAAACATATGTATTCCAGATTGTAGACGACTAAAGCAATCTCAAAAGTAAAATCTTAATTGCTGATAGAAAATATATTAAAAAACTATAAAACATTCTTTTCATTTTCATAATCAAACTAACATCTGCAATTGAATTTTCATGAAAAATAACAAATATATTAAAAATAGTCTAGTAAGAGGAAAAGGAATTGACATATTTAACACTCAAAAGCTGTGTAAGTGGTTTCTTTCTCTCTCTACCTGACCATTGTTGAGTACATACTGTTTGCTAAATTCTTTCATGAAAAGTCATTTTTAATTATGTGATTCTTCACAATAAGTATTACTGGTCTTGTTTTATATGTGAGAAAACCAAGACTCACAGAGATCACTCAGATGTTTAATGGTGGAACTATGATTGAACAAAAGTATAATTCTGTGGCCCTACGTATTTTCTATCACTACAAATGAGTTCTGACATGGTCTCTCTATACACAGCCTATGTATTTGGCACAATTTAATATGGAGATTTAATATTTAGTTGGCCTTTTAATTTTCTTTAATTTTATATAGATAAAATTCTTTGCCAATGAGGACATACTAATATATGAATATGGGATGTGATAAGGTCAAGCTTCAAACTTCATAAGGATCTATAAACACAAATTTACAGAGAAAAAATCCCAATGACAGTAAAGTCAAATACATTTTGGCAGATGTATCAGGACATACATATATTCTAAGTAAAGATTATTGATAAATATTTCCCATGGTATCTTCTTATATAGTAAACTAGAGGCCTGGTGCACGAAATTCATGCACTGGGGGTGGGTGGAGGGTCCCCCTCAGCCTGGCCTGCACCCTCTCGCAGTCCAGGAGCCCTTGAGGGATGTCTGACTGATGGCTTAGGCCCGCTCCCCGCCTAAGCCATCAGTTGGACATCCTTAGCGCTGCTGCGGAGGTGGGAAAGGTGTGCAGCAGTGAGCCAGGCTTCTGGCTGAGCAGCGCTCCCCCTGTGGGAGTGCACTGACCACCAGGGGGAAGCTCTGGTATTGAGCATCTGCCCCCTGGTGGTCAGTGCATGTCATAGTGACCAGTCGTCCTGCCGCTTGGTCGATTTGCATATTAGCCTTTTATTATATAGGATACTAATGGAAATATTTAGCAATCTGATTCACACTGAAAAATTCCAAAAACATGCTGAACACTAGCAAAAGAATTCAAACATTACAAATAGGAGAACAAGCAAATTGGAAAAGATATCTAGCAAGAATTTGATGACTATAAAGAGCAGATCATTTTTAATATGCCACTCTAAACAATGCCTTCTAATGTAAGACACAAAGGAATTTTGAAATTTTCCAAACTCATAAAAACTTAGCAGTCTTCCTTTTTATTTAATTTTTTAAAATTCTAATTTATTATATATTTCTCTGCTGAAAATTCTATAGTTTAATCTATTTTCCCTCTTAGTTATGTAAGTAGAGAAGATAGTCATTTTATTTTACTGGACCTCAGGAAGAGTGAATTCAATTAATCATATTCTTCAAATAATATATTTGTTAACTCTGAAACTTCTCCCATTAATTAAAACAACTGTAATTATAAAGTGACAAAGACATTGGAACTCTGGTTGTGGCAGTCAAAGAGAAAAAGATCATGAAACTGATTTCTCCTTCTGTCTCAGGAAGGGAGAAGGAAGTAACATGGGTGCTGTGAGTGAATGAACACTGAATCATCAAATTCTCTCCACCAAGAATCCCTACTTGAGCACTACCTTCTCCAAAACAGGTCAACTAGTGGGAATATTTTAGGATTGGCCCTTCAGACAACTGCCACCACGTTTTTACTTTTTGTTGGTACTAAGGTGGGTTTTGGTATGCATGAGTGAGAGGGTGAAAATGGGAGAAGAAAAGAAGAGAGGCTGGAAAACAGAAGAGGAGAAAGAACAAGATATTGATAATGTATTTGTCATTATGACAATTCATATATTATAAGCTTCAATGACATTCAGTAAATGAAACATAGCTAAATAATACAAAATAATCTGTTACAGAACCTAAATAGATTCTTTCAAAAATTACTTGTGATACAAGATGTTTATTTATAGGAGAGAGATAAAGGCTTTGCATCAAGTCATGAAATCCAATTGTCAATATTGATTTCTAATGTGCTTACAACTATACTCCCACCATTACAGAGGGCAAATTAGGTGGAGAATTTACATAACCAACCCTTGCTCTGCCATTCAAATCAAGCTTCGTTTGTGTTTCTTGCTTATTATCATTCATTCTTTAGGCATATTAAGACTGAAAAAAACACAGCATGAACAATGCAAAAAAATAAATACCAACCCAGATAGAAAGAATAAATGGTATTAATAAAAAGAACATTCAGAATTCATATGTAGAGAGTATAGGAAAGTACTAAATACAGTACCTACATTAGGAGGAGTCAAATCTGCATTTCATGAAGCAAAACAGGAAAGTAATATAAATTATGAGACAGATAACAATAGCCTACACACAAGACAAGTAATGAATGATGTAAACTTTTTCATGTACAGTAAAAACATTAAAAAGAGAACAAAACTGGAGTCAAACTGTAGCTTTCAACGGAGAGAACAAGCTACAAATAATTATTTTTTTCCCATAGATAATTCAATGTTCATATTCACGGTGGAGTTATGTGGTCATTTAAGAAATATTTTTAATGTATGATAGTTTTCACTAACATCTTATAGAGAAATGACAGACAAATAAGATTTACCTCATACTTTCTTTTAACCAAAACCAACAACCACTTTCTTTAATTTTAACTTTTTAATGGATACACATGCCTATAAGCAGTAAACTATGTCTCCCACCACACTCTCCTACCTCTGAGAGTGAAATAGGTCAATACCACAGGAAGATACATACAATGAATCAATTAAAGGCAGAAAGAACATACCTTCCAATAAATTCATATCGATGTCATTATTTTCAGGCTTGTGTAGGCATGGGTAGGTGTTAAATAGATTAGCTACAAAAGCTAAATTAAGTTTAGGATTGCCTGAAACCACATCTGCAGGAGTAACAAACTGTCTGCAGCCCAGTTTATCTGCTTCTTGAAGCATGAATCCAGCACGCTTCATGTCATTTTTCTCCTAAACAATAAAATAAAATAAAAATGGTCAAGATTAAACTTTTTTTATTGATTTTTTACAGAGAGGAAGAGGGAGGGATAGAGAGTAAAAACATTGATGAGAGAGAAACATCTATCAGCTGCCTCCTGCACACCCGCTACTGGGCATGTGCCTGCAACCAAGGTACATGCCCTTGACCAGAATCAAACCTAGGACCCTTCAGTCCACAGGCTGATGCTCTATCCACTGAGCCAAACCAGTTAGGGCAAGATACCTTTTATTATTATACATATTTATAGGCAATTACTTTTCTGGAAATATTTATATATATAAAAGCCTAAACAACTGTCCCACAGTTTGACCATCCGACCAGAAGTTATGATGCTCAATGACCACACCACCAGGGTACAGACGCTCAATGCAAGAGTTTCTGAGCTGTGGTGACTTGGCAGCTGCAGTTCTCGTGTGATGCACCTGGAACCAGAGAGGAGGGAGTCCAATTCCGGGGTGCATCACCCGAGAAACACCCTCTCGCAATCCAGGACCCCTCGGGGGATGTTGGGCTTAGGAAATCTGTGCACTGGGCCTATAGTTGTAAATAAAGCTGCTATGAACATAGGGGTCATATAATCTTTTCGATTGGTGTTTTGAGATTCTTAGGATAAATACCCAGAAGTGGGACTGCTGGGTCAAAAGGCAGTTTCATTTTTCATTTTTTGAAGAAATCCCATACTGTTTTCCAAAGTAGTTAAATTAGTCTGCTTTCCCAACAGCAGTGAAATAGGGTTCTCTTTTCTCTACATCCTCGCCATCACTTGCTGTTTGTTGATTTGTTTTAATCAATCTGGCAGGTGTGAGGTGATACCTCATTGTGGTTTTAATTTGTTGTTTCTCTAATGACCTTGAGCATTTTTTCATGGCTGTTGGCCATCTGTATGTCCACTCTAGAGAAGTGTCTATTCAGATCCATTGCCCATTTTTAAAAAATATATTTTTTTATTGATTTCAGAGAGGAAGGGAGAGGGAGAGAGAAACATCAATGATGAGAGAAAATCACTGATTGTCTGCCTCCTACACACCCCCTACTGGGGATCAAGCCTGCAACCCAGGCATGTGCCCTTGACCAGAATTGAACCCAGGATGCTGGGGTTAAGTACAGTAGTTAGCATAATAAATGCAAGAAGTTTGTCAGAAGGCTGATGGACAACTTCAGCAGGGCTGAAGACCTGCATATTATTACCTGCTGCCAAACATCTGGGAGCAATTCCCCTAATCTGATGGTACTTTATTGTTTACCAAACCTTACCTTTGATATGTATACCTGCTTTGGTAAAGGGCAAAACACATTAATAAAAAGCCATGGGTCTGGGAATTCAGGGAGCTTAGTCACTAGAGCTGTTTCCGTCTGTATCTCCCCAAATGCCTTGCAAATTTATATTTCTTGTCTAGTCTCTATTCATTTATGCACAGCCCTTTTCCATATTCCTGAACCCTTGCTGCTAAGAGACTGCAGCATTTATGGCACCTCAGTGAGGAACATCTGGAGAAGAAGATTATTTGCCTGAGTAAAGGAAGAGGACCATTGGTAAAGGTGGGATTACTGGTAAAGGTGGGGGTCACCAAAAATTCGGTGGGGAAATTCACTATGTGTAAAGCCTGTACCAGCTTTGGAATTCAAGGTCCAAAGAGAGTAAGGATGTCTTTTTCCAGCCAGGCCATAATGGGGAAGAATTTGATTAAAAGGCAAAATTATAAAGAAATTAAAATGTCAAAAGGTATTCTTAAATCAGGCTCAAGGTAAAAGAGTGCTGTTGTCATCTTTAACTATATGGGGTCTTATTCAAATTGCAAAATATCCAATTTGTATTGGGGATCAAAAGTGTTTAAAACTAAAAAGGCCCCGGATCCTCAGTCTCTGATGTGGAGAGACTGGGCAGGTAGAGAGGGTAGACCTGTTAACACTCTCACAAGGACACTCTGATGCTTTGTTTAAAAATTACCATATGATGCCTTGGGACAGGCAGGGTTTAGGTAAAATAACTTTAGAGGCCAATCAATGCTGTGAAAAGCAGGATAAGATAAGATCTGTGAACAATAAGCTGAGATCTAGGTTACATCCTGGCTGTAAGTACCAGGCAAATATAAAACATCTGAAAAGATTCAGGAAAAGAACTTTGATTTATTAAGTCTTGTCTATATGTTATCTGTTGAATGTAGTTTTTTTCTGTCATTTTTGTTTGGTTTTAATGTGTTTATTAAGCATGCCTTTAATTTAATTCAGTAAGAAATGTAGCCAGACCATTTACTGAATTTCCCCAAAGCAAACAGGATGTGGGGGTGGGGAGAAAGAATATGAGCAGTACAAGTGGCCAAGGGTGTCCTAGGAGACAAAGGAAGGTAGAGATAAAATTTAGCAGAATTCAAGGGAGATGTTTGGGATTTCTGTACTCATAAAGAGAAAAGGTTGGTTTAAGAGAAAAGCATGCTCCATCCGATCTTGGGTGGCTTATTAAACTGAGCTCAATTTCTTTGCAGAGGTTACAGAATAAACCCAGACTACTTTTCTCAAAAAGATGGCAACAATGACCCAAGAAAAAAATTATAGGCTGTGTTTAAGCAATAAGATTGGTGTTTCCATAATAAAGGGTAGTTTTTGAATAATAATAGACCGAATTCCTCACAGTCAATAAGTTATCTCTGTTACAGAATTTGCCAAAGTAAATGCCTTGGATAATAACAATTGGCTTTAAAATATCAAAATTATTTAAACATCCTACCTAATAATAGACAAATATGCAAATTGACCATACCTCCAACACACCCACAAGCCACGCCCAGAAGCCACACCCACCATCCAATCAGAGCGAGCATGCAAATTAACCCAAACCAAGATGGCTACAGCCACAGAGAGCAAGGTTTCCTAGGTAACAGAGGAAGCCAAGCTTTCCGCCTGCCCTTGCCAGGCCTAAGCCTCCACTCAAGCTACAAAGTTTCAATTATAGAAGGTAAACAAATTCAAACAAATGGCGGCAGAATGGAGCTTGAGAGAGCAGGCCAGGGTTGCTCCCGGCAACAGGGGAAGCAAAGCTTTCCGCACACCCTGGCCGGGCCCACCCGCTTAAGGCAACAAAGTTTCAATTATAACCCCAACAGAAATGGCTGCCGGCCTCAGAGGGAGCCCCAGGCTTGGCTGCGCTCCAGGCTACAAAGTTTCAATTGTAGAAGGAAAATAAATTCCAGATACCAAGGCCTCCACTTGGGTTGCCAGGGGGCGTGGCTGGCCTGCAAACCACCACAGGCCCCTCACTCAGGCCGCCCCATGCCCCAAGGGAACCCCCACCTGATCCGGGACACCCTTCAGGGCAAACCAGCCGGCCCCCACCCATGCACCAGGCCTCTATCCTATCTAATAAAAGAGTAAATACAGATTGATCATCACTGCAACACACAATATAGCTGCCCCCATGTGGTCAAAGATCCTGCCCCCATGTGGACACAGATGGCCACCACAAGATGGCCAGCAGGAGAGGGCAGTTGGGAGGCACCTGGCCTGCAAGGGAGGGCAGTTGAGAAGGACCAGGCCTGCAAGGGAGGGCAGTTGGAGGTGATCAACCCTGCAGGAGAGGGCAGTTAGGGGTGACCAGGCTGGCAGAGGAGGGAAGTTGGGGGCAAACAGCTGGCAGCAGAGTGGTTAGGGGGTGATCAGGCTGGCAGGCAGAAGCGGTTAGGGGCAATCAGGAAGGCAGGCAGGCAAGCAGTTGGGAGCCAGCAGTCCTGGATTGTGAGAGGGATGTCCGACTGCCCGTTTAGGCCCGATCCCATCAGAATCGGGCCTAAACGGGCAGTCAGACATCCCTTGAGGGGTCCCATATTGGAGAGAGTTACAGGCTGGGCTGAGGGACAACCCCCCTCCGTGCATGAATTTCGTGCACCGGGCCTCTAGTGGATAAACAATGTTACTAAGATGAAGGATTTGTAGTGAAGCTTTTCAGTTATAATTATAGGTATATTGATAGTGGGGGTTTGTTCCTTGTTGAAGGAGGGGGCTGGTCCCAAGGCAGCAACCTCTAAGGAAAGAATGTGGCGATTTTACATTTAAATAGCTACAGGTTTGCTTCCAAAGTTGTTGGCAACTTAAAACTTTGGAGTTTACTAAATTAACCCTTTGCACTCGGATGTCGAGTGTGACTCGACACGGTTAGCAGTAGAATAAAGGAATAAAAAAAAGGAAGCGAGTGCAAAGGGTTTAATAATAAAAACTTATTAAACATCTAGGTATTTTGAAAAGACAAAATACTGAAATGTTAAAATATGAGTTTGCCTCATATGAAAAATCTAGAGGATAGAATTAAATCTATTAATTAAATATGTCTTGTATTTTATTTTATTTATTTTTAATAAATCTTTATTGTTCAGATTATTACAGGTATTCCTCTTTTTCCCCCCCATAGCTCCCCTCCACCTGATTCCCCACCCCACTCCATGCCCTCACCCCCGACCACTGTCTTCATCCATAGGTGTAAAATTTTTGTCCAATCTGTTCCTGCACCCCTCAGACCCCCTTCCCTGTGAGAAATATCAGTCCACTCCCTTTCTATGTCCCTGATTCTATTATGTTCACCAGTCCATTCTGTTCTTCAGATTTTTTATTCACTTTATTTTTAGATTCACTTGTTGGTAGGTACGTATTTGATGTATTTTTGTTGTTAATAATTTTGACCTTTACCTTTTTCTTCTTCTTCCTCTTCTTAAAGAATACCCTTCAGCATTTCATGTAATCCTGGTTTGGTGGTGGTGAACTCCTTTAGCATTTTCTTGTCTGTGAAGTTCTTTATCTGACCTTCAATTCTGAATGATAGCTTTGCTGGGTAGAGTAATCTTGGTTGTAGGTACTTGCTGTTCATCACTTTGAATATTTCTTGCCATTCCGTCTGGCCTGCATAGTTTCTGTTGAGAAATCAGCTGACAGTTGTATGGGTGCTCCCTTGTAGGTAACTAACTGTTTTTCTCTTGCTGCTTTCAAGATTCTTTGTCTTTGGCCCTTGGCATTTTAATTATGATGTGTCTTGGTGTGGTCCTCTTTGGATTCCTCTTGTTTGGGGTTCTGTGCACTTCCTGAACTTGTAAGTCTATTTCTTTCACCAGGTGGGGAAAGTTTTCAGTCATTATTGCTTCTAATACATTTTCAATATTTTGCTCTCTCTCTTCTTCTGGCACCCCAAAAATTCAGATTTTGGTACGCTTAAAGTTGTCCCAGAGGCTCCTTACACTATCTTCATAGTTTTGGATCCTTTTTTCTTTTTGTTTTTCTGGTTGGGTATTTTTTGTTTCCTCATATTTCAGATCTTTGGTTTGATTCTTGGGATACGTTGATGTACAGTTGAGTTTCTGTATATTCTTTATTTCAGACAGTGTATGCTTAATTTCTGACTTGTCCTTTTCCATTTTTTTTGGATTCTCATTAAGGTCCTTGAAGGTCTCTTCAAGTTTCTCAGTGGTTTTTTAGAAGATTCTTGAGTAACCTTATAAATGTGGTTTTGAATTCTATGTCGTCCCGTAGTTTGCTTTCCTCCATTTCTTTCATTTGTGACATGTTACCGTGTCTCCACATTTTGGCTGCTTCCCTGTGTTGATGGAGCAGCTTTGTGTGGTAGGTGACCTATAGGGGCCAGTAGCTCAGCCTCCGCAGTTACCTGAGGTGGACAGTCTTGGTACACCCCTTTGTGGGCTGAGTGCAAAGTCTTGGTGTAGTTCAGCCTTGATTGCTGTTGGTACACTGGGAGGAATTAACCTCCAGGCCAATTGGCTGTGAGGACCCGCTTTGTCTATAATGGAAGAACTGCTGCGCTGGAGACACGCTTATGGTGCAGGCCTTGTTTCAGTGGGGCTTTGGTGTTCACTGAGCCTGCCTCCCGAATGTGTCACTTATGGATGTGAGGAGTTGAAATCTGTGTCTCACACTGACCACTAGGTACACTGGCTTCTGGATCTCCAATGGGGTGCAGGTCAACTACTGTCTGAGGCCACCCTGCAGGAGATACAGTGAGAACCACAGCCCTCTCCTCCCTGCTTGGGGCTTGGAGGCTTTGGAGCTGTCTGAACCAGGTTGCAAGTTTGCTAGGTTAAGCTGTGATAGGAAAGGCCATTCATATGCAAAAGCCGCTGCTTGGAGCTTGGGTGGGCTTGTAGGTTGTGTGGGGCGGGGTCTCAGGGCGTCACCAGGCTAGGGCATGGCAAACAGTGATGGCTGCCAGCCAGCCGTCCCCGCTCTTCCGACCACATCCCCATGTCCCGCGCCCCAGCACAGCAAACAATGATTCCTGCGTGCAGCTCTGCAAGCAAGCCACCCTCACTTTCCAACCCGATGGCAGACAGTCCAGCTTCTCCCTGTAGGAGTTTGGGTCCCCTGCATCTCCCCAGAAACTGGATTTCAGAGAGATCGGAAGCTTGTCTCCCTTCGGGTTGAAGAAAGCAACGTCCGCCGCCAGCCGGGATCCTCCGCCAGCCCGGATCACGCGCGCCTCCATACCTCAGCTTTTCAGCACTTGTGCCCTGAATGCTCTTTTCTCCTTCTTTCTAGTTGTAGAACTTCCACTCAGCCAGATTTCCCATGGTTCTGGGTGATAGATGTTTTGTCTTTTAGTTGTAGTTTTGAAATTGTTGTGCAAGGCAGAAGTTTAGGTGTTTACCTACACCGCCATCTTGGATCTCTCAATATGTCTTGTGTTTTATTTGAAATATATTCTTAACAATGTGAAGTTATTGCTAATCTGAGAAATGCTAAGTATTTAACTTGCCACCTAAAATTTGAGGCTTCTAAATGTTTAAAGTTCAAAATAAGTTAGGAGAAATCATATAGTTGTATAACAAAATGCATAAAGTATATAAATTTATTTTTGAGAAAATAATTCTTGTATTTTATCTGGAGAAATTAGTAGTTTAAAATATATTGTAGTCTTTATGTGTGGTAAAATTTCAACCTAGGTCTAATTAAAGAAAAGGAGGTTTAATTCTGTGGTCTGAACCAAATTTTAAATATAAAAACCAGTTTAAATTTAATTGATATATTTTAGAATAATTATAAAATTGATATATATATTTGATGGTCTTTCCAAGTTAAATTTTAAGACTTTAACTGAGAGATAACTTTGTAACATTCCTTGGGCCCTGGAGTGATTAAGAATTTATTCTCTCTTCTTAAAAGAAATATTTTTAAACTAAATTAGGCCAATCTAATATACTGGAAATCATGTGGAAAGCTTTATAAAAAATTTCTTTAATATATTTTATTTATATACATATATTTTAAATGTTATAAAGGTTTCAACCTCTAAGGGAGGGCAAGGCAAGATTGCTGAATATTTCTTAAGCAGAACCAGATCATTCAGAAGCAGAATTTTAAAAACTAAAGGCCTCAGGCAGCCTGCACTTCAGATAGGCTGGGGGGTAGGGTGGCATCTGTACTTCATAGGTCAAATATATAAGTTTACTTGCTTTGCTTTTTCAATAAAGATGCCTATTTTAATTACTTAATAAATTGGCTTTCTATAATATAATCAAGGTCTCATATAAATTAAGTTATATGAGAAGCAAATATTTTTATAAACAATTGGTTCTAGTAGAGGTCAAAGTAAAAATTTGCATACACCCTACAAGGAAGTCCTCTGAAATCCTGCCTGAGACCTCCCATAATCCCTCTGTGTATGCAAATGAACACTAGCCAAAAAGAATACTGTTTAAAAATAAATTTTAAGCCTAATAAAAAGGAGAAATTTTAAAATCTCTTCTGCTACTATTTACAGGGTAAACTGAAGGTTATTATTCAAGCATTAAATCTGATCATTATCAGTCAACATAAATAGAGTCACTTAAAATATAGGCATGGCAGTATGAGCCAGCCTCTGAAAAGCAACCAAGTGTGTTCCTCAGTTTAAAAGAAAAAAAAAAAAAGGTTTTTAAAAGAAACTCCCTAATGTGGCCTAGAAATTACTCTGGGAGAAAATAAAGGGAAATGTCCTTCAAATATGTAGAAAACTGTAATTAAAAGTTAATGTATTAGGCCTCAAAAATAAAAGTAAACAATTTGCATTTTTGCCTCTCTAAGCAAAGCTTATATAGATATGCTCAAAGACTGATAGCAGAAATTCAATTAGTGTCATTTACTGTCCACACCCAAGGACAAATAAAGTTAGAAAATAAGCCTTATTTTAGACTGATTAAAATTGGCAAATTGAAATAAGTGAATATTCAGGGAAACTTAATTGTACTAGGCAGGAAACTATTCCTAGAGCATTAACTATTTTTTACTGATCGTTCATTTCATAGTTAAAGCTGCTTATCATGCAATGAATCCCGAGAAGTCATACTTCTGTGCTAAGAATTAAATTAAAAGCTATCAAGGCTGCATTGCAGGATTTCCAAAAGCCTCTTAATATTATTTTAAAAAAAAAGGGGGGGGGATAGTGGAGCAATATCCTGTAAGAAAATTACATCAAGTCTTAATTACTTTAAATTTTTTCACTTGTAATGCTGATGGCAAGACACACACATGGTGTCAGAATAAGCCAAAGGAAAATGGTTTGGGCAAAATGAAAAGATCCCGAGTCTAGTTTATAGAAAGGATTCCTTTATTAACCTTTGGTTGAGAATATGCTTATAGATTTCCAGAAAACTCCTCCAAGCCCATGTGGATTCCTGCAACAATGGATCTGAGAGAGGAACTGACCAGACTACTCCAGCCCCAGATAGCAGTGGCCCCAAGCAACACGCTGATGAGACAGAGGAAAAACAGTCCAGAGATGGGGATGGTGAAAACACCTAGCCATACTAGCAGTCATTAGTTGTGCATCACTGCAGGTTGCCCAGGACCAAGCCAAAAAAGGTCAGACCTGCATTGTCAATGCTCACCATCCAGAACTAGAGCATCATTGCTGTCATGTCAAAGGGGACAGTGATTGAAAGGGAACCCATCTGTTTGACAGTCATTTGAAAGGGGACTCAAAGAACTGTTGGCCCAGAAAGGAACTTATTGCAGACTGTCAGCAATTTAAAAGGACATGAAAGAACTCAATCCTTCCCATTGAATATAAAAATCTTAAAAGGACCTGAGCTCTGTAAATGGCATACATTCTTGTTAAATTTATTAAATCAAAAAAGGGGGATATGCTAGAGGCTAACTACAGTAGTTAGCATAATAAATGCAAGAAGGTCATCAGAAGGCTGATGGACAGCTTCAGCAGGGCTGAAGATCTGCATATTATTACCTGCTGCCAAACAGCTGAGGGTAATTCCCCTAACACAGTGGTCAGCAAACTGCGGCTTGTGAGCCACATGCGGCTCTTTGGCCCCTTGAGTGTGGCTCTTCCACAAAATACCACGTGCGGGCGCGCATGTACAGTGCGATTAAAACTTCGTGGCCCATGCACAGAAGTTGGTTTTTGGCCTGAGCGAGTCTATTTTGAAGAAGTGGCATTAGAAGAAGTGGGGGTGTCAGTCACATGTGGCTCGCGAGCCGCAGTTTGCCGACCACTGCCCTAACCTAATGGTCCTTTATTGTTTACCAGACCTCACCTTTGATATGTATATCTGCTTTGCTAAAGGGAAAAACGTTAATAAAAAGCCGTGGGTCTTGACATTTGGGGAGCTTAGTCAGTAGAGTTAAGTTTCCATCTGGCTCCCCCAAAATGCCTTCCAAATCTATATTTCTTATCTAGTCTCTATTCATTTATGTGCAGCCCTTATCCAGATTCCTGAACCCTTGCTACAAAAAGACTACAGCACCAGGACCCTTCAGTCTGTAAGTCGATGCTCTCTCCACTGAGCCAAACTGGCTAGGGCCCATTGCTCATTTTTAAATAGGATTGTCTTCCTTGTGTTGAGTTGTATAGATTCTTTATATATTTTGGAGATTAACCCCTTATCTGATGAATCATTGGCAAATATGCTCTCCCATACAACGGGCTCTCTCTTCATTTTGTTGATGGTTTCCTTTGTTGTGAAGAAAACTTTTAATCTGATGTCAATTCATTTGTTTATTTTTTTCCTGTGTTTCCCTTTCCCTTGGAGACATATCTAAGTGTCTTTTTTTTTTAAAATATTTTTTTATTGAGGTATTATATGTGTACATATCTTACCATTACCCCCCCCCACTCCACACCCACACATGCCCTCCCCCCCCAGAGTTTTGCGTCCATTGTTTATGCTTATATGCATGCATACAAGTCCTTCGTTTGATTTCATAACTCCCCCACCTCTCCCTAACTTTCCCCCTGTAATTTGAAAGTCTGTTTGATGCTTTACTGTCTCTGTATCTATCTTTTTGTTCATCACTTTATAATGATCTTTACTATCCTTAAATGAGTGGGATCATGTGGTATTTTTCTTTCATTGACTGGCTTATTTCACTTAGCATAATGTTCTCCAATTCCATCCAGGTTGCTGCAAATGATGAGAATTCCTTCTTTTTTATGGCAGCATAGTATTCCATTGTGTAGATGTACCACAGTTTTCCGATCCAGTCATCTGCTGATGGGCACCTAGGCTGTTTCCAAATCTTAGCTATTGTAAATTGTGCTGCTATGAACATAGTGGTGCATATATCCTTTCTGATTGGTGTTTCTAGTTTCTTCGGATATATTCCCAGGAGTGGGATTACTGGGTCAAATGGGAGTTCCATTTTTAGTTTTTTGAGGAAACTCCATACTGTTCTCCACAGTGGCTGCACCAGTCTGCATTCCCACCAGCAGTGCACGAGGGTTCCTTTTTCTCCGCATCCTCGCCAACACTTGTCGTTTGTTGATTTGTTGATGATAGCCATTCTGACAGGTGTGAGATGGTACCTCATTGTTGTTTTGATTTGCATCTCTCGGATAATAAGTGACTTTGAACATGTTTTCATGTGTCTCTTGGCCTTCCTTCTGTCTTCTTTTGAAAATATTCTGTTTAGGTCTGTTGCCCATTTTTTTATTGGATCATTTATCTTCCTCTTATTAAGTTGCATAAGCTGCCTGTAGATGTTGGAGATTAAACCTTTATCAGTGATAGCATTTGCAAATATGTTTTCCCATGCAGTGGGCTTTCTTGTTGTTTTGTTGATGGTTTCTTTAGCTGTAAAAAAGCTTTTTATTTTGATGTAGTCCCATTTGTTAATTTTCTCTTTAGCTTCCATTGCCCTAGGGGCAGTGTCAGTGAAGAAGTTCTTTTGGCATATGTCTGAGATTTTGTTGCCTGTGGATTCCTCTAGTATTTTTATGGTTTCCCGTCTTATGTTTAAGTCCTGTATCCATCTTGAGTTTATTTTTGTGTATGGTGTAAGTTGGTGATCTAGTTTCATTTTTTTGCATGTATCTGTCCAGTTTTCCCAACACCATTTATTGAAGAGACTGTCTTGACTCCATTGTATGTTCATGCCTCCTTTGTCAAATATTAATTGAGCATAGTGGTTTGGGTCGATATCTGGGGTCTCTATTCTGTTCCACTGATCAATATGTCTGTTCTTGTGCCAGTACCAGGCTGTTTTGAGAACAGTGGCTTTGTAATACAGCTTGAAATCTGGTATTGAGATCCCACCTACTTTATTCTTCTTTCTCAGGATTGCTGTGGCTATTCGGGGTCTTTTTTTATTCCAGATGAATTTTTGGAGAGTTCTTTCTAGGTCTGTGAAATATGCTGTTGGTATTTTGATGGGAAGTGCATTGAATCTGTAGATTGCTTTGGGTAGTATGGACATTTTAATGATGTTGATTCTACCAATCCATGAACATGGTATGTTCTTCCATCTCTTTACGTCTTCCTCTATCTCTTTTTTCAGTGTCCTGTAGTTTTCTGCGTATAGGTCTTTTACCTCCTTAGTTAAGTTTATTCCTAGGTATCTTAATTTTTTTGGTGCGATGGTAAATGGGATTGCTTTTTTAGTCTCTCTTTCTGTAAGTTCATTATTGGTGTATAGAAAAGCCATAGATTTCTTGGCATTAATTTTGTATCCCGCTACATTGCCGAATTCATTTATTAAGTCTATTAGTTTTTTGATGGAATCTTTTGGGTTTTTTATGTACAATATCATGTCATCTGCAAATAAGGACAGCTTCACTTCTTCTTTTCCAATTTGGATGCCTCTTATTTCTTCTTCTTGCCTAATTGCGATAGCTAATACTTCCAGTACTATGTCAAACAGGAGTGGTGAGAGTGGGCATCCCTGTCTTGTTCCTGTTCTTAGGGGAAATGGTTTTAGTTTTTGCCCATTGAGTATGATGTTTGCTGTGGGTTTATCATATATAGCTTTTATTATGTTGAGGTATGATCCTTCTATTCCCACCTTGTTGAGAGTTTTTATCAAGAAAGGGTGTTGGATTTTGTCAAATGCTTTTTCTGCATCTATTGATATGACTATGTGATTTTTATCTCTCAGTTTGTTTATGTGATGTATCACGTTTATTGATTTGCGGATATTGTACCATCCTTGCATTCCTGGGATAAATCCTACTTGGTCATGGTGTATGATCTTTCTGATGTACTGCTGGAGCCGATTTGCTAGAATTTTGTTGAGGATTTTGGCATCTATGTTCATGAGGGATATTGGCCTGTAATTCTCTTTCATTGAGTTGTCTTTATCTGGTTTTGGTATTAGGGTGATGCTGGCTTCATAGAAGAAGCCTGGGAGTGTTCCTTCCTCTTGAATTTTTTGGAATAGTCTGAGGAGGATAGGTTTTAGTTCTTCCTTGAAAGTTTGGTAAAACTCTCCTGTGAAGCCATCTGGCCCCGGGCTTTTGTTTGCTGGAAGCTTTTTGATGACTGCTTCAATTTCTTCCATAGTTACTGGCATGTTGAGCTGCTTAGATTCTTCCTGATTGAGTTTTGGAAGGTTGTATTTTTCTAGGAATATGTCGATTTCCTCCAGGTTGTCCAGTTTGTTGGAATAGAGTTCTAAGTGTCTTTATATTTTAGAAATACACGTTAAAATATTTATCGATGAAAAGATATGATATCCACCCTGGCTGGTTTGCTCAGTGGTTAGAGTGTCAGCTCAAGGACTGAAGGGTTGCAGGTTTGATTCTCAGTCAAGGGCACATACCTCAATTGCAGGTTTAATACCTGACCTGGGGAGGACACATGAGAGAGGCAACCAATCGATGTGTCTCTCTCACATCAATGTCTCTCTCACTTCCCTTCCTTCCCCTCTCTAAAAAATCAATGGAAAAATGTTCTCAGGGGAGGATTAACATATAAATAAATAAACAAACAAATAAATAAATCCTATATAATAAAGAGGTAATATGCAAGTTGACCATCACTCCAAAACACAAGATGGCCACCCCCACGTGGTCAAAGATGGCCGCCCCGATGTGGACACAAGATGGCCACCACAAGATGGCCTGCAGGGGAGGACAGTTGGGGGTACCCAGGCCTGCAGGGGCGGGCAGTTTGGGGTGATCAGGCCTGCAGGAGAGAGCAGTTTATGGGTGACTAGGCCTGCAGGAGAGGGCAGTTAGGGGCAATCAGATCTTCAGGGGAGGGCAGTTGGGGGCAATCAGATCAGCAGGGGAGGGCAGTTAGGGGTGACCAGGATGGCAAGGGAGCAGTTATGAATCAATCAGGCTGGCAGGGGAGTGGTTAGGGGGTGATAAGGCTGGCAGGCAGAAGCAATTCAGGGTAATCAGGCAGGCAGGTGAGCCTTTGGGAGCCAGCAGTCCTGAATTGTGAGAGGGATGTCCAACTGCTCATTCAGGCCCAATACCAACAGGATCGGGCCTAAACAGGCAGTCAGACATCCCTAGAGGGGTCCCAGATTGGAGAGGGTGCAGGCTGGGCTGAGGGACATCCTCCCCCCCCCTCCCCATGCACTGGGCCTCTAGTAAATAAATAAAATAAAGGACATAATGTCTAGGATTTGCTTCAAAATAATATGGGAGAGGAAGGAAATAGGCAGGTGATAAAAGTGACAAAAGATTGACCATGAGCTGATAGTTGTGGAACTTTGGGGATGGACACAGGATAGATAGTTCAGTATACTCTGTTCACTTATGAATATGTTTGAAATTTTACATGCTTTTCTAAGTTCCTAATATTTTGACTTGAACTAATTTGCTAATTTGCATCCTATATAATAATAGTGTAGTATGCAAATTGTCCCCTCGACTGGAAGTTCTTCTGGGAGTTCGACCAGGGAGTGGGGCCAGCTGGGGGAAAAGAGGGAGGCCCCAGCTGGTGCCGCCAGCATCTAGGGACCCTATCAGTGCACAAATTTTGTGCACTGGGTTTCTAGTAGTTTTATAATACTAAGTTTCTTAGATGTTTCATTATAATAATGTGAAATATAATTAAGTGATGACTTAAGTTGCCTTTAAAACTACATATTGTGGATATTATACTTTAAATGCTTAATAGATTTTCATACAAACTATAGTCTGATTTTAATGTTTAGATAGAACCATCTCTAGTATTTAAAACTTATGCTAAAAGAATGGGCTTCCTAGGAATTGTGTTAGATAGATCAGGGTCTGTATCAGCCCTTCCTATATCATAAATACTAGAACTGTCAACCTTTATTTTGTGTATTTACAAATATAAGTTGGAAGAATTGATAATCAATTAATTGATCAGTGATCTCAAAATGGCTTGTTGCTACCTTTCCTAGTGCACAGTGATAGTCACAAAAACACTCTGTGAGTTCCGGTTGTGTTGCACCAGGGAAAGTAGAAGTAGGATTGATTCCACACATACTCAAGGTTGGAATTCTGCAATTCCCTTTCTTTATGACAACCAGATGACTTAGCATGGAGATTTGGAACTTATGGCATAAAAGAGTTCTGAAGATTAAGCTTTAATGTAGGGCTGAGGACTCCACATGGAATGTTGCCTATTGGGAATTGTACTCTAAATTTGACTATACTCACTCATCAAATTCAGGGACTCGGGGTGAGGAAAATGGGGAGTTATTATTGGGTACAGATTTCACTATGGGGTGATAAAAAAAAGTTCTAGATATGGTTAGCGTTGATGATTGCACACCATGGGAACATACTTAATGTCACTGAATTGTACACTTAAAGTGCTTAAAATGGTAAAATTTATCTTAAACTTATTTAACCAAAATTTTAAAAATTAAAAACTACTCACATTAAATCCTGAAAGATCAATGGCAATGGCAGGTCCATCATCCCTGTCACCTTTAGGTGCAATCTGATTAAGCAGATGAAAATAGGCTCTTGAATCCTTCAAGGAAAGAAATGAAATAGAATTTTTAAAATGAGTAAAATCATCGTTGGATTTAGGGAAAAGTGCTCAAACTGGAGAAATAGTCCTCATCTCAAAGAATGGAATAATAACTATTAACTTTACTTATTATTTTATACATTCCTCAATCACTGCTATTTTGCACTTCAGAGCTTCTAGTAACAATATTCACTATACTGGAATACCCTTCCCCACCTTTTTCATTTGTTTACACCACCAAGCATCAGCATCAGTTAAGATCAGGGTTAAATATTACCTTTCGGAAGGCTTCCCTAGATTCTCTTAGAATGTGACCACATTGTAATAAATTATCCAATGAAGTCATATCCAAAGATGGCTATTATAATTCTTCCTTGTGCATATATATATAGCTCCTCCCATTAAAAGGCAGAGTCTATTTGCACTCCCCTTTTACTTAGTCTGTACTTGTGACTTGCTTTGACCAATAGAATGCAGTTAAAGTGGTGTGCTGGGGCTCCAAGCACAGCCTGAAGAGCTTCTGCGTGGGTCCTCTTGAACTCAGCTTCCACATAACAAGTCCAAAGACTGACAGCCAAGCAAGCCAGGTGAAAAGGCCTCTCAGAAAAGCAATGATTCACTAGACACGTGATTGGTGCCCTTGCCCCATTCTGGGCCAGCCCAACTCTCAGCTGAATGCAGTTAGTGATCCCAACCAGAACCATCTGAAGCAGAATCACCCAACCAAGCTGCATTAACCCACAGAATCCTGAGAAAAAAACAGGTTGTTATTTAAGTTATTAAATTTCAAGTGCTTGTTATACAGCAGTATCTAGATCACTGAAAAATCCATCTACTAGATATTTCTCTCCCTATGTAATTGAGTAAACTTTAAGAGCTAGCTCTTTGCAACACCCCCTGCCTGGCATCATGTTCCACAGGAGGGGTTTAATAAATACCTGATTAACTAAGTTTTAAAAGAAAAGAGCCCCCTACAGCCAGGGGAATGGTGGAACTCCCCTGGGGAGCCCCAGTGCTTCTCCTCCAGCTGCTGTGATCTGCGGGACTGCAGCCTCCAGGACAGGAGCCCAGCACCCTCTGGCCAGGCCTGCACCCATGGAGGGCTGGCTTGCTGGGCAGATCGTTTTTAATCCTTTTGTAAAAACTCTGGGATTCCAGAGGGCGGTACGTATGCCTGCTCAGAATTTTGGCCCTACACAAAGTAACTGTGGCGAGCAGTGATGGTACAGGAGCATGGGCGCTGACCCTACAGTGCACCGACGAGGACTGTGTGGGGAACACAGCCAAAAGCAGGCAGCCTGAACTAGAGGACAGGGACTGTCAGACCACTGCTATTACTGCACACTAGCACTTCCCAGAGAGTGGTGGCCTCCCTACCACAGAAAGGAATTCTTTGCAGCCACAGCTGACTTGGTGGTGGTAGTAGTAGGGGTGGG